>NC_044014.1:41647748-41978920 GCF_900496995.4 Aquila chrysaetos chrysaetos
TCTCATCATAGACTGGTGAGTGAGCCTTTCTTTCTAAGCGCAGGAAAACATAGTATGCAGTAAATCCAGCCAGAGTAGCAGAAGCATTTGATATATCTGTTACATACACAAATACGCCTCCTACCGTACTTCAAAACACATGTTAACGCTTCTCTTTTACGAGATCGTATTTAGGGCTTTCTAAACTTGATTAGACACTTTTTTCTCTGATAGCTGCTTCATATGCACATAGAAGGACAGGAAAACATATCTATACCCACTAACACAGACCAAGCAGCACTTGGCTCTTCCTCAGCTAACAGACCACAGGAGGGGACAGGCAGGGGCTGGTGGTCTTCACCCTTCCCACTGCTCCAGCACCCAGCTCTCTTGAGCAGGTAATGGGCACTCGCTGCCGCCCCAGGCCCAGCAGACCCCCGGGAGCAGGGGAAAAGTCGGGAAAAGCTACTTCCCGGCACTTCCTTGGTGCCACGACCACCTTGGCATGGTGAAGCCCATTGGGAGGTACCAGAATTTTACTTAAGCCAGAGTAAGTGAGCTCATCTTCAAGCAAGTGTCACCTTGGAAAAAGCAACCTGAGCTTTAAAATTAAGAAACAACAGAAGTTCAGCATTTTGTAATGCTCAGAGGCTATAAGATTGCAGCCTCTTCAGTATATCAGAAAGTTGAAATCATGTGATTGCTTCTGAAGATGCTGGTATAACTTTGTCTCTGTGAAAGATCATTAAATGATGTTATGTCTCCAGTTTATGGAGAGTGTGAGCCAAAATCCTATTAAAATAACTGACTGAGAAAGAACTAGCAATAGCCAGCCACTGAATATCCATCCATCAGAAAAAATGAAGAAAAACCCACAAAACCAATCACTTTATGACTACATATCAACACAACCTCTACAAAAAGACAAACTATATTTATATTTAGGAACTGAGTTGTACATCAAATCGTTCTCTCTGACAAGATGAAATTTTCAAGAATAAGATATTTTAAAATTCCCCTATATGTAGCATATTTAAGAAATAAAAATCACAAGCAGAATTAAAGGTCTCTTTTCCTATACATGCTATCTTTCTTTCTCTGGGTCAGGTGGTATAACTTGATTCTAAAAAAAAAAAAAAATTCTACATAATAAATCAGGTTTTAGACAGCATCTTTTCATTTTGATCCTAGGATATTATCATTGCCTATTTCATTACATCATATGAATGGAGTTTCTATGTGGTAAAGCCTGATGTGGAACACCATTTATCAGGCCAAAAATACAAATAAAGACCCTTACATGTAATTTAAGTTTAATACCAGTAAGTTTATATCATCTACTCTGATACTGGAAAACTGATACACTTTTGATTTTGCTTTTGTTTTGGTTTATTATCTCACTATGTATAGACACATCAAAAGAGAGAATGCGGTAGCTATAGATATACAAGAGACCAATTTCTATCCTTCCATCCCTACAGTAGACTATACAGCAGTTGTGCAGAAAATAGCTTCTTAAAGTAAAAATGTGAATTAATGTCCTTTAACTTATCTTGAAAAACCAACCTGTACCACAGAGATTCCCATGGATATTTTTATATTCAAAAGAGATGATCAATGGGAATATTATTACTCAACTAGCCAATGTGACAATGACTACAGTTGCCCACATTTCACATTTCCGTACGTCAAACTAATTCAGCTGGGTAAATTTATTTAAAAAAATAAAATCAACCAGTGCTGATTTTTCCATATTAGCTCCAGCTTATAAAAAGGCTACTTTACATGTAGTTTTGTGCAGTTACAAAATATTTTTTCCATTTATTTTATTCAGGCACGTTAATTAATTTTAGCCTTAGATAGTGCTGCCACTTAGAAGTTCATATCATTGGGGTATATATCTATTTTTTCAGTATCACATTCACATGAGAAAAACTGACAAAACCCACAAAAATGTTAGAATGATAAAGGTTGTCAGGGTAACATAGTATGCACACAGGCAAAAGGGTAAAATATAATTATGCAGATGGCAAAATAAAAGAATGTAATTTACAACTGATGCAGAAAATTACTGGCACAATAAGCATATCCCATAAATCAGTTAGTTAACAACCTGATTTATAACTTTCTGAAAAACTGCAAAGATAAAATACAGACATAGAAAGCAATTTAAGTGCTTTGTGTCTTTTCTTTCACTAATGCACCTACTAAGGACAACATTAATAGATCAGCAGCACATTAAATAACTGATGCCACATTATTACCCCCCTCCCCTCTGCCCTAATGAGTAATTACTTCTTGTGATGACTGACTCTTTTCAACAGAGTAAATAGGAAAATTTTTGCAGTACAGAAATGGCAGAAGCTCACAGGTCTGAGGTTATCAGCTGAAAAACCTATTCATTTTTAAAAACATCAACAAACACAACTCAGGCCAGAATGAGAGAGGCACTTCAGTGCATTCTTACAAGTCCATTAGAAAGCACAATAGGAACTGAGACCTGTCTTCTCCCTGCAAACCAATAGGCACATCTGAGTGTGCTTTTTTGGAAAAGCTATACAAAATTAACTATGGAGGACACACACGGAGCCCTTTTTTTTTCTTTTTTTAATAATGAGAGACTTTGGGGGATAAAAGTTAAAAAAATTGGGTAGCTTAGAAGGAATGAGCAAGGTCATGGTGGTTTCTGGACCCTTAACTTTTCAAATTACTCCAGCACAACATAAAAACTAAACATCTCTCCGAGTCCTACTGATTTAATGAGAACTCAGCCACAGGTCTAAAAGTTTTTCTACATTAAAGGGGAAAAGGGAAACAACAAGGATGACTTTGTGAATAAGGTAACACAACAAGGAGTGGCATGTATTTGAGGAGCAGGAGGAGTAAAGGTACTAAACTAAAGAACAAATGCAAGAACACATGGCACGCATGTCAGACTACATGACAGCAAAGTGTTCAGGAAAGATTTTAAAATTTGAAGAAAAAAAGTGATCATCTGTATGGCACACTGATAATACAGAACAGCAGGTAGCCATAATGCAGCAGTAGCTTTCTTAGGCAAAACCCATCATCCTGTTGGTACAGCTAGGGACTTCGGCATGCACCGATGTGACTAGGGTGGTAAAGCTGTAGCATTTGTTGTAAATAGGGAAGCAGAAGCCTTAAGAGTCTGTATTAAGGTTTCAGAAACAGTCTTGGCAGAAATGAATAATAGGTAACTGCAAGGTCATCTCATTTGTGACATTAAGTCATTAGACTGATTATGTATCCATCTGTTCTGCTTTGCAAATTGGCCTTCTCTGTTCATTAGCAATCATAAACCCGGATATATTATGACACAAGCTAGGAAATACATGTACAAACAGTCATGAGCACGGACCTGAGAGCATTACAGCTACTCAGCGTCATAAACACTAATGAATTTGAATCATACAATTAGCCTCCTGGAAGTAAGCACCTTTAGAGCAAACAGAGTACAAGACCTACATCAAGAAAAAAGAAATCTTCACTGTAAATATGCACAAAACCAAAAGAACTTGAATCTACCAAAACAGAGAGGGCTGTCAGTGAAGAGAGAACTCAGCATAGTAACTGTTCATCACCACTGTCACCATAGCATTACTTTCCACTTGCCCAGTAGATTTCATACCAGTCATTTGGCTCTGCTTCTCCTTCCTTTGCCATGTCTTAACTGCACTTTCCTCTGTGCAGCAAAATGTAGCAATACAAAGGCACTGCAAAGCATGCTCTTACCCTGCCCTGGTACAGGATCCTCTAATAGGAGCTCCTCTGCTGCAGCGCCTGCTCTCACCCCCCAAACCACACTCTGCTCAACTCCGGTCAGCTTCACCTTTGTTTATGCCGACGCAAAAGTGCTGTGCTATGTTGGCATCAGGTCAGGGAGCCAAATCCATTCCTGGTATCACTACAGGGATGAATTTGGTGCAGGTGCTTATGATTAAAATGAATACTATGTTCAAGTAGCTGGAATTCTGCATGTTGAGGAAAGAGAACCCCTCCAACAGCCATTTTACGGTTTGTACATTATGATAGCTAATAGTTAAATTATTTACAGAGTGAGCGTTTGTACTGTAACAGTATTTTTGTTAGCTATATATTCATGTCAAGGGAAGCAAAAATAGTATAGTCCTAATAGATACATTTCTATTCATACATTCTATGTTTTTCTCGTTCTACCCTAAGGCTATCATTATATATGGTAACGAAGGAAATTAAAATTATTCCTGTTGCCTCTCTTCTTTATTAATCTTTAATGATTTCTAATTTGAATGCTTTAATCCATCCTTTCATAAAAAGGATAAAGCAGTAATTCTTAAAAAGCCTTTTACCCTTTTTTTTTTCCCCAGTCACCCCTTTGTACAACAAATTTCCAAAACCACATAGCAATTTGTTTCTGGTACATACTTTCCAATTCTATCAGTATTCAGAGAAGCAACTAAGGGCATGAACCTGCACCCATCACCAGACAAGGAGTGATTCAATAGAGCACATATGCGTGTTTCTCTATAAGCAAATAATTACATCGTTTCTTGTACAACAAAGCATTTAAGCAAAAGCTGTTTACTGTAAGCGGTGCTCACTGCCATAAGTAATCTTTTTTTTATTTAAATGAGACTAATAAAGGTAGAAAATGTGCTGCCTAAGAGTGAGTGGCTTAGGAGGAGAACCCAAACTTGAGGAGCTTTTCTTTGCAACAAGCCAAAAGAAAAGGGGAAGGTAAACATTACAGCCGGCTTGGGAGAGGGCAGGAGAGCTTGGGAGCTAAACCGAGGCTGAATTAACCCTTCAACCCAGAAATTGCTGCTTGCCGAGGTCACTGCTGGGCACCAGAAGCAAAGCCTTCCACAGTCTCTCTAGACACCTGCTGTCGCAATTCTTACAAACGAAACACCTGCAATCCCCCATCCCTATATACCCAGGCCTGTCACCACTGTTCCTTCACACACCAGTCTTTGGGGTCAGCACAAGCATCTGTCTTGGTTACTTCAGATCCAGCTGGAAAGCACACAAGCAACTGAAAAAATAAACCACGCCCCACCACCCCAGCTTAGGAGCTGAGGTACTTTGGAACATTTCACCAATCTGCATTAAATACATAGCCCTGAAACCTTCCTAGTACAGCCCAGGCGTTAACTGAAGTTAGAGTGGCATATACACCCCAAATTACTCGTTATCCTGGAAGGAATGATATTTGGGTGATGCACCCAGAACATTACAGCATAACAACCATTAGGTATTTCTAATGTGTCATGTACACTGCACTTCCTAGTGGGACTTAGCACAACAAAATTATCCAGTCTTTTGGAATTATTTTTTTTTTAATATTTCAAAAATTATGCATCAAGGCAAAATTTTGGAACGATCCTCATCCAGCCACAAATGAGCAAGCTGCCCTTTGCCTGTATACAGGAGCCATGAAGTGTGAGGGCAGGTCTTTCTGAGTCCAAAGCAGAGGGGGCAGGGGGAGGACACTCCAACTTCCAACTTTAGAGGAGGAGGTAAGCATAACAGAGGCTGTTATGCTTAACATAACAGGCAGATTAACTGCCTCCAACAAATCTCTGTCAGGACATTTATTTGCAAAAATTCAGATGTTCTGATTCATCCATCTTTCCCACTGGAACTGCTCCATTATGTATAAACACCCACATATTTGTTTATACACATATCTTCTGCAGAGAAAGAGAGAAGTAGCCTGGAGGCTAGCTCTGTTTTCTGAAATAGAGGAAAATGGATTCAAGTCTGCACTCCAAGACACAGCAGGATTTTGACCCACTGGTGTCTTACCTCCCCATGGGTCACTCTGCACATTGGACTGCTGGCTATTCCGATGTTGGCTAGGGTTACTCTCTTTGAACAGAAAAGCTATGAAAAGCTTCAAGTTCAATTAACTAGCTTTCATTTAACTTATTTATCTTGAATGAAAAAAAAAGCCATGAAAAACCCTGACCCAATTATTTCATACATAAAAGAAGCCTTTGTAGCAGGTGTAATATTCCTAAGAGGTGCTTAATGAGAAGTATACATCAGAGCTTAACTGGAACGAGCCTTTGATGTTAGTTAGCTTACCTGTCGTGACGCTAAAGAAAAAGATCACAAGGGAGAGAGTGAGCATACATTGCATCTCTACTGGGGGCTGTTACAACTGGATAAGTCATGGTCTCCTGGGCTGTTATACTCATGCCAAAGCTCTCTGAACTTCCCTCCCAGCCGCACACATAAGCCCACACCAGGACACCTACAACCCATGGTGTCAGGTTCCCCCAGTACTGCCCACAAAGGACCCAGTCGACTACAGGGAGCTTTAACTTCAGTAGGTTTACTTCAGCACAAACCCTGTCAGATCACACAGTCCTTAAGATAAACTAAACAACATTCACACCTGAGGTGGAAAAAAACCCCCACATTAAAAAATCCCGGTGTCCGAAAAATATAAAGTATGTTTTTATTTTTTCCAGCACACTGAACTCAGCTGAACCAAGAAGATGTAAATAAATATCTAACAAACGTAACTTATTCACAAGAGTTGCTTTGATTAGACAGTCTTTAAAAATGCATAGTGGCAGAAGGGGGTTGCGTGTGAATGCCATTTGATTAGGATAAGCACAGCACTATTGCACAAGAACACCGCAGTTAAGCAGATATCCAAGGAAAGCTCCTTCTCCTCCACAAAAAGCAGAGGGAAGTTTTGCCTTGGGCTCTCCAACTTGCTTAAACTTCATTTTCCCTCCTCACAACTTTCTATTGCTTGACTGGCACAGTGAGAGTTCTCCCTCCCATTTCAATTTATTGTAGCCACAGGAATGGAGGCAACTATAAATTCACATGTCTTTGTGCATATAGCCGTCACCACAGCAGGAGTCTCATCTCCACAATAAAACCTTCCCAAACCCAAAATATAAAATTGCCACATACTTCACATGCAACGTCCTGTTAATGAGAGAGAGAGATAAATGACTGAACATTGTAACAGACAAGAAATCGTACATCCTTTTTTTTTCATTTTGATGTATTCAATGTATACCCATTTGAAAAGGTTATTAAAAACCCCTCCAAAACACAGTTTCACATTGCTTTATCAGAATAACTATTTTTCAAATGCAAATGCATCTGAAAGGCTAAAAGGGTTTTCTTGTTACTGGCTTAAAAGTGATTTTCATACTTGAGTACATTACTACTGTTTAACAAGGGAACAAAAGCACTTTACCAAGTGAACATCTAATTCCCTGTGTGACAGCAAGTAAAAATGAACCAAGCTGCCAGCCCCCAGGAGACCTGGTAGGGCTGCCATGCTCCAAGAGAATTCTTGAACATTCCCTGTAAATCACCAACATTTGTGCCATGCCTTTATGCACCCACTGCAAAATGATTGAAATCTGTGCATTACTTATTTGTACTTGAACTTGGCTTAAATTTAGCTGAGTTTGGGGGGTTGTACTTGCTAAAAACATGCACAGAATACGTATTTGAACCTTATTAACACCCACAGGAGAGCTGAGATTTAAATTTTAAAATAACAACAAAAATTGGCAAGGACGGGGGAGTAGGGCAGGAAGCAAGGGGCAGGAAGGGGAGAAAGATGAGGACAAGGAAAAGAAATGAGCTTTGTGCTCCAGGGCATGATGAAAAACTTGCCATCAAAGGGTCATTGTTTGCAACACCCACAACTCCCTTGCCAAAACCCAGTTTAGGAGCTGTACACAGAACTGTCCCTTGAACATTGCACTGGGGCATCGCGGACAGTGCTGTCCAACAAAAAGGGCTTGTAACATGTGTGGTTTGATTTTTCATTGCAACAGGAATGTGCTTTGATCTGTTTCGCAATGCATTCAGATGATTCTTGCACAGAGGTCTCTTTCCTGTGGTGCAACATAAGAAACGGCTGTTCAAAACAGAGAATAGCAGAATTAAAATCTCCTTTTACAAAGAGGGTTTCCAGCAGTTTTGCAAGCTTCCAAACGCAGTTCAAGCCCAGTCTAGACACCATTGCTCTGCAGAAGCAGGGAATGCCTACACTGGTTTAAGCTTTGATCCTCCTGCCTAATTTGATAACAAGAGAGTTGACTACTGCCCAACTGCTTTTATGGATATTTGTGAACTCCGCTGGTTTGTCCAACTTGAGCAACAAGAGAGATTTCCAATGCACCTGCCTGGTGGAGGCCAAGGCACCACAGTGTTTTCACTGGAAAAGAATAGGCTTTTACCTCAGAGCCCCACAAGAAACACAGCTTTAACAATTTTCCAGCCTTGGCTAGATCCAAGCCGAAAATCACATCCCTGGCCATACTTGGTACCAGACGCATTTGGAGACTGTATTAGTCATGGAGGTAAGGGACAACGTGCTCTCCACACCAGCTATAGATGAGACTTCTTTAAGACTGAAAGCCTGAAATTTTAATGCCCCTTTCATAAAAACTAGCAACTTTTTATGCAGGTTATCAACTGTTTTAAAAGAACATTGTCTTGGTTTTGGCTGGGATAGAGTTAATTTTCTTTCTAGTAGCTGGTGTAGTGTTATGTTTTGGATTCAGTATGAGAAGAATGTTGATAACACACTGATGTTTTCAGTTGTTGCTAAGCAGTGTTTAGACTAAGTCAAGGATTTTTCAGCTTCTCATGCCCAGCCAACAAGAAGGCCGGAGGGGCACAAGAAGTTGGGAGGGGACACAGCCAGGGCAGCTGACCCAAACTGGCCAAAGGGGTATTCCATACATGTGATGTCATGCCCAGTTTACATAAACTGGGGGGACTTGGCCTGGGGGGATCACTGCTCAGGAACTAACTGGGCATCGGTCGGCAAGCTGTGAGCAATTACATTGTGCATCACTTGTATATTCCAATTCTTTTATTATTATTGTCATTTTATTGTTGTTATTATTACCATTATTATTTTCTTCCTTTCTGTTCTGTTAAACTGTTCTTACCTCAACCCACAAGTTTTACCTTTTTCCTTCTGATTCTCTCCCCCGTCCCACGAGGTGGGGGGGAATGAGTGAGCAGCTGCGCGGCGATTAGTTGCTGGCTGGGTTTAAACCATGACAAAGGTGCAAAGCGAAACACTTTACGAAAGACCAGCATTGAGCTTACACACACAACACTAGTTTCATTCCTCTAACGCAGGTGATTTATGATATAGTCTTGACAGAAACAGTTGTGCCATCCTGATTTTTGTGAAACTCTAATTCATCTTTTACATAGGTTAAACTGGATTCAACTAATAAGCACCTACACAATTTTCTGTTTAATGTTGCTTATTAATTCTTGTTAATATTATTTATTATATTTATATTAATAATATTATCTTGTTAATATTATTAATTTTTGTTTATTTTATTAAGTTTTGTTTATTAATTAATTAAATTCTGCTCTAGAAGTCTGAGCTTCTTCTGGGTGCTTTTTACAGTAGGACTTAAGACAACCATCCAACATAATTTTTGCAGAAAGTACTCCTTAATGCAACTACTCTTCACCAGCTTCAATACAAAGTCACCTGGCTTAATTTGTGGCTGTTTAACCTGAAGGCTGTTTAATTTGACCTAGCTGACTTTGCAATGAAGCAGAAAAGATCATTGCGTGATCCATTCCACTAGGATGAGATGACACAGCTTTCAGCACATGGAAAATAAGAAGCTGATAAGGAAATGAGGGAAAGGAAGGCAGTATCTTATGTACTGCAGCTGTTCCTAAACTGGATGAATATATTCCATGCCAATTGCACTCAAGTTTTCAATTCCAACTGCTCTCCAAATTTATTCCGCCTTCACAGCAGCAGTCTCAAGAATGGGCATAATCTGGGGCACTTACAATCATTCCCCCATCTCTTCCTATAGTACCTATCATTAAAAACTTCGTATTTTTAAAGCAAACATGGCCCTGACTTACACCACAACTACAAGTGTCCAGAAAGTGAGACTGGTTTAGCAAAAGGCTTATAAGAAATCTGGGTTAAGTGACTGAACTCACCATCGTTGAGGAACTCGGCAGCGAAGGCCAGGCAAGGAGGCCATTTCCTTGTGTAGCATCCAGCTGGCTAAGCACCTCCTCCTCCACCTTCTCACTCAGTATCCGCCTTTCACTTTCTGCAATAAACAAGGCACAAACCTTATTTCCAAATTAATTCACAGCTTTATTTAACAAACATTCTTCCTTCCTCCGTTAACTGGTTAGTGCACTATACACCAAATCAACCACAGACTTCTTTGGTAACTGTGGAAGCTGCTACAACCTTAAACACCATCACAGGTAGTTTCCTCCTATTTACCTGTTCCATTCCACCTGCCTAAAAAAGGGAAGATGTAGTTTACACAGATTTTTAGGTGCTTGACTTCACAATGTCAAAGGTGATTCTTTTAATGCACATGGGTTTTAGGTTGTGTCCACTTACAATGTTACACATAAAACATTCATTGTTAGGATGTTGCTATTAATACAAAATCTAGCTCCCAATATCTACAAATTACAACTTGTATTTTCAGGCCAACTCTTACAATAAAACAAAATAATATTTTGTGAGGCACAATTAAAACTCACCACATTTGACAAATGTGATCGCTCTATAATCACAATCTGATTATATAGAAATACAGAAATATTATTGACATATAAAATTGAGATCCAATATTTTTAATGCGCTCTAATTAATCAGTTTGCAACAGCTTTTTATTGTTGTCTAGTAAAGTTAGCATTTCTTTTTAAAAAGGAAGGTTCCTGCTGAGTTTTGCAATGCATCCAATACATTTGAAATTAGAAACCACACACTGGGCAGAAACAAAATGTGCGTCAGTACTGCAAAGCCCAAGGCTACTGCCACACCACTTTTTCTGAGCTGCTTTTGAAATGAGGGTCCTGCAGCTGCAGGGAGATGCTGCAGGAGCTCCTGGCGTACGGAAGCTGGTGCAGGTGTCATGGATGAGTGGTCAGAGAGAGGCAGTTGGCAGAAATCATCTTCAAGAGTGAGCTGCATCACCAATTATGGAATTACGTTTTGGGTCAGTAATTATAGGATGCAAATTTTTGCTTTTAAGATAATTTCAGCTGCAAAGCCAGAAAGGCCTTAGCACTGCTACACCTTTCATCTGATAATTCAGGTCACTCAGCTCCTGGACCTCATCTTCACTACATGTTTTAAGTGGCATGTTAACAGAGCTCAGTGAAGACTACTGATGAGCTATTAGTCAACAGGTAATACTGTTTAGGGGCAGTATGGGATCCAGGTAAAGACTCACTATAATTAGAGGATTAGAAACAGCCAAGACAATACATGGATCATCCCAAAGATATTTCATAGAATCACAGAATCATTTAGGTTGGAAAGGACCTTTAAGATCATCGAGTTAAACCGTAAACCTAACACTGCCAAGTCCACCACTAAACCATGTCCCTAAGCACCACATCTACAAGTCTTTTAAATACCTCCAGGGATGGTGACTCCACGACTTCCCTGGGCAGCCTGCTCCAATGCCTGACAACCCTTTCAGTCAAGACATTTTTCCTAATATCCAACCTAAACCTCCCCTGCCGCAACTTGAGGCCATTTCCTCTCGTCCTATCTCCAGCCACTTGACAGAAGAGACCAGCACCCACCTCGCTACAACCTCCTTTCAGGTAGTTGCAAAGAGTGATAAGGTCTGCCTTCAGCCTCCTCTTCTCCAGGCTAAACAACCCCAGTTCCCCCAGCCACTCCTCGTAAGACTTGTGCTCTAGACCCTTCATTTGTTTTGATGTCCAGCAGACTATTGAGACACCAAAGCAGCTTCCTTATCACAGCAGCTTCCTGGTTCCACGGAGTCAGATGTGCACTCATGGATAATACTTGTTTATTGGCAGATGCACCTGAAGTACGTGAATTTCACTTCTACAACCTTATTCCTTACTCTGTCACATAAAGCTTCCAACTGAACCCTTGCACTGCAACATATTTCCCCAAGGCCACGGAAATAATTCTTTGACGGTCTCCAAGTAAAATAAATTAAGCCACTGATGAGCAATTCAGTGAGCTAAGCATTAATAACATAGACCAACTTAAAATACATTTATGGTTCCTACTGAAAAGAAATGGAGTTGTAACTTAAACTTTTTCATTCACTGTCCTGAGAGAGTGAGTGAACTCTATATGGGTGACTGGATTATACTAAATACGAAAGACTCAAGCCACACACTGCAGCAACCTTATATCGGTTTGGAAACATAGGTTTGATATTAAAAAGGGACTCTTACTTGCAGCTTAAAACTTTCAGTGGAGATTTTAATGATTACCACACACCCTTCCTGAGAATCTCTATAATCGATAGGCAGGAACATTATCTTAAGTGTGATTTTAGAGATTGTTACCAATGCCGTAGCATTAATTTGCAAGTTGCTACAGAGATTAAGTCAAACCCACCCCTGGTCTACCTCTGAACACAGAGCCTTTATACATTCCCCTCTTTTCCTCTAGTAAGAAAAGAAAGAGAGGTAATTTTTTTCTATCACAGCCATCACAAAATGAAAGCTATTGGCTTTGCCATAGATTTAAAGGGCAGCAGCGCAACCGCTGCCAAACTTCATTCACAACAGCAGACCTCAAAGTGGCTGGGTTACACCACAGCCCTATGGTACAGCCTGTCTCTATAATTAAGAGAGCTGGCTGAAGACCTTAGCAAACATCTCTCTACATCCTACCTTGCTGTGGGATAAGGCAGCACTCAAAATCAACACACACAGACCTACTGCCAGGTCTGGAAAGGCAGACTAAGGAAGATGGCATGATAACATGCCACAAGTAAAGCTGAGAGAAATGACAAGCTGGTATCCAAAAATTAAGGTAATTCAAGTATGTTTCCTAGCTATAAGGAAACATACTTCACATAAGTTCATTTCAACTTCCATTAAAGAAAGAATAACACATGGTCTTGAGCAACAGGAGGAAGGAGACTCAACAGTTTAATAGAATAGCAACGTTTTAAAGAGGTAAAAAGCCCACCATATTTCCAAGACAGTATCAGTCCATTTAGACTTGCCTGTTCAATGAAGAGTTATCTAGCAGCCTAGACATCTGTCTGAGGCAGTAATTTGCCTGCCTATTCCAGGAGGCCTGCAGGAGTTCTTAAAGCTTTTTATGGACATATTGGATCCTTCCACCCCTAGAGAATACATTTATCACTTTTCCTACCCTGCTTTTCAACTGCAACCTCAAATTTGCACAGGAACAAAGAAGTCTGTAAATAAATGCTCCGAAGGCCTACCTGAATAATGCATTTCAGCACACACACATGGAAAGAGCAGGGCAGCGCTGCAGCCATGGCACTCCAAAGGCAAAAGAATGGGTGCCAACACAGCACCCCTTTCCCTCCCAGGGCCATACAAGAGCACTCTGAGCTCAGCAGTGCCCTGGTCACTGTATTAGACTATCATGCCCGAAGCAGAGAAAAGCAGTATTCCGAAGAAATATATATAGAGAAAGTACAATACATATATAATATAAAATATATATAGGATAAAACTGTAGAGTAGAAATCAGGGTCCCTGAACAAGCAAGGAAACAGTTTCTCATGAGGAGAGCCTAAAAGTTGCATGAAATGAGTGTTAGGGTGAGGAAGAACTGGTATCCATGTGGAAAAGAGAACATGCAAGAAACAGTTTTCAGTGAGATGGCAAACTGGGATAAATATTTATGATGTGCAATTTATCATACAGCAAATCCATCACAGAGGGTGGGAGCATGTGAGAGAACCAAAAAACACTGACTGAGCCTTAAGGTAGCAGAGTAGCACTGTAGAGTGGCTAGAGCTCCCTTCTCCCACGCTAACACTTTACAAAGCTATTTTAAGAGTAGGCAGCTCTTCACACCACCCGATTACCTACAGTGGCTTGCTGAAGCAACTGGAGGCATACCCACAACATCCTCATTCAAGCATTCACCTGCCAGAAAAGCTGTGTCAGGTGAACTATAAGCAGCAGCTCGTGCCTATAGTGATTTGTAACAAGCGGGACACAAGTAGCCCTGGCACAGACTGTAGGAGGCTCTTCATTAAAAGTCTTGTAGTTGGATTTAGAGAAGGGTTCACATCTGTTCTTGCCCTACACACATTCATCAACTCTCGCTCAGCCAGGGCACAGTGAATTTGCGTCACAATGTCTGAATCTAAGGATTAAGTAGCAGGATTTATTTTAGGCATACATGGGCCAGGAGAGGACCAGAAAAGCCAGAGGAAGGATCCTTCACGCTTCCAGAAACGCCTTTTTCAAGATGTCAAGTGCACAGTGAGAGATGTTCCTCAGCATCCCTGCATGGGAGAGAAGTGTCAACCACAGCCTCTCTTTCCTGGCTGAGTCCAAGAGCTCACACTGTGGTTTGATTTTCACAGGTGTTAAAACAAGACAACTAGCCATGATAGTCACTGTGCTCTGGCATCTGCTCCCAGGTTGATCTTTGTGTCTTCTCGAGGTCTTGCTGAGTGTGAACCCTGACATACGCCAGCCTGAGGAAAGGAGTAGAGGTAACATCCTCAACTGCTTCACCTTACGAATACTGTTCCTGGAGCAAGGGCAACCTTCCCTGTTTGCAACCTCATCATGAGAGGCTCCCAGGGAGGGCATTTTCTGGATAACAAGCTCCTGCGTGACACCTTGCTGATAAAATCTGAGGCACAAGAGGAGTTATTCGGGACCACAGAGCAACCTGCTGACAGAGCCAGATGAGTGCAGCCATCCCTGACACCTGCCTGCTAACCATTTCCAAGCCTTCCTCTTCTGCCTGGTAACGGCCAAGGGGAAAGAGACATTTGTGCAGACTTTGTAGGGGAAAGTCTTAAGCCAAAATAAAGGTAGCTCAAGGATAAGTGTGGGAGATTTGGGAACAGGGGAGTCATTTCTTCTTCACAGACAATTATTAGCCATGAATCATTTACAAGGAGGATAATGAGACACTGGAGAGAGTGATACTGAATTAAAAATGATGGTCCTGATCTTTATCCTTTTCCATTTTTCCCCTTAATAAAATTGCATGGGATTTTCCTAGACAGGAGAAGCCCTTGCTGCTAATTAGATTGTCTTTAAACATTTGGAGGTAAGACTAAAATATTTGGAGAACTAACACACAGGAGGAGAAGGCAGGAGAATAGCAAGCCCATACCGAGACTGTGTTGTTTAATTTTTTTGCAACTACAGAATCCATTCCTACATGAAAAATACAGTTTCAGGCAAATATTAGTGTTATGCATTTTTATGGGAAACCAAGACCAAAATATCTTGAATCAAGTAGTTTGAATCAAGTCAAATTGTTTCTGCTTGGTGGGATGACATGAAGAAATTCTGCTTTGAGTTAGTTCAACTGTGAACTGTCGTTTCTCAACAGCTGCGGGTTGGAACGGCCACATTCTCCTATCGCACCCACAGGATGAGCTCCTGAGCAAACTTCAGTGCTTTTTCTCTCTCCCCTTCCTTACCCCTACAGTAAGTTTTCTCATGGTCAGGATATTTCTAGAGTTGACCAAAAACTTCACACAATATTTTCTTCTTTCTTGCCTAGCCATCAGTCTGTATCATGGGAGATGGGATCTGTCGGCAAGCAGTGATCGAGTTCACCCATATTGCTGCTACCAGAGACGGCAGCTTGGCTGAAGTAGCTCTAATTTAGCCATAAGCAAAGCCAAAGAAGTCAATACTTTAACTTTTCCCAAATCGAGCTTTTAAATGTTTTAACTATTTGGTAAGATTTAGAAAGAAAAAAATGCTGAAATATCTCAGTTTTCTGCAGAATGGAAATTCCAGCTTTTGCACAGCTCTGCACTTTGCTACCAATGGTTTGAATTACAAAATAGGGCGTGGTTATCATCTCCATCCAAAGCAATCAGTACACACTTGTTCCAATATATTAATCTGCTACTTTTAATCTTCTTGGTCTTACTTGTTGCAATCCAGAATCTTCCAAAGTACTTATCTGTAAATGTATGCTGAATGGTAAAAAAATTATTCATTTCCTCCATTTTTCCATAAATTGCGAGCACTAGACATAGAGACAAATCTTTTCAAATTATTGTCATGAAGGCTAGTTTAACAAATACTTTCTTTTTTAAGAGCTTTAGTTTGCCCAACTTTTTATCATTCCGCTTTTCAGGCATCTTATTCTGCCGCCAGGATGACAAATACCTGCATGCTTAACCCTCCTTCCCCAAAGCGCCTTACCTCCAGTAAGTGACCATTTACTGGGCCCAGCACTGAGGTCACGAAAGCCAACACAGAGACTGAGCCACTCCCACCAGCACTGCGTCAGGCTTTTACTGCAGCTGCCTGCCTATACATAGTTAATAAACGAGATTCTTATAAACAGACAATAGAAAACCAAACCCATTCGACTTAAATTGTGTTTGGGGATGGGGGAATACCAATCAGTTTTTTCCCCCCAAAACACACTGTGATTTTAATCATTTCCTTTCACGGAGACTGCAGTAAGTAAGGCTACCACACAGATGCTCTGATGCATAGCTCACAGCAAGCACGCCGATGAGTAAGTAGTGGTTCTGAGCTAGTGAACAAAGATAAGTCTGCAGTGGATAACTCAGCTCATTTTGTCTGATAGTAAGAATGACAACATGCAACCCAAACCATAAAAACTTCATTCTTCTCTAATTATTTTTAAAAGAGATTAATGGAAATTTTTTTCAGCTTTAATAAGACTTCTAGTATGCTAAGATGTAGTACCTGCGCAACAAGTTCCAGCTCAGAGTGAACTTTTATAGCAAGCCCAGAAAATATGGGTTTATTGCTTAAATGCTGACACAATCATAAATGTAATGGAGAGAACAGCACTGCCATAATTTCTGATACAATCCTATCAATATGGTTAGTAGACAGAGGTTCCGCCAAGAATTTTACTTTTTATTTTCATTCACCCTTTCTAACTTCGACTTCTCAGGGGTTTCCTGTCTCTTACCTAGCTTTGTAAAGCAGACCTACGAAACATACCTCTTTGCCTATGGTGTGCTATTAACAATAGATGATAAAATATCAAGTATCCCATGCTGCAGTCAACTACCACAGAAACTAAAATCATTGGATAACAGTTACTTCAGGGACAGCCTTGCACACATGCTGAGATTAAATTAAAGAGCAAATTTATTAGAACTTGAGAGAAATCTCAAATGAGATGAGAAAAGATGCAGGAGATTCTGGCTCAGTTACACATGCATGAGCTACTAACTTGAAGCTCATGAACAAAAATAATCTCCAGAATTTCTCTCATGCAGAAAGTCTGAGTAGAATAAAAATACTTCTCTAAAACGTACATAACAGAAACAGCATGCTCATAGGAGGATAACAGCCACACTTCTAAATGTGCTATGATGGGTCTAACACCAACTTCTGAAAGTCTATGGACGTTGTCCAATTTCACCACTCTTCCCTCCCAAGATTACCATGCAGCTGCCGGGCCACCCACGGCGAGGACTCACTTGAGGCTGAGGCAGAGGCAAGCTCTAGGCCAGCAGCCACGGGCAGACAATAGCCGTGGACAGCAGCTGGTTGTCAGACCGCTGAAGACCTACTACTTCCAATGCAGGACTGCAAGATACTGCTTCGGATCGGCTGCCCTAGAACAAAGTCAAGACATTATGTCCTGTCTGTGGAGTCATGGAGATGTGCTAACACAACCCCTGAAGTCTGATCCGAAACCGAACTGCAGCGCTCCAAAGTTGGCTGAAGCAACATCTGAAAATATCAACTTCTTTATCAACGGTCCTTAAACTGGTGCAGCTATTCTCCAGATAGCTCAGGGCATATGCTTTCCTTACTTTGCCTGCCACTTTTGGAAGATGCAGACTAAATCCAAAACAAGCCAGAGATGTTAAGGAGACACATCGCTACTAGGAAGATTGCTAGTGGCCAGGTCAGAGCAGTGTCTGCAATATGAGCTGGCAATGCTGCTACCCTGCTAAACTGCGAGAGAAACACATCAGGGGCTGCTCCTTTTCCGTCCCCAAACTCACTAACTTCCCACCCCAGGAGGAGGAGACCATCCGATCACTAATAGTGCTCCAAATCTTTTGCAATATAAGCATCTAACCACTTGGCAGTGGGCTAAGGCCAGGAGCTTCTTTCAGATAAGCTAAACATTATTGCAGCAGAGTATGATTAAAATAAGCATACTCTAACAATATCTATACTGTATTACAGACCTGATTTTTTTCTAAAGACAGTACTTTCATTCTCTGTACGTCAAAGCAAATGGGAATGGTTATTTGACTAAAGGAGACAGAAATGAGACAGAGATAATGAGCAGGCCATGGACAGAGCCAAACATGAAGGCCAGGTTTCTCAAGAGTGTTTTTTGTTAGGCTGCACTGTCTACAAGTGAAGGATTAACAATATCATAATGCCGATCTTCTAAGCCAATGATGGCCTTTGTGGCTCTTAACCATTGGGATTACTATCAAGTAAACCGCACTTGTCACAACCGTTCCAGTCATTCTTGCATTCAACTTTATAGCATGCTAGCACAATTCTGACCCCCCCAAATTATAACGTTCTTTGAAAGGGAGCAGTTAAAGAAAAATCCAGTTTTCAGTTATACCCAGCTATTGTTATACCAATTCTGTCACAGTGACAGTTCACTGCAGTTCCAGCTCTTTCCATTGTTTTCTACCATATACTACAGCAAAAATGCCCACTATTGTCATTTTGATACAGTAAGCAGGTTCATTATCATTCAGCTATGCAGAATTCATTATAAATTGCCTACAATTACCTTTGCAGGATGAAGGCCAGGTAGTGGCAAGTGAAACCAATTCTCAGTGGAGGGATGAAGCGGCACTTCCCAGAGGATGCAGCACAGCACCTCCCGCTCTCACAGGGAGTTTGTGGCAAGATGCCCAAAGCCAAGCGGGTCTGAAATGCTGTTTTCCCTACGCTGAAGGATTTCTTTTGAAACCTCCTGTGTTCCACAAACTTGTGTATCATTTCACCAAGGAGTAGCAGGACCCGGGGAAATATTTTACTTGAAAACATTGGGTTTCATAATTTCTAAAAACATTTTACTTCCTCTGTCCCCAAGAAGTTGAGAAACTTTCTGACAGTGGTCCAGCTACAAAGTAACAAACCACATTTTTATGCATATATATTTATATATCTATCCCAACTAAATTCTCTGTTTCACCAGTTTATGTATGATGATTGCTTCATAAGCAGTAATTTCCTCTGCCTTTATCCACTTTCACTGCCTAGTAATGGGCAATTAGGCATCACGTCACTTCACCCTCAGCACTGAGTTTTGGAGAAGCTGCCAGTGTACCCATACAAAATCCCTCCCCGCTCCTAGGTTATGGACAGAGACTGAGATCAAAACCGTACTATTCCTGCACAGTTGCACAGGACTCGCCTGAGCTGAACCAATTCCTACACCACAAATGCCAGCGGTGGTTGAGGGTGAAGTGAAGAGTCAAGACCAATCTAAGGTTTTCTTTTCCTTAAGCTTTAAAAGAAGAACTAGTCTCCTGTAATATTCTTCTAGCATTTCAAGTGCCGTGAGCTTCTCTCCCTTTTCTTTGCTTCATTTAGAATTCACATTTGTCTTATGCTGTATTTACACCAGACTTTAATGCAAATCAAATCAGCTTATCTGCTGTGCAAGGTTAATGCATGCCCTGTAAACAGAAGTCTTTTGAACTGGTTAAGGAGGGAATTTTTGAGACCTTTCTTTATCTTCCTGCTCTTGATTCAGTCTTAAGGTGGCATTTAGAAGCACTGATTACGACTTATAAGTAGTCAGTGGTATTTAGCTGGCAATTTCCCCTTATACTCAATGATTGATGTATTTATTTATTTATTTTTAACCTTGGGAAACCTTCTCCCCTTTGATTGCTCCCTGCAGATGAGTGTCTGCCTGGCACGTTACTCTGATCCCACGGCAAAACTGGTTCAGTTTCCGCCACCTTAGCGCTGCCAGCACACCTCCACCACACCAAATGATTACATTTCTAATGCAATTGTTAGTTTTCAGCTGTCAGAACAGTCTATGCAAAGTCATTTGAAGACATTTTGAACTTAAGGGCTTGAACTCTTCACTCCATAGCTTCTGCCGCAGGGTTCATGTCTATAAATAGAGACGTTGATGATACCAGCACCCCAAGGTCTGTTTCCAAAAATGGTGAAGTTTTGCTGCTAGGACAATTCTTTATTCTCGTATTGTCTGTCTTGTTTTGGTATCTGTGGGGTAAATGAACGCTATCATTCATTCAGATTTCTTCACTTTGGTGTAAACTTCTTGTCTGAAGATTTCTTGTTGTTGTTGCCTTACTTTCTCTCCGCCTCCTTTGAGGATTCCTAAGTGGAATTGCAGAAAATTGCAGGCTTGTCCCTCCTTATACCAGTTTTAGTCTGTTTCTTCCATCAAGGTGACATCACTTGCAGATTGTACAGAGCACAAATAACAATTCTAATTGAGAGCAACAATGCCATCCCATTAAAGTTTAAGGGCTTCTAACAAAGACGAGAGAAGGCATTCTGGGCTTACCTTAAGTGCGTATAGTCACTAAAATGACACGGCTGAGAATTGTTTTCTTGTTTATATTTTAGCTTTTGCGCAGAGGGCTTGCGTGCCTGTCACAATGCTATCCCAGCACTGTCCTTTCGTAGCACATCCTCCTGCCTTCTGAAGCCTGTGGAGCTGCAGCAGCCTCCCCTTTGATGGTCCATGTGTTTTCTCTGCAGTCCGCTCCACCTGAAGGTCTGTCCTTTGCTTTGTCTCCATGTGAAATCTATGCATCCTTCTGCAAGTAGTTATTCTACTTTAGACTTCAGCCAGTTCAGGAGGATGGAGATGTGACTGAGAGGAGTAATTCAGCCTGTGGTAGAGAGATTTTGTACTAAAGAGTCCCTTTCACAAGGACCAGGATCACGGTTACTCACATCCCTGGCATCAGCTACAGATGTGACTGCCAGGTTATGCTGCCACTTTACCAAGCTGCTCCCTGGTGAGCCCTCCATCCCTCCACATTATTTGGCAAACACGCTATGCCCTGTAGGTGCTGATCTGCCACCTTTGCCACCTTTAAGAATACTTGCTACTTCTGCAGTGGGTTTTTTTTCCAAGGATAGATATATCTTCTTCTAGCTCCTTTATTCCCCGCTTCCTGGTCTGCTAATCATTGTGTCTATACAGATCTTCTTGATACTCCTTCTAGCTCTCTTCCCTGCCTAGATCTTTACAGAAAAAGTGCTATATACATACACACACATGTGCTCTCTCAAACGCACCCCACTCCCAGTACTCCTGGGACTCCCTGAGATTAAAGTCTTTTGGACCCCGTCACTCACCTGTCTAGAAAGAAAATCCACAACAAGGGGGTGGTAAGTGGGCAGCCACCCTGGGCATCCTCCCTTTCCGTCCCGGTGGGTCTGCAAAACGTCTCACCCCCAAAGAGCTCTGCCAAGGTGCCCGTGTTTCAGCACCAGTGAAGCCACAGGGTGTCCCCTGTCTGTCCTGCGCCAAGGCTGCACCCCTGGGAATGACCACTTACAGCATAGCCCCATTTTTCATTACTTTTCCATAGAACCCTGACTATAAAAAATGCTGTGTTATGCCACTTCTGACTCTGTGTTACAGTTTTGTTTACACACAAGTAAAATGAAATTGTTATGGGCATGTGTCATTCTGGCTTCCAGTCAGGATATTTCATTCTATTATGTCCTTTAGGAGTCGTAAAAGGATCATTATTACAAAATTATATATATAAAATCATGGCTAATATCTAGCTGTCCAAAGCAACAAAAAAAGTAAGATCATTACAGAAAGGGAAAACAAAAATATTTTTAAAATATCTGAAAAGAGGAATTATACTTACTTAGTAAAGCATATATGAGGCAGTAAAACCCTTCTGCACTTACAAATTTTCAGGCCAAGGACCTCTCTTTGAGTTCAAGACCCCTTTTTTTTCCCACTATGCCTCCTCTCCCTCCCCTTTTTTTCTTCTCTCCATCTATGAGATTTGGAAATGGCAAGATATCATTTTGCTCAAATAAGTACTTAAGTTTATAATAATTTTCCAACTTAAGTTTATCAGCATTTTCCAACCTACATTTACTGCTCAGTTACCAACTAAACCTAAAGTTTGCTCAAATTTAGCTGGAGATGAAACGTGGAACAAAGAAAGTGGAAAAATGGGACAGAAATCTTTTAACAGTTGCTGGCCCTGAATACAAAAGCTATTTCTGGACTGAGAATAAACAGAGGAACTAACGAAACCTTCTATTCCCTGGTCAGACAACAAAGAGGGTGGCAGAGAATAAGGAAACCCATCAGTCTCCCAGCTTACTTTTTAGAGCGTCAAGTGACAAACATCTATGGCAGCAGCCCCATAGCCCACCAGGCACCCTGAGCACTGTCACCGAGCTCGTGCCAGGGAGTGACCCCAAGAGGCCGGCAGGGATGGCGGTGACCAGGGGAACAGCCAGAGGCAGCACCTGTGGCTGGATTTTGTGGCGTATGTATGCTGCTAATGACACGCTCACCTAAGGTGAGAAAAACAACTATTTGCGGTGGCTTTCTTGTCTATTTTTTATCTTCAAATTAAATGTTTGATTTTGGTTTTAACTTTACAATAGATGACCAACAATAAGAGTGAGAAAATACTGTGAGATAATGATCTGTGGACAGTAGAGTCGTCTTGTACGGCTGACCATACTGTATGCAAACCCAGCTAAGATTTCAATGTTTTTCCTTATCACAACTGTGCAGACAGTTTGCCAAAGGCTACTTTAATTTTAAATACAGAACCATACACATCTGCTATATTTACGAGAAATATTCTGGTCATAATGCATCTCTACATTTATATTTAGCACCACAAACTGTAGAAAATAATTATAGAAAAAAATTTTAAGCCTGCATTTCTCCTTGAAATCCTATCTTTGCAATGGAAATAGTTCTTTGACAAGGCAAAGGAAAGGTGGATGTCTTCAATATTCTCTGCTCTCCTATTTTTAGCTCTTTAAAATGTTTTCTTGTGGGGTTATGGTTGGGAAGATATGGGCACAACTCAAACAGCAGATATTCAGTAGCTGAAAAATAAGAATGAAATCAAATTAGAGAATTCATATAATGAATAAAACCTGTATTCTGCTATATATCTCTTCCAGTTGAGAAGCCTAATGATCCTAACCCATGTCATTGTTACTAGAACTTCTAAGATTTTTTTCCCAACTTGTTTTATTTATACCTACACTAGCTGAACGGCAGTACATCAGGATAAATCTCAGGCTCACTGCCATGAGTGGATTAACTTTCCTAATTACTGATCAATTTTTCTTTCAGCTCATTTCTCATTCTAGTACCCAGTGATTTCCCTAATTCACACAATATGGCCTTTAAATGCCAAATCACAAGTACATGGGAAAAAAAGGCATTTGACAAATCTGAAAGCTATCCATAAAAACACTAGGCAGAAAGTGACTGACCCACCAAATTGCCCTCCTCCCTCTCCATTGCAGGAAACAAGCCATGAGGACCCACGTTCTAGATACGTGTTTTTCAAGCTGAAAAGAACCAGGAGAGATACATCAAGATGGGCGTCCAGAATAAAGGAAAAGGAGCTGCAGCCCCTAAAGCTGCCGCAGCGGGCTGTTGCTTCATTGCAGCTTTATCCCTCTGCCCCCTTGGCTCCACGGGATTTCCTGGCAAAGCGGGTGCCGGCCCCAGAGACGTGCACCCCTCTCCTAACTTGGGAGGCCACCAACATGTGGCGGGGTGGCTCCTTCCTTGCTTGGAAAGGGCAGACAGCTGCCTAATGACAATGCATGTTAAATTTTATAATGATTTCTTTCAAATGAATAGCTTGCATATGCATAATCAGGTATTCTAGCTCTGATATGCATGATGATTAGGATTAATCACTTGGCTGATAAATTGGACCAAGTGAGAGCTTGCCCTGTAGTAATGCTACATGCAAGAGCTGGCTATATTCTTTACTGCTGTTCTCCAAATTTAATTAAGATGTCGCATACACTCTTGGAGCTAGGGATTATAAGCAAAGTTCACATTGTTCAGCAGTAGTGAGCTGGACGAGAAAAGGCAGAGTCTCTCCATCACCATGCATGGTGTAACACGGGCCCTTGATTATCACAGCCATTTAGGTAAAAAGCTGGAGGGCACCACTTGCACCTGAGCAGCTGTACAAGCTGGAGACATCTCAGTGGCCCGAAATGATTGAAGAGAGAAATACTCTCCTTTTCATTCAGCTTTGGTTATAGCTCAGTGATCTGATTTCAGAGTAGGAATACTTTGGTGGCCATAAATGGGTGCCCTAAAAACACAGGGTAATTATCCTTCAAGTTTTATTTTGTGTGGACATAATTAACCTCTTGCTGGGATAGCCAAGTGGAGCATCTACTCCAGCATCTTACTCTTCCAAACTGATTTACAGAAAGTGCTGTGGAGGAAAAAAAAAAACCACCTACACAAAAAAACCCAACCCACCAGGAAAAAAAAATTAAAAATCCCCAAACCACCAAAATCCCTTGGCATGAAGAATATAGACAAATTGACCTTTGTTAAATTCAACACATAATACAGGCTTTCCTTAATACTTAAAAAAAAAACCCAACAAAACAAAGCATCTCTCTTCAGCTCAACAAATAAAGCACGTCATACATTTTGAAAGGCTACACTGAACATCCACTAGCATTACCAAAAATCATTGTCCCAGAACACTAAATTTTCAGCAGAAAAACCATCTATGTCAGAAATGTTTTAAACCTACATTAGAGAACAGGAGCTACTACATGTTGTCAGTTATTTCTCAGATATTTTCCAAGGGTTTTGTCTGTATTCATTATATATCAGTTTACTCAAACTTGATTGTAGCATTTTTCCTTTGTCAGTGTACGTGTTCTTTTTCTTTGGAGGATATTAATGATCTCTAGCTAGTCATTTATTTTAGAACTATGATTTCCGCTGTTGTTTTCATGAGAAAAATTTAAATTAGCATTTTCTGAGAACTGTAAGGTCATTTTGATAGTTTGTGTTTTCTTTAAAAATTGTAAGGAGAGATGAGAGATGTGAAAAAACATCTGGTTAAAATCAACCATGCAGCATGGTAAGCAAAAGATCTCACCTGAGAAAAATGAAATTGCCATATACAAACTTTCACTTAACTTGGTTAATTATAAAGCATGGGTAAGGTTGCTAAACAGGGCTTCCTTTAGGAAGAAAAGAACAAAATAAAGAATGCGAAACCAACTACTTGGGGGAAAAAAACAGTTGCAGTCCTCCCTCCTGGCATGCAGAGAGGCTATCAGAAAAGATTAAAACTAGGACTGTTGTGGCTGTGTGAGAAACTAGGCATCATGGCAGCTGTCCTGTTCACATTTTGGTAGCTCTCAGAAGCACAACCAGCTGTATTTAAAAGAAAAAAAAAAGTTTTAAAATGCATATATATACACACACATATATACTGCCAGCATGCCTAGTTATTCACACAGCTGGAACAGTCCTGGTTTTAATCTATTTGGATAGCCTCTTTGCATACAGGGAAGAAGGAAGGAGCAGCTATCCTGTGTTTTAAGAGTGCTGTAAGCTATTAGCTCCAGTAAAACTGCCCGCTGCTCAGTGGAGGAATATTTTGCTCAGCTTCTTTCCACACGGGTAATACCAGAGTACCCAGCCTCTCCCTCCCACCAGCTCTCTCACAAGCCTCTGATGCAAGAAAAGGCAGGAGCAGCAGAGTAGGACCATAAGAAAAGGTCTTTTTGCATGGGCAAATTGCATGGGCATCTGTCCTTCCCACCCTGCAGCCTTCCTCTTGCACATCCCGGCAGGACTGCCTGGGCAGCTCTCCACAGCTGAAAGAGCTGGATGTCCCTGCATAGCAGATGTTAAATATGTTACTGCAAAGAATCAATACCCTGAGAGATTAAAAAAAAGGATAGAAAAATCACTGCTTAGAGCCAGTAAGACATTAGGTCCAAACTCAATTTATTTTTTAAATTAGATTTCTCAAATCCAGCAAGTCTGCATTTTGGCCAGCTCTTAAACCCTGGCCTTTTCTTTTCACCTGTAGATTATCTTACAGAAGCCAGCCAACAAAAGCAGCAGACATCAATGCTGCTTCTTCAGTTTGTAAGCACTGCAGTTTCCAATAACTCATTTATTGATCACGGAAGTGGTAAATGCCTGTCTATCCTTGAGAAGAGAGAACAACAACACAGAAATGCTCACAAAATGATTAATGAGATAATACAGTCATCTAGCTAAAGCTATAGCAACTCAGAATATTTACATGCAGTCACAAGATGAATGTACCCTTCTTTATGAGACTCTTTTAGCTTGGCTATAACACTGCGACCTGTGAATCCCAACTTTGATAAATTAACATCCAGATCACAATCCACAGCAAAAAGGATCTGAAACAGCAGCAAGGGGCCAGGTCCTGAACATAAATCAGCCCAGTTTCTTGGGCTTCAGGAGCCAATATGTACTAGGCAGAAATCCTGCCATTAGTAAATTACTCTGGAGTTAAACATAGTATATGCCATTGCCTGACAACCAAAGAGCTGTTCACGTGTCTAGGTAAAGCACTACTATTTCCACTATGCAGCATTTTACAGATACCTTGCATGCACGAAGTTACAAAAGTCACAGGGCAAGTGAAGAAGAGAACAGAGATTTACAAATTATAGATTTATCTTTTAGTATGGACAAAGCACTCCAGGGAATATTTCCTTCTCGGTAGAAAAGCAAGGTAATTTCACACATAATAGAGAATGTGAAGACAGAAGGGCTCCAAGTCCTCCTTTCTTCAAAAGCAGCGCAACAGTGCAGTGCAGAGGAGGGAGGCATTGCCTCTGCGTTGCTGCTGCCTCGGCTTCTGATATCTGCTTGAACTCCTGACGGAGCTCCGATTTCACACTTATAACATAAGATGAGTAACTGGAAGGAGCTGAACACAGAAGCTCTGCAGTAATTTCCACCTTCTTTACCCCCAACACTTCAGCATGCAAGAAAGCTTAATAAGAGCATGTATTTTCCTAATTTTTTTTTTTTTTCATTCTTTCATTTTCAGGTCCCTTCCGATGTTTGCACCTTTATGATTTTGTCCCTTTTCTATTTCCACACATCCCTGTCATGTGCTGGATGGAACTTTTCCATTTTTTTCAAGGTCATAAAATAATCTGACTCTCCAATCAAAAAAGAAGATGACTGAACCTGACCTCAATTGCTCCTAATGTATACCATCCTCCTAGTCTGACTCACCGTGATCAAGTCCCTTAGATAAAGTTCTACATAAAACCATCTACAGCATGATACCAGCTAATATGAATAATGTGATTGAAATCCTTTATTGCTGAATGGTGGAAGGTGACAAGGTTTTCCCTCTTCTCAACTATCCATGCTGTCACTTCATGCTAGTGGAGTTATGTCAGCATATTGCATCACTGAAATACACTCACAAATACTTCAACTTCAAGGCATTCCTTATTCTCCCAGTCCTGAGATGTTTTCTGGGTTTTTTAGATGGTTTGGGGGCAGGGGGATGGGAGGGGTTCTTTTGAGTTTTGTGGTGTTTTGTTGGTGGGTTGTTTGGGGGTTTGGGGAGGTGTTGTTTGTTTTTTGTGTTGCCACATGCCCTAGACCTGCCTGAAACCTCTGAACAAATGTATTTGTTTATGAACTATTAAAAAAAAAAAGGAACTTATATAAATGTGACATTACTACTAAAGAAAACTTCCTCCTTCACAAATGAAATCTAATCATAGTCTGTCCGTGTACCATATGGATCTTACATATTTGTTTGGGCTCCTTTTACTTATTTTTAATCTTTAGTCAAGCAGAACTACCTCCCAGGATTTGACATTTGTACTAAGGGATGGTAGGATCTTACTTATTTCACTTTAAAGTAATCATGCTTTGTTCCATTTGCTGCTTATGCAATGCAAAATTGCATCCAATACATACCGTGTCACATTGTTGAGTGTTATCTGTAATTGTACATTTTGCTACCTCAGCATCTCCAGTAAAAACATGTTCCCTAAATCATATTTATATATACGAGTTACAGTGCAATGAAGGAGGAAAGTGTCTGTACTTTAAAAATTATCTTTAGAACTTTGTTGGAAAGGATACCCAGAGTGTAACGTTCCTACATACCTCTATGATTCAGTAATGTAGCTGGGCCATAAATTAATTCTTAATGGTATTTTGCTAAATTGAAAAAAAGACAGTTCCATTACTACAGACCATAACCTAAATCTCTTGATACAAAATGACTTCCCATTCAGTTATAAAGAACTGAAAGACAACAGTTAAGCTTTAAAATGGGAATATATTTGGAAGATATCCCATTAAAATAGTAGCATTGATAGTGCTGAAAGGAATCAACTTGACAAACCTTTCCACAGACAACCAGTGGTACCTATGTATATGCTCTTTGGAATTTCACTAATGGCACATACCATTACATTTTGTAATTTAAAATATATTTGTACTAAGATATGAAGCACTGCAGAAACTAGATTAGCATAAGAGGGTTTCTCCATACATATACTTTACTGGAATTAAAAGGTAGCAGATAAAATATATGAAAGTGTGTGCTTGAGATTTTGCTAAATCACCACTGCCATTAATCTACCTCTTTTGCATCTTTTGACATTAGATATAAACATAGTTCTTGAGGAAAAGAGGGCAAGGTAGAGGAAGAAACTATGCAGAAAGCAGCTGTATTCATATTTGCCTGGCCTTTCCTTCCAGAAGTTGTGCACTGACTGCTGAGAGCTAGTTGTTAATGGGTAACTGCCAATATTTTCAACATGTCTATAGATGTTAGAGCCAAGCTTGAAATGCCTTGGGTCTGGTCAAAGGTTTTAGATTTCCATAGATCAATTAGAATCACATACAGTACTCCGAAAATTTAAAGGGGTCCAAAAAACCCCCCCAAACCTCAACATCCCCCCCCCCAACCTCAACACCCCCCCCCCCCCCAAAACCCCAACTTCATACACATTTGAAAGCCTGTATGCAAAGTTAGAGGGGAAAAATAGAGCCCAGGCGTTGAGAAGAAAGACAGCAGTGCTGTGAAGTGCTTTGGAGTTACGGACGGCATAGACTCAACTTCTGAGCCTATTCAGAAGCAGCACAAATTTTTTCAATGCACAATGGAAGCAACTAATAACAAATGCACTCACTTTGAGTTGCTTAACAAAATGTCCCATTTAATAAAGTTTCTCCTATCTTAAACTCCAACAATATGCAACTGAGGAACTGCAATGCCTAGTGCTAAGTGAAGGCACTGACATACAAAGCATATGAGAAACTTGGGGGAAGGATGACAGTAAGCAAGACATTTTAATACTAGGATTAAAAAAAAAAGGAGGGGGGGGAGGGAACCCCAAACAACCAAAACCAGAAAAGATAAGAAAATGAGCTACCTGCACTGTAGTATTGTATGCTAAGGAGAGGTCAGGGTTGAAAGAAATTAACACACTAATCATCTCAGCAAGTAACACAGAATCCACGTACCCTGAAATGTCTTGCCTAAAACAGCAATATAGGATTGGGTCTGTACTGCCTTTTTGTTGTACAGGGTGGCTACACTAACTAAAATATGCCAGGAGATATCAGAAAGGGTAGTAAACAAATTAGCAATAGGGAGGCTTCAGTTACTGTCACAGACTAGGCAAACATCACACTGCGACAGGAAGCAGCGAGGACATTTGTTCAGATCCTGCCAGTAACTGCGTGAAGAAGCTTGCTGGGAGCTCATGTGCAAGATGCAAAACCCTACTTGGTCATAAGTAGCTATAGGTCAATCAGAAAAGCACAACTAGAAACAATCTCTGCAGAAGTGACCGCAAAATAGTTAGAGGCAATCTCCTGCAGGAGTCACACCAATGAAAAAAAGAAAAAAAATCAAAAGGAAAAAAAAAAATCCTGTAGTGACACTCAACATCAGGAAGGCAGATTACATAAAAATTAGGAAACTTATTAAAAAGCAGCGAAAAATGACATTTTAGAGATTTGAATGCTGATAGACAGTGGTGGAAGACTGCTGAAGGGCAGCATGCTGCAGTCACTGGGCCAGTGCAGACTGCCCATTGAGAGGAGCTGGAGAACAAGCAGAGGGGAACCAGATTAGCTGAACTGCACAGTGAGGGGTTATTAGAAGGAAGATGACAGACGTAAAAAGCTGAAATTGTGTCAAAATGAAGAAAACATTAAATGGTACATAGTACCATTTAATGGTACATTAAATGCAAAACCACAGCAAGACAGGCAGAAACTTAGCCAAGCAAAAAGGAAACAAAACTAATATGAAATCCTTCTTCAGCAGAAGCATCAAAGTCTTATCAAGGCCAACCAATGTCCAGAGCACAAAGAGTGCACAAAGGACAGGGGTGCCACAGGGAAGCTGACCAATTTCTTTGCATTAATGTTCACTGTGGAAAAAACTGGAGAGATCTGTCTGGAATGGAAGCAACTGCAGGATGAGATGTCGAGTAAGTGGACAAAAAGAACAACAAAACCACTAGCACTAAAAGGTATTCATGTGAGTGTTCAGGTGAATTAGAAAATGTGATTTACTAAGTAGGTAGTCTACTTGCTTTAATCATTTTGGTATGTACCAGAAGGTGGGAGGTGTCTATACTAGATACAAAAATAGGGGCTGGGGTATAATCAAGGGAAATATAATCCTAATATCTATACTGAGAAAATTAGCAGGAACTGTGATACAGGTTAGAACCAAGGAGGTCTTGGCTCTGCACGCAGTGGGTAAAAAAGTTGTAGTACTGAGAAAATAGCTGGTAGATGCTAAAAGCTTACGAAGGCTCACGTTTATGGAAAATACTCCTGTTAAAAGTTAGTAAATAGATCGAAATCACATCCAGCTCAGGAAGTCCACAGAGATGCATGTAGCTGAAGGCTGGAAATACATATTTGCTTGCTATGTTTTCACTCTTCCTTGCATATCTACTTGGAGCCGCTGTTGCAGATGGTACACTGAGCAAAATAAATCTTGTTCTGACCCATTAGGGACAAGCTTTTTTTCCTGGCATTAAAAGAGCCGAGCTGGCAATGAGATGTACAAGTCAAATTCAGAAAGCGCACCAGACACTCAGAGCTTCCTTTGGTGGCGATACTTACTGCTGCGTTCTCAGTGCTGTGCTGAGCCCTTGTAGTCAACATGGGACTGAAACAACAGCTAGCTGTCTTTCCAGCATTGGCCCTAAATCGCATTGGCCCTAAATCACACTGGTCTAAGTTTAGCTTGAGAAGGCATAAAAATATCACAGCCCTGATATTTACACATAAATGAAGCTCTGAGTTTATTTCTTGCTTTCCTCCTTTTGAAACAAGACCTGTTGAAAAGTTTTGGAGTCCATCAGAGAGTAGACCCCATAACCTTAGCATATTGAACCAAATCTTGTGGAAAAAAGTGCAATGGCATTAAATTTTTAAAATAAACTTTCATTTAAAAATGCAGAGTGTGAAAACCTGGCTACATGTTAGAAAGCAATTTGTATGAAAATAAGGAAAAGGAATGCAAGATCCTTAAACTGGTATTCACAATGAGAGTTAGGAAGGTCAACATAATTCCAATTAAAATACAAAGATCACAGGCACAAATAAACCAATTCTCTATATTACTAGTCTTTTCTAGTTTTTAGGAAGTCTTTATTAATAAAAATGAAAGCAAATAATAATTGAACATAGAACTGGCCATAAAGAGTAGAAACAAACTTAAAGCTGAAGGAATCAGCTCACTGCTCCTGTGATGCTAATGAGAAATTACACCCTCTCTCTTTCAACAGATTGGGTCTTAACACTGCCTAGACAGCTGGTTGGGGGTGGTGGTGGGGGTTGTTTGTTTTGGAGGGTTTGGGGGGGGGGCACGGAAGGCGGGGGTGGGAGTTGTAATCAAATTGTTCCACTTTCCAATGTCAACTCTAGGCAATCAGCTTACTTAAAAATTGTTGAAAAGACTGTTTTATGCCCCAGACCTTCAGCCAGAATAACCATTTGTAGAACAAATTCATAGTAAGAATCAAGGTAAACCAGGTCCCATTTTATGGAATGTTTTTTCCTTTTTCAGGGTGACATTACTAACTATGGTTGCACTGAATTCCCTACACAAAATTACTGCCAGTTCAGGTTCAGGAAAGAGGAATTACAGGGTAAGGGACAAGCGTTATTCATTGCTCTGGTGCAGAATAGAAAGGAGGTTGCCTCCTTGCCTTGAATTCTTCATTATTTACAGGAAGACAGGTTTTCTCTATTTCAAAGATATTAATAACTAAAATAATCAAATATTACACATAATGATTTACATCATTAATTACTCATATTTATATTTTGAAAGTTTCTCGGTGAAGTGTAGAGTCAAGCTCAAGGCCAAAAAATAAAAATAAAATAAAAATCAGAAAGCTCAAAAGAAGAAACCATTACCTCCCTCTAGTTAGTAAAGACTTGCATGTTCCACTTGTGCCCTGATGGCTTCCTCCCAGGCCATGTACATGATCGCGTGAAAACAGATCAGACAGTGAAGACAGAATGGCCACATCACACCAGAGAAATAATCACTGTTGATTGTGGTGAACAACTTGATGATCAAGAGTCATCTAAAGCTTTTAATTAAAAATGAATTGTCAAAGTTAGTCTTTCCCATCAGCAAAGTACTCTGAGCTATCTCTGCTACATTTCTTTACCAGTCATTTCAAATAAGACAGGAGTAGAAACAGTAAGTGTAGTTTCACATGGGAAGTATCACAGTGCAAAGACTAAAGAAAATACTGCACCCAAAGGAGGAGGGAGTTATAGAGAATTTAAAGTGAGTTAAATTTTGAAAGAGGCGGCAAAAAACATCAGAGGAAAACAGAATACACTATTGCTATACAACAGTGACTAGGGTTGCTTTTAAAACAGTAACAAACAAAAAAACTAAAAACAAACAAAAAACTCAGAAATCACCTAGCTCCAGAGTTAGCTCCGTTGATGCTATAAACCATAAAATAAACGTATATGCATACACACACAGAGATATAAACACAAACATATATACAAGGCAGTCTAGGAAGATCTGATCAAGAATAATTCTGCTAAAAGTAAGAATACATTATCTCCTGCAGGAAGGCAGGAGATCCAACCACACACATCTCAGTGTCAGAAAATGGGCACAAATATTCCTTTTAATTTAAAAACTCTTGAAGTTGCAATTACAAAAAAAAAGATTTTTAAAAATTTACTTTATTTTCTAGAAGCATCAACAGCAAATCCCTTGCAGTGCCGCAGAATACATCCTGGGATTTCCAGGCACTTCATAAAAATGCACAGTTGATTAACCCTGCGATACAGGCGGTAAAGCAGGCTCTCATTTAATAGGCAAGGAAATTGATATAGAGGAAGGCATAGGGCAGACTTTATGTTTGAATACCTAAGTGACTTCATATGTCATTAACCCCGGTGACTCGCACCATCGCCAGCAACGGCTGCTCAGGACCTCTGTGGAGCCCAGGTGCATCGGGGCTGGTCCCAGTGCGTTCACAAGGGAGGCTGTGGTTTAAGTGACCTCTTCAAGGTTACATAAATCTGGCTTCCAGGTCTGCTTTAGTCACAACACCCATCTTGCTACACTGTTGGAATATAAATGAAATACATGTCAAATATCCTAATGGTTTTACTGGCTGTCTTGCCAAATGCGTTTGATGGTCATTAAGTCCTAAGGGGGACTTTTTTCTTTTCTGTATAATGGAGATGAATAAAAACGTGGTCTTTATATTAGGAGTTCTCTTAATACAGGGATTGACGGGGTGGCCCTACACAGAAGAAGCTATGAAGAATGGTTACTAATAGGACTAATTTTAGGGAACAAACTAGAAAGAGAAAAGCCTACATAAGGTACATCATTATCTATAGGCACCTGTTCTAACCAGCTCTGTATTGATCTCATAAAAAGGATCAGAGCATTCAGTTTGGTTTTTCAGAAACAGAAAATTTAAAGCTGCCCTACCAAATGTAGTAGATGATTGAATAACTGTTTACTGCTTTCTTAACTCCCAGCTTCATATCCACAAAACTGATTTGTAATATAGCCCCGCATAAACAACAATGAACTCTAAATTAACATCAATGGCTTTTAAAAGTGCTTTAGAGAACTCACTTTGGTGAACTGCTTTGCAGCCGGTAGAAGCAATGTCAAAAATTAAAACATTACTTGTTTTATTTTTTCTGTAGATGGAACACTTAGTTCTAGAAACACCATTTTGAAGACTGCTTGTACTCTACGTGACCTTGTCTTTGAGGCCTTACTGGCAGATAATTTTATGCCACCTAGCTAAGTCTTATTACATCGTAATTATGCTGTCACATAGGATCTCAAATGAAATTAATGAAATACTATTAACCCAAGACTAGAGCTGTGGGAACTAGCAGAACTCTTCCTGTGAGCATTTGCTTTTACAATTAAGCCCCATCACTTAAACTCCTGTATCAGGTGTCTAAAGAAATAAATAAAATCAGGGAAATTAAGTTCAATATACAAATATTTTGATTAAATGCCATCTTCAGTTTCAGATTTTTCACTAAAAGCTCATCACAGTCCTCTGTAGCCAAGAAAGAAATTAATAGAAATTGGTGGAAAAGATAAAAATAGAGAAGATAAATTAGGAGGGGAAAGAACAAAAGCACAGTTCTGTCTGCCTGATTGGTCTCAGAAAAAAACTACTCAAATGCAATGAAGTTCTTCCTCAAGACTTACATAAATAAAAGCTGTTAAATGTAATTATCTGTAGAAACATGAGAGCACCAAGTATTGATAGTCTGATCTGATCACTAACAAGAGGAAGATGCAGAAACTGTAAAGCAAGGATGATCTTTTCAGGACTCTGTTTCCATGAGTTAGAGCTGTTATTAGGAGGTGATTATTTTGGCTCCTTTGAGTTTTCCCACTACTCTGCACTCACAGACTCAAGTCTCAGCATAAACACAAACACCTGATCAGGTCTGCCTCACTAAGAAGCATCTATTGTATTTACAATTAATATAGGAAAAAAGATGTGAATAACCTGAGAAGCAATAGCTGCAAAAACCTTCCATGTAAACAAAATTGACATCTCTACTGTGTGCACAATTAATTTTGAGCAAAGGGAAGAGTAATGGCTCTTCCATCACACGTTGCCACTAGATTCACTTAAACCTCATTAAACACATCCACTCAGGTATAGATAATAGTTAGAAAGTGGCTCAAACCACAGTCAGTCAAGACTGAATCCACTAAATCAAGGAACTACCTGGTTGGCAGTGGGTAGCAGCCAACCACACCACCCATATCCCCTGTCGATCAAACCTACGTCTGACGTCTTGGACGCCAGAGGATAGGCAAGCAGCAGAGAGCACATGTTTCTCCACGAATATATTAAAATACACACTGAGTTTCAGGCTTGGCTCAGCTAAGTTCATTCTGTGCAGATGCATGATTCCCACCTCTCCCAGCAGATGCAGCACATTGCCCCATCACATTATGTGACAGAAATCACAGCAGCTGCTCCCAATCACACCAGGATTCCATCTGTCTGGAATAATGGTAACAAAGGTGAAAGAAAAGGTAGAAAAGCAAGCAAGTTAGTGCAGTCTTATGAGACTAAGTAGCCAGTAAGTCTGAGCAATTTGAGCCACTTTCCCTTGTGATGTTGCATTCAGCATCTCAGGATCATTAGGTGATAAAGGAAATAATTCCCTTTAAGTGCCCAACATGAAAATGACTTGAAAAATAGTCAGCCTAAAAACATTTCCTTAAGGAACTATTTGTAAACTGTACCCTGTGCAAACGTTGGTAAATGTTTTAGCAAATGAGTATTATGAAAAATTTAATTGTTCTCTAAAGAGTTGCTGAATTTTAAGATTAAATTCAAATCACTGAAGTGTGAAATGCAGGAATTGTAAATTTAGCTCCATGGCACCTTCACCATGGAACCACGGAAGAGGTGCACAGACACAGTGAGTCCACTTTCCCAAAGAAGAGAAAGGTAATAGCCCTATGGGGGGTGGAGAATCATCAAGGCTACCATTGAGGACTTCTCAAAGTCACCCTTTCTCTGCTACAGTTTAAGAGCCCAGTACACATACCTTAAATCTCTCCAGTTGTACCAGATGTTAAATAGTAATGGATCTCTACACTGAGAAGATCTCTGATTTTACAACCTAGGCTCTCCAAACATGGACCATATTTGTCCCTGATGTAATTGTTAATTGAAACAGATTAACTTCAACCAGTTAAATTTGACCAATTTAATAGCTGTCTACATAGAAACATAATATTAACCTTAACTGAAATTGATGATGCTGCTTTGCAAAACAACTTTATTTTGGACATCATCTCTTACAGTGTGTCAGGCCTCGCTGTTTCTTTGGCAGGCAGTTTTTTTGACCCTCGGACAGGAACGCACTTGTCAGCCTTTACATCACAGACACTGTGTTCATAAATACACATCAACATGATGTGCAGAGATTCGGTCCCCAACTGCAATGCCAGCCAATGCTATTTCCAGCCTTTTAAAGCTGAAAGTTCCTATTCAATGTCTTTCTTTCACTTTATACCTACAGACATATTTGTCAGACTGAGTGCTTATTAACGCGTATTTGACCACTGAACTAAATCAGCAGCATTTGTTTTCACCAATGCAAGAAATGCAGTGGCCAGAGATGATTACAAGTTCTTCCATGTGCCCAAGAGTTAAGTGCTCCATGGAAAACTTTTGAAGTAGAAAAGCTGTGCTCCTCCTTTCACTCTGGCCTGAGCTCAAACACATAATGTGGCTTTCAGTTCTTGTTTTAAATGTATAGACATATGTATCTATATGTCTTTCTCAACACAGGTTAATAACTGCTGAAACACATCAGGATTCAGAATACTTACTGTCCTGAGGCCACAATTCCTGCCTTCAGCAAGTTTCAGAGGTACTCAGCACCTCACAGGAACTTTGCTTCAAACTACATACCTAAACCTTCAAACTCAACTTCTACCTACATACCTAATTCTCAAGCTGGCCACATAATACACTTATTTTAGGACAGAAGTGGCCCATTCAAACAATAGTTTATCACGTATACATTGTATTTTTCACTTATTTTGATTTTAACTCTAAATCTCAGGCCAGCTCCTGTCATCTGTGACCATGAAGTCTTATCTGTGCTGGAAAGAACTGCTGTGGGATCAGTGCACAGTATTTTGTTTTCTAAAATGCTGCAAAAACTTTCAGAGTGAAACACTAACAATTTGTGGTATCTTTTAGATATTTTCTGAACATTTATTTCATTATGCTTCTGTATAAAACAGATATTTCCAGACCATCCAAAGATTTCTTCTGCAAGTGCAGGGAAAAACTTTAGGTTGCAATGCAACCTTCACTGTATAAATCTAGGTCTTGAAAATCCTATTTAGAAATATTCATGTCACAACCTATAGAAATCTCTATAGCTTAGCCATTAAGTGTTCCCCAACAGCTCTTGAAATAGGGTAATATATGACAAAAAACTGCCCATACCAAAAGTGTATCTTTATATGGCAAGAATCAAAGGTTGGTTTTAGAAGAACTCGGGACTAACTGTTCCAAGAGACATGTGGCTTTTAATTCACATTTAGGGATAATCCAATACTGTCTTAAATTCATACATGTGGCCTGCTGACTGAACTCTACAGCATTATTTCATCAGAATGTAATGAAAAGCTCACTGCATTCATACCAGTATATATATACTAAGTATAAGTTTACTGAGCTGAGTATTTCTTAGTTTTCACATGTTTTTATGCAGCGAGATTTGTTTTGTTCCAAGATAGTTGAAAGTGACATCTAGAGTGAAATTAGGCTTAGATTCACCTTGCTTTCTGCCCATTTTTTAACTCATGGCCCTGAATACAGTTTGCTTCTTTTAGTGTTTTCATTGTGCTTCAGTAAAGGACAGCAGTTTTCTGTGATGGAGCCACACCCCCACAGCAGGACTCTCCTGTTCCTCCCCTCTCATCCACCTTTCTTTTTAAATGCAGTTTCATGCATTAATTCACCTAATATGAAGACATCAGTTTGTGATCCAAAGATAAATCTCTGGGCAGAAAAAAGAGGTCCTCTTAAAAATCTTAAAGTTTTTGGACAACACAGATAATGAAAAGTCCCAGCATCAGTCTGGCACAGATACAAACTAACAGAGATGCATAACAATTTGTCTCTAATGCAGTCCTCATCCAGGAACGATGCTGAGAAAAATGAATCTTTCACTGGGACTTCTGCATCACCATTATCCCATTTAACATTCAGCTAGAGAGGATTTCTTACAAGCTCTATTTGAACACACAATATTTAAAAAAAAAAAAAAAAAGAAAAGGTGGAGCACTTGTGAGCCTTTCCCTTTTCAGTGAGTTGCAACACGAAGATGGTAAGTATCTTCAGCCCTGCTAAACAGTACGCAGTCAGTTAGAAGGGAAAAAATTACTGTGAATTGATCTACAGCTAAACTATTTTTCATATCTCAGAATCACACAATGGACTCTAACCAACCAGCAAAATGGTTGTATTCAAAGGCCTGTAAACTTACAGCCATCAGAAGGTAAGAGAGATCTTCTAAAGCTATGAAAAGAGGACTTCAAAATCATATAATGCAAGATACACATACTTTTCCAAATTATCTTTGTTAAGTGCAGTTAGCAGCTCCTGTGAGGGTCTGGTCCAACACCAATCAAAGGAGTGCACTTGAAATCAACTGAGTAAATGATCAACAGTTAAGGAGCGACCTCTTTCTCCACCTTAAGATGTTAGTTTAGAAAACATAGCTAATATTTACTGACACGAACTGCCATTATCTTAGCAGTCTATAGGAAGATTACATATTCATTTCTGCTATACATGTTGCTCCTAAGATGTAAGTTTAAATATGTAACATTACAGGAAGACTACATTTCCTACACTGTAAGGTTTTGTTCTGTATTTTGAAGATAAAGTCCATTTTATTTGTTGAATCTAATGAAATCTGGAAAATGTAGTCAGAAGTGAAAGTTTACTTGTGTAGTTGCTAAGCAATGGGCTTGTATGTAAGCTGACTGCTCATTTCATATAGGACTTTTCCTCTTAAACATCATGATGTTTCCAGCAAATTACCCAGCTGAAAGTAAAACCCCTCTTGTTTTCCTCTTCCATTTTTGCAACCCAAATTATTTAATGATATTTAGAATACATGAGACATTCCAAAGAGTTTTATTATTTCTGCTCGAAATATTTAAAAGAATCTGGCAGCTTTCCCAAGCAGCAGCATCCATTTCAGCCTGCAGGGCACATTCCCAGGCAGCATCTAATAACAGGGCTCCTCTGAAGCAAGTGATCTAGATTAAAGCGACACTCCCAGGTAACTCCTGAGGAAATCATAGAATAAACATTGCCTGGCATTCCAAAAGAGTGATTTGTCCTTAGGGCACAGCTGCCTCTACAACAGCTAAAGCAAGGATTTTCTTTTTAAACATAAGACCTTCCACAATCCTAGGACTCTGGCAGCAGTGTGCAAGAACTGCATTCAGCCATGCAGTCACCTCTAGCAGGATAAAGCTCCTGTAACTTCAGAGGGATATTCAACAGGGATAGTCAATGTGCTACGCTGGATCAGGGATAAAGACACTCAGTCATGGAAGGACAGGGCCTGATTATTTTGCTTTACTCGCCTGCACAGGAAGAACCAACTGAAGAATATTTAGGTAAGTTAGTTTTGTCCAAGTCACCTGATGGTCCTGATCTAAGCCACTGTACATCACACAAAACGTTAGATGAAACTTGCTCTGCATCTTTAATGCCTCAACTCCACCACCCCCTCAAAATACAATAAAAAAAATTAGCTTAACGTTATTCCAGAATATTTCCAAGTCTCAACTAAGAAGATGCAGGCATTTGCACACTGTTTTAAGGCGATTACAAATAAGCAGCCATGTAACATCAAATCAATCTTATTTCTTTCCTGGGAGGAGCTCTCAGTTTTGTGGTAACTGTCCTGCAGGACCCCCTGCTCCTCAATGCTATCCCAACATGATGTTCTTACAAACAACAAAGGGACATTATCAATGTCACCATGAGAACTCAGCTGCACAACCAACTGGAAGACTACCCTCTGCCAGTGTTAATCAAGTGCAGTTCAGGTGCAACCCCATCTGCATCCAGTGCTATGTAATATTTCTGTTAGTGATTTGGGCAATGGCAGTAATGCAAATACAGGCATTTTGTGGAAGACATCACATAGAATGGAGTTCCAAGTACCTAGCAGACAAACCTGGAGCAGTCCTTGCTCTCCCATCTGAATCAAGACATTGTTTTCCCTTCCTCCCATTACCAAAATTCTCAATTTCCCTCCCTCCCCTCTTTCCAGAGCAAAGGGAAAAAAGCAGCAGCAGGACAGGTGTCCTTCTACAGCAGCCCTTCCTCTTGATTGCTTTTTTGGTACAAATTCCTCTGCTAGAAATCCCTCCCAGTGCTGCAGCAGAGGTGAACCATACACGCTGCAGCAGGAGTGACAGCACCCCTGCAGGACACTCTCCCCACCCTCTTCCAAAACTGAGACTTCCAGCTCCATGGATTCACCCGAATAACCAGTATCAGACTGCTAGGCAGCCAGAAAACCCCACTTTGGGAACCAGGCATGCAGACTGCACCGTCAAAGATCAGCACCCACTTACAGGATGACTGGTTAAGTCACATCTTTACCGTTAATGCTGCATTCAGGAGAAGCCACGTTGACTCTAGCTCTCGGACAGTATTACACCGTTCTGTGGGACATCCCAGAGGAAAGCAGAAAAAAAACCCATTCAGCATCTCCAACAGCTTATACGATTGAGATATTCCGGCAGTTCCTCAAAAACATGTAAGTATGTTCTGGATTGGTTTCCTTGTTTTCCCACTCAAACTCCCATTTCCTCTTGAAAGTGCAATATATGAGTAGAAATATTTCTATATCTAAAAACAATAGAGTAATAAAGGGTAGAAAAAGCTTTCAAGAATAATGAAATTGGAAAACAGAAAAGAAGAACTAAACCAAAGGCTTGGCATGGATTGATTCAATAAATTCCTATCCACGTTTAGTCAATATTTTAACACAGAAATGGAGCCTTGTTTAATTTCTAGATGCAGACCTGGCTCAGCCTGGCAAGAATTCAAAGTGTATATCTAAATTTTGCAGCTAGCGTCAATTGCTCTGGGAAGTAGGAAAAAGGATAACTAACTGTAAGAGTCGGTCAGAAAATCAGCATTGTCTCAACATTGTCATCAGGAACATGAACAGTACATTACCTGACAACGGCCTGTTTGGAGCGCAGCGGCCAATCCCAAGGACAGAATGTGCGGTACAAGGCTCCTGGAAGGTACCTGGCTAGAGCCGCTAGAGATAACCGCATAGCTACTGTCAAAAAGGATGGATTGCACCTGTTGCCATAACATCGATGAAGAAATCATGAACTCTAGACGAACTTTGCTTCATTATAATACCAAAACACACCTCCTGGTCGAAGGCTACCCGCCTCCAAGACTTACCACGCCTCGGACACTGACCCTGCGCCTGCGTGATAGCCTCGCTCGAGAAGGGCGGAGATATGATAATTGTATTCTGAGAAGGGCGGAGACTCCTGAGGCAGAGGTGGAGCAAGGTGTGTTACTAAGCATAAAAGATGACTTCTGAACAATGGGAATTTGAAGCTTCCCCACCAAGGACCACGACGATCGACGACGCAGCATTAGCTGGACCCGGGACCGTTAGGACGTCTTGAGATCAGCGGTGGTAGCTATAACCTCTTTTTTCTCCTCTCTCTAAACTTAACTTTACTTTTCTCCTTTCTCTCACCCATCTCTAACTATCGCGTGCCTCTTCACAGGCAATACAATAAAGTTATACTGTGTGATTACTGCTATCCCCTTTGGTGTTGGTCACCTTAATTTTGCACTTTCGAGATCGTAGCAAACGAACCATCACGAGTCCACCGAGTGGACCGTGACACTAACACTAGATTGGCATCCACATTTTGTAGCCCTCTTCTGGTTAAAATTATTCCATCACTTAAAAAATCCAACCTTCTTCAAATAGCTTAATTTTGCAAGTGTAATTGCATTTGTTGTTGAAACTTATCATCACTTTCTGATTCCTATGGTAACTCCTTTTCTTCATAAATTGCAATAGCAGAGACTACATAAAAGCTGTAGAACATGCACAGTCTACCCACCAAAAAAGCCATAAATAACAAACGGGCTACTCACTGCAACATTACTGCTGTGCTGTTGTAGCGATTGGAGAGAGAGAGGTTTTGGGTTTTTAAGAAAAGGTAAATAAATCCACACCAAATACCTTCTTCAGTTTTACCCAGTTTAAGGACAGTTATGTATTTTTGTTATATTAACTTTTTATTATTTGTCATATTAACTGTCATTTAACTTTTTTTTTCTCCTACAGACTATTTTGTCCTTCATCAGCTTGTGCTGGATTTCTGCACTCCTATTTTCTTTGAGGAAAGTCAACAGCCTGACATGACACTCACCTTTTCTCTCATTATATAATGAAAGGACATTATGAGTTCGTTCTTTTTCAGCAGTAAGTAGCTGCAGGTAATAAGCGAGTCATCAGTTCAATACCATTATGTCAAATAAATGACATCTGGCCACACTGCACTATAATTGCCGACGTTTTTCTACAATATTAAATCTAGAAGCTTCACTCAAGCTATTATTCACTTACTCAAAGCAGATAAAGATACTTCACAGTATTATACAGTAATGCTAAATGATTCCAAAAAACCCCAAAATTTGCCCATCTATGCTCACTATTCTATATATTCAGGTGATAACAAGCAACAGGCAAAGCAACACAGCTAGGTCCTAGTAGTGTTTTCTACACCGACTACTACAATTAAACAACCACTCAGTAAGACAACATTTCAATACTTACTTAGACACAGAAAATAAAGAGTACTGTAAAGCATTGGATGGCATGATTATGATCCAGTTCTTGTAGAGCACATTTACTAGAAATGCTACACTGAAAAAGGAAACCTGATTGATTACGATATATGGGTGTCACAGCTTACTTGCCAGCATATAAGATGGACTTTAACTACAGGAATATGAGAAGCCGCTTTTCTTACTATAAATTAGAGTTAAAAATTTAGGACAAAATATTAGCTTGAGTACATCAACAGCAGGAAAAATAATAACTTCTAAGTAGAAACTTTGCGTTTTCCTGTTCAGGTCAAATCACTTCTCCAGAACACACTTTCCATTTATCCATGAAAATGAACATACAGAGGGCTCCACACACATCCCCTCTCCCCCAACATCACTTGGGTTTTACATCCTGTGACTCATTTCAGGGCCACTGAAAAGAGCTATAGAAATATGTGACTGTCAAAGGCTTGTGTAGGTTGTAGAGCCAAGGGATTTCTGCAGGAGCAAGCAGGTGAGTGGGGCAGGCATCCCTCCAAGTCGCAGCCTAGGGAAGGGCGGATCAGGGATCTGACTGGGGAGCACAGGTTTACTTTAAATTCAATTTGCCTATTTTCACACTTTGCATCGGCAAAGATAAAAGGTTAATCACACTACAATATTTACTCCAAAATCTTTATTTTCCATTTATTACCACTTGCGTTCTCTATACTGGCTTAGCACTTGCAGAGTATTTCCATTGCTTAAGAGGCAGAAAGAGCAGTGTAATAATTTTCATTAACTCTGTCAAAAATCCCACTCGGACCATGCTTGGTGTCCCTGTATGAAGCATACAAATGAGGCTGGGAGACTGGAAAAAGCAAGTAAAGAAGGTCCAATTGTAAGCCAAAACCATCCTCTGCAATCCAACTTCTTGTGTGTTTAATATGAGTAAACCAGTTGCAACCCAGAGTCCACCTTCCAGAGAGGACAACAAAAAGAAAAAAAGAAAAAGAATTTTGAGCTCATAAGTAAAGAAAACTGAAGATTTTTTCATGCACTTATCTCTACATTTCTCCCTAACTTCTAAGGACTAGTAGTTATTTTGATGTAGGTGGGTTGACTTCAAAAACTTTTTTCACAAAAGTGATTACACGCTGCTACTTTATTGCATTTAAATCCCTATGAATTGAGTTAGGAACATCTCCATAAAATTACAGCATTAAATTTTTATACTTCATATTTAAAAAAAAATAAAGACAGCAGGTCCTAAGATCACTTGACTGTGACAAATTGTCTCTTTCTGCTCACTTGAAATCGGCCTGTGAGATTTATCAAATCCCCAGCTTTGTTACAGCTAGAAGAACTGATTTAAAAGTGCACACTGTCATTATATACTTACAGAGAGGTATATTTTAGGATTATGCAAGTGCTTGATATATAATTGGTTCTGTCTTTTTGCCACATCTTAAGTTTTCTGACTAAAGAAAACAGAAAGATTTAAACTGCACAAAAAATGTGAGTAATCTTTATAAAGCAACAGTAGAAGGCCTGAATACAACTCCTAATTAAATGAATGTGCCCTTCTTAAAATTGTGGTTTGGGTTTGTGTGTTGGGGTTTTGGCAGCAGGGGAGGGTCCGCAGGGCGGGCTCCTGTGAGAAGCTTCTCGAAGCTTCCCCGGCTCCAGGCCGGACCCGCCGCTGGCCCAGGCCGAGCCCCTCAGCGACGGCGGCAGCGCCTCCGGGAGAACATGGCCGAGAGGGGAAACCTGCAGCGGGGGAGGAGATTGGGATGCGAGAGAAACCCCTCTGCGGACACCGAGGGCGGCCAAGGAGGAGGCGCAGGAGGGGATGCCCCCGCAGCCCGCGGTGAGACCAGGCGGCAGGCTGTCCCCCCCCGGCCCACGGAGGGGAGCGGGGGAGCAGATGCCCACCTGCAGCCCGGGGAGAGAGGAGCCCCCGCCGGAGCAGGGGGACGGGTGCCCCCCAAGATGGCCGGGACTCCGCGGGGAAGCCCGCGCCGGAGCAGGCAGGGACCCGCGCCGGAGCGGTTCGTGAGGAACCGCAGCCCGCGGGAAGGACTCGACGCTGGAGCAGTTGGTGGAGGGCTGTCTCCCGCGGGAGGGACCCCGCGGCGGAGCAGGGGCCGAGTGCGGAGTCCTCCTCCCCCTGAGGAGGACGGAGCGGCAGAGACAGCGTGTGAGGAACCGACCCCGGCCCCCGGCTGTTCCCCTGCGCCGCCGGGGGGAGGAGGGGGAGAGAACCGGGAGCGGGGCGGGGGGGGGAAGGCGTTCGCAGGTTGGGTTTTACTTCTCGGTGTCCTTGCTTTGATTGGGTGGGTAGTGGATTGAATCGATTTTGTTTCTTCCCCAAGTTGAGCCTGTCTTTTGCCCGTGACCATCAGCGGCGAGTGATCCCTCCCAGTCCTTGTCTCGACCCAGGAGCGTTTTTTTATGTTTTCTCCTCCTCATCCCCCTGGGGCCGGGCCGGGAGGAGTGGGTGAGCAGGTTCGTGGTGCTTTGTTACCGGCTGGGCTTAAACCATGACAAATTGTCAATCAAAATTAATTTTCCTATGAAACACAATAGGAATGGCTTTTTTGAAATGTCAGTGGTGCCTATGTGTTTGTAGGGATCACAGCACAGTACTGCAGGCCTCTGCTACTAAATAAATGAATCCCAAGTTTGGACATCACAAAAACAGGTCACTTGCTGTCAGAAAACCACTATGAAACCACAGCAGGACTAGCATGAGGCTTCCGCAAGGTGTTACTGCATTTGTGCCCAAAGTGGGGGCAACCAAGCCCTCCCACTGAAGGCTGCCCGGGCAGCGGTGAGGCTCCTGCACCTCCAGAAGACTCTTGGGTGCCTTTCAGTCCCACAGCAGGGACACCTTCCTCAGATACAGCACTAGCAACATGGCTTAAAGTGAGGCATCATATCAAACCTCTTCATGTGCGACAGGTACAAAACGTAAAATGAACTTGCCACCTGCCTGCTCAGTAGAAACAGGACTCTCAGACTTTAAAGTCAAGCACAAAAACCTTGCCTGAAGCACAGGCCTGCTTTAGAGAAGTTACCTCCTTCATTCCTTGGTACAGCTCCTGCAAAAGTGTCTGGTTGAAGTACTTGCCTCACAACAAGCTTTCAAGTGAGGACTAAGTGTCAATTGTTCCTATGTAGCTTGTCATTTTTCCATGCAGGTGGCTGCTGTGCCAGTGTCTGTGCAGGAGGCTGTTGTATGGGGGTACGGAGACGTGCATTAAAACCATCTCTGTATAACAGCTGGCACACCCCACTGGTTTGAGTGTGCTATTTATGTGCAGCATCCTCCAGAGACATGGGAGAAATCCTCATTCAAGCCACAGATTCCAACTCCACAAAGACACAGACGTACTCTGATCTGCTACTCAAACTCCCCCAAAATATTTATATTTATAGCTTTGATTGGTCTTAAAAATGCTGATAGTGCAAGAAGGCATATTGACACTGTTCAGTGAAAAAAGAAGTTTAAAATCTTGGGAAACAAGATAAGATTTGGAGGATCTGTAAAGTATGCCTGTCTGAAAACTGTTTTTGTCTAGAAAACATTTTTCATCAAAAAATTCTTTATCAAAAACTATAGAGGTTGGATGAAGTAATAAGCATACTTCTGTTGAAGTAACTTAATCCTTTTTTTAGAAGGAATATAAATGAGTTACAAAAGATAGAAAACAGTTTTGAACACAGATCTTGAAAATTTTCTTATTTCAAGAAATGGTACCATGGTTAAGATCAAGTTTTAGAGTTGATTTTTCCACAGAAACAACTACTTGATTGTAAGCTAACAAACACTGTCAAACATATAGTAGGATGCAGAATATCCTTACAACCAATACATGAACTCCGTAAAGATTTACTGAGAATGTAACAGATATAAATTGTGAAATACAGCAATCAAGATAGATTAAAAAGAAATTCTGGCATATTTAATAGTCTTTATGTTTTGGGTTACAGTTACATTACAGCTGTCCTCCAAAGGGTATGCCAAGAAGTATTGTGCACTGTAAGAACGGAGTAAAAAACAGTTTGCTTGGTGGTCTTAGTACTTCTCATTGAAGCTTCCCAAGAGTTTCCAAGTGCTGGAACAGCCATCTAAATTTGATAGACATGCATTACTTCTGACTTACCCTGGGCATTTAACTCTCCTTGAAGGGCAAGCCCTTTTGCTTTCTGCCCCATTCACTCTCCTTTCCCCACAAGTTGCACACACTACCCTGGGGACTGAAAAACATGGCAGAAAGTGATCATAAAGGGCAGTATGGAGATGGTGCTTTCCCCAGGAGAGCCAATCATCTCTAAAACCCTGGACTCACTGATAGAAAAGGTCTGGAGACCTTAGCAGCACAGAGCTTTCAAAGACAAGCACTGAGCCCTATAATTAATAACTGTAATTAATTATAATATTGCTTCCCAGATATGTTTAAATAACTAACAATTATAATTTAAATAACTAACAATTATAATTAAAGCTTTATTAAATATTTGGTGCTTGACTTTAACCACCATCAACACACACAGTAAAATGACATCCCTATCTGTATCTCTTCAGAGATTACAGCAAAGCAGCATTACAGAGGAATGCTGAATAGTGTAGTAACATTGGTCTCTATTTTCTTTTTCCTACCTGTTATTTGACAAACAACAGCATAAATAGTCACTTTCCACAGCACTTTGGCTGCAACAACAATCTGTGCGAAGCACTAGTGTAATGGAGTCCTCTTTATGCCAAAACAGAGTGAAAAACCAAGCTAATCAGTTTATTGTGATTTGACAGTACCTGGCATGTTTGCTCAGTATTTTAAGGAAAACTATTTACTAGTGCAGTGTGTGCTGCTACACAGAAACCTTTCTGCATGGAAACGCATAACAAAAACACAGTGCAGAGGAACATTTGTGAGAAGGATGCCTAGAACAAATAGCAAGTGACACCTGCTAGAGCTGAGACGTTTCTTTGTACTTTCCCACTTTCCTTCCTAAGAAATGCTGAGCTTTTCTGCTGAGCTTCCAAGATGGTATCTGACAAAAAGTACACAGTAAGTTATCACATGCTTAAAACAATACCTGTCAAGGTTAAATATAACACAGACATGTTTAATTTTGTAAACAAACACCCCAACAGATTCTCAAAGCTATCTGTGATCAGCTATGCATTGGTAGATCACACGAATGTGCTTTTCTGGATGCTATAAAACTGCCAGTCTCCTGTATTTATTTCATTCGGGTTTTACACCTCTCTATCCTCACCCACCCCCCTTTTACATCCTCTTGAACATACTTTAAGATGCCACTCAGTTTCATTATCACTTTGAGGGGTCTAAATACAATTTGAGAGCAATGAATGATATCCCCTGGCTACAGTAATTGGCAGTGGTGCAAGTCAGACCAGAAATTCGGAATCACCTATTCACAGCTAGGAATTTTTTTTGCTACTTTATATATACATCTTTTCCCAACAGAAACAGCTGGAATCTCACTAGTTGCCAAGTAATGCTGCTCAGTTCCCACTGTGAATGCAAAACTGCATTTACAGTTGTTTGTTAATCTTTTTACCACTCCTCTCTCAAACACAGATCTTGGCTAGTTAGTTGTGGTAACTTTTGGTTTGCTATTATTCTTGTTTGATATTTGGAACACATGCTTTACACGTTACTCATCAATTACAGTTTATTAGTAATATGTGTGAATTATCCATGTAATACTGCCAGTGCAAAAGTCCATTTAGAAAGTCTCAGTTTTTGAAGGGTGTCAATCACCTCCAACATGATAAATTTTCAACAATCCTCTCACTCATCTCCTACCTTTAACAGTTTTTTCCACGCTCAATAAATTTCCTGGCAAGTCAGTAATGAGTCATAAGCAATTTATTAACCTTCATTATCAAAGTAACACTGGAAAGTCTAATACTGTTACATTTGATTTGACAAAGATGTCCTACATTTCTGACCCATATAATAAAGGGGATCATAGTCTCCGATAGGTTTCCCAGACAGTTTTCCTAGGTAATACAACTGTTTATTTCAGACTATTTTCTTTTAGTTTGTGTCTTGTTTTTAAAGACCTTTAATTCATTTCTTATTTCTGTCACCTCCCCAATTTGCAGGAAAACTAGACCTGACATTTTCCTCCAGGATCAACCTCTATCAAGCAGTTCTAAACACAATATACTTCTACAAAAAAAACATTAAGCCATTCAAAGACAAAATACTATAAAACAAACAAAAAAACATTCGCTGAAGAGAACGTATTAAGGAGATTCTCATGGAGGCAGTTTGTGTCAAGTAAATAGATCTGTCTAGAGTTACTGGTTTTGTTACTCTGCAGCAAGATTTCCAAGAACTAGCATTTGCCAAAAGGACGTATTCTCTTTCCAAAACCTGTGCCAAGTGCCTTAAATTAGCATCAGTTTTAATCGCTTTGCGACAAACAGCGAGTGGGACAAGAACAGAGGAGCACCCAGATAGTATCTCCCCCTCAAACTATTTCCTATCATCTCTGGACTCAAAACACGCTCCCAAAGTCATTAATTAAATGGGTAAATCAATCTGGAGACAAGAAGGGAGCCTGCAGTGACAAAGGAGTAGGGCTGTCATGGCCCGTAGTGTGAAGAGGGAGCAAGTTGAAATCACTATCTGCCTTATGAAATACCTGCTGCACCATGAGGCAAGGTGCTGGCACTACAGCAACTGGACAGATTGGGTGAGAATACAGTTGTAAAATGTTTTGAGAAAATTAGAAGTAACACAATAGAGATGGAGCAGAGTCTTGTCCACGTACTTTCAGAACCACTGAATTACATTCCATCTCAGGAAAAATAATATTCAAAATTAATCTCAGAGATAGTAAATAATTCTGCCAGCAAAAACGAAAAGGGCAAAACTGTTTTATCCTATTATTTTGTTTGGTTTTGTTTAAATGAGAAAATAGACTTTTCAAAATCTTTAAATCAGAAATTACTCAGCTCATCCAAAGTATGCCCCCCTCCCAAATCAATTATTCACACAGCTCTGCCCCTTCCTCCAAAGCCAGTCCTCTAACCCAGAACAAACTAATACAAATACTATTTGTATTAGTTGTGTCCTAAGCTCAGATGGAAGGCTTGACACACTTGCTTTAATGTAGAAGATAAAATCCTGTGATAGGTCTCCTATCACACAAAAACAAGTGTTCAATTTCATGCATGCAGTTCTGGCAAGCCAGAGGAGGCAAAGGGAACAGCAATCAGCAGCAAAGATCTTTTGAATATTTCCATATTGACTGTTATCATACCACTTGTATCAGCATTCGTTACTGTGTGATTAGAAAGGTATGCAGAGAATTCTGGACAGTAATTCTTCCACTTCTGTGGAAGGGAAACACAGGGGAAACACGTGGAAAACACTTTCCCCACAAAGTGCAGATTGTGCAGATATGGCTCAGGCTGTGTCTTTGGTCTCATCAAGTAGCCCATGAAGAGAAAGATCCTGTCAGACTCATGTTACATCTAAACCTACACACAGAACATGATTTTTAAATTAAGGAATCTGATACTTGCAATAGGGCTTGGTGAATCATTTCAAAGGTATGATAATAAAGGGGGGCTGGGGAGGCAGTGTCTGTTCCTTCCATGGATTTGGTACCATGAAAGAAAGTTAAGTATATTAAAAACACATTAGTTATTGAGAGAGAGATAATGAGCTGATCAGCAGCATAAAAATAAGATATTGCAGCAGCAATGTTCTCTACACAAGAGGAAAAAGGGAGGGGAAAAAACCTCACCATAGTATAATGAATGTATCAATCAACACAGAAGAGATTAGCAGTGGGAGGAGAGAAAGGAAATTAGGGACTCTAGCAGGAATAAAAATGTCCAAAGTGATAAATACATCCGATATTTATTGCCCCTATTATTCTTGTATTTATGTGTTTGGCAGAATGCCACGCAAGAAAAGCATATTCAGCACCAAGATCTACATATAAAGAGGGGGGAGACAAAACTGTTGGTGGGAAGAAATCTTTAAAAGTTGTCTTTGAGAAAAACAAAAATAACCCCTCCCCACAAAAACCAAACCATGCTGTTTCTGTTGAAACTGCAACAGCAACATTTCATTTATCCTCAGAGGGAACCAGAATACCAGGATAAGGCTGAACTGTAGTCAGTCTTAGAAATTTGACAATATCCTCACCGGGTGAGATTAAAGTGATGTTATCACACATCATATTATCTATATATCCTCATTCTTCATTTAAAAAAATACTTAGGGATGCTATCTGAAGCGACCACTGGTGATCATTAAGTGAATCTAGTTGAAATTTCCAGCCAAAATTCTCAGTGCTTCAGTTGGAAACTCGTGAACTGCTTTAAATACCTAGCACGGGTGTTGTCTCCATGAGCTCACCTGTAACCTAGTTTCTGTGATGGGCAATTCTGTGGCAGTCACAGTTTTCTGAGAGCATCCATTGTAGGAACAACAACAACAAAAAAATTCTTAACAAGATTTACTCATCTGAATTTGCAGTTGTGTTTTGCCTTAGCCACTGAAAAGTATCAAAACCAGCCATTTAAAGTATCAAAGAAACAGCAGCAGAATTAAAATTAGGTAAAGCTTTATGAGCCCATGGTAATTTCTCAGTGGATCACCACACACAAACACTGTTCATGCAAAATAAAGCTCTTCTCCAAACTGTACTGCAACTTAAAAAGGACATGGAGCTTTATAAAAAATATGAACAGCAAACATTAATGTGGTCAGATTAAGCCAGGTTTTTTTCAACATCTTATGAATACCCTTAGGCATGATTTACCCATCTATTGCTTAACAATATGAAAGGATACCTTGGAAATTCCTCAGACTAGATACAGACATCAGCGCTGGTCAGGTGATGTTCAGATGTTACTTTAAATCCTGCTGCATCTCATGAGGCAAATCAATAATTTTTAAGAGTCACTGTATGAATAAATTCGACTCAAAAAATTCTTCCATCACACTCCTATTTTCTACAATTCATGACAGATCTGATAAAAAGCGGCGTTGCTTTATTGCAAAAAAATAATTTCAATTTCAGTCCAAGCAAGGTGCATTATTAACCTAGCAAAACTAATTAATTTTGCTCCAAGCATTCTTTACAGAGATGCCTGTATTGCGCAATTTTCAGTTTAATGAACCAGCTCCAAGCAGAGGAAATGCAACATTAATGAAAGGAAATCTACTTGCTTTTTGTTTTGTTTTGGCAAGTTTTTGTTTTGGCCTTAAGATGGGTTGTCTCAAGTTAATTCAATTCTGGTGGTTGCATGCCTCTTGAGCTGTGAAGGGTGCTGCTAGGAGAACCTACTTGGTCGCACTCCTTCCCCCTAAAGGAAAGGGAAAACAAACAATTAAGTTACCTTACAGCCAGTGAGACTGTCTAATAAACAAAGTATTAGCTCTACAGACTAACAGAATTGGGAAGAACACAAAAACAGCATCTGGGAAAAGATGCAAACAGACAGGGTAGCAACCATTCCTCTTCAAGTATACCTACATCAGTTAAACACCATCTTCTCTCTCATAGCTTTCTCCAGTGAAGGAAACATTAGAGGAATTCTGCTCAAGGTGCTACCAAGATCTACCTTTACACCGAAATCTCACAGCTAGTTTTACCCTTGCCCTCATAGAGGGAGACAGCTTTGGACCAAGTCAAACCAGCTGAACACCTCCTATCAATACAGACTGAGTCTTCCATGAGTCCTGTAAGAAATATTTGAAACTTCAATAGACTTAGATGAAACTACTCGTGGTCTGGATTGCAGTCTTCTATTTGAGCATGAGGGTACTGATGCACCTGGCTACCTCCACCTAGGTATTGCTGGGTACTGAATGACATCTCATGATAATGAACATCCGAAAAATAAAAGACTATGAGCTATGCCAAAGAGGTGTTATCTCAGTGGTAGCACAAGAGTTTACAGTACTAAGTGCCATATAGGTTCTATCTTTTGTGTAGAAATCCAAAGGATTCTAACTAGTAATGCAAGTGGACATAACTTTTACAGGGGATGCCTCGGACGTCAGGTGACCTGCATAATCAAAGCCTTAAAATTAATCTCTGTGCTCAAGAGAGATCTTCACCTGAAAGAGAAATCCTCAATTTATTCAAGTTGAAGTAACTGTAACAAGGAAAAAGAGCTCTATAATACACTAAACTGAAAATTCACAAAAGACTTTCTCCCTCTTGAGAGCATTTCCAAAAAGACGTTTCATTATTACTGACGCTCAAGAGAAGTACTTGTAATTTGATGAAAATTAAAGTATGCAAACCCTTCACACCTTTCAACATCTTTGCAGTGGCAGAGTCAATACCAGTAGATTTAGTGTTTAGAGGTATCGCTGGCTAAAATTACATAGCAGGTTTATATAATGAAGAGTTAAGAGCCACAGCCCAGGTAAATTACCTCTCCTCTAACTTTCCCTCCCAAGACAGAGACAGAATCAAAAATGCCTTTTTGGCTTTGCCACCTCAGCAAGCTTGCTGCCGTGATATAGAGGCAGAAACACAGAGGGCATATTATGAAATAGCGATGTCCTGTTACATACAGAGACAATAGCTCAGCCTCAACCCCAGACTCCACAGCAACTCCTTGGTGATTCTCCAGTTTCCACTAGGATTACAAGTAAATGAAAGAGTTAAAAATAAACAGGGTGAAAAAAACCTTCTCTATTGGTATTAGCCCAGCTGTTGCCCCCTCTCAACTTATTTCTACTTAGTACAACTTCACTGATTGACTGTAGCACCAAGCTAGTAACTAACTTTGTGATTTCCATTGGAGCAGTAGAGTAACACATTTTAGAGCCAAACCTAGCAAGTATTAATTACTAACCTTAATAACTATTTTCAAACTGCTGTCTTACGGAAATAAAGGTATGCAATCACTCCATCATATCCCTGCCCTTTCCCCATAACATTTTCAACCAATTTCAATCCAATTTGAGATACAGATGGAAGTTTGTATGGATTAACCCCCAGCACCACCTGTGCAGCAGCACCTGTGTTTTGTTGGATTTGGTTTTTATTCTTTTTTTTCTTCCAGGAAATCACACAATAGTTTCCTCGTGTTCCTTTATGCTGTGGCTGCTGGTAGAAGGAATATCTGTGTGATTATGGACCCAAATCCATCTGCAATGGCAGCATATTAATCTCTGTCCAGTTTCATTAAAGAAGACAAGGGAGAAAACCCCTTATAGTAACCTCACTAAAGTAAAGTTTTCCAGATGTCCAAGAGCTAACACTGTATCTCTGAATATTGCTGCATCACCCTCACTCTGCAGGGGAGAAAGAGCCAGTCAGATAACTCTGAAATCAGCCCTTCTATCTCCCCCACCTTGCTGCTCTGTTTCTTTAATGTATATCTTCTTTACTAAATCTTGTCTGCCCAAGGAGCAAGTTCAGCCCACCACGAAACATGTCACAGAAGCTTTAAGCATTAGGAACCTTTTGCGACCCAGCTGCTCTCCATGTTCTGCATCATGCAGAACAGCACATGTGCACGCACCCAGAGAAAACATCACCAAAACCCACAGAAAACTGAAAACTATTGTTTAGCAGCCTCTCTATACCTCAAGCTACTGAAAGAGCTACTTTCTGCATTACATATCTTTAGCAGCAGCAAGACTGAGGGCACGCAGAAGTTGGAAGATTGATGCAGGAGACCTGTTCTGTAGAGGAATCTACTTGGTTTCCAGTTGTCATCCCAAAGCAACATTAATTTACAAGCCCTGGTTTCTACCCTCTGCAGAAGAGGTAGTAGGATACAGCCCCAGACTGTAGTTGGCATGGACAGGCAGACAAGAGAGTGAGGGCAGAAAGGCAGGTAAATTATTTCATTTTTTCATGTCTGAGCTGTGCTGCATGGTTTGTCTTGAGGGTACGGCTACTAACCTCTCTCACAAGAGGAAGAAGTGCGTGCTCAGCTCTGAACCCATCCAAATACCTAAGCCGTCCTCACTTGAAAATCCTGAAGGGAATGATCTGGAATGGACTCAGTGGCCTTTTTCCAAGTCCTGCCTTGTTCCTCTGCATGTTGGAAACAAATCATAAGGCCACTTTCATCCAAACTTGTCCTTTAGATCCTTTGGCTCTCACTTCATGGCTGAATGCACAGTTTAACATACTGATCATGAGCCATCACTAAGATTTGTGAAACTGTTTGCTTTTACTCTAATTCTTCTGGTTCCTTGCAGAACAACGATTTTATTTTCTTTTTTTTAACCTCTCCATTTAAGCTTCATACTTCCCTCTTGCTCCATCACTGAATTATATTTGCTTTCTATAATGAGGAAGCATCATGGCTAACAGTGGCAGTTCAGGCAATGGGTACTATATCAGTTTTAAACCACTACTGAATTGTTACCAAAAAGAGAACTGGTGCTTTGGGTGAGCATGTCATGTTCATCTGCCTCAGGCCCCCGGTCCTGTTCCCCATGATTATTATTTTAACTTGCAGCCGTTACTCTGGTTTGGTGCTTTTGAAATTACGGATTCTGTTTAGAGGTTACCAAAATCCCTAGTTTTTCTAAAAATCCTTCTCTATTTAAGAGTGTTTATTCAAGGCGGTTGGGGGAGTTCCCTTCAGAATACAACAAATGCATGTTTCTGCAGAAATAAATTACTATCTAATGATTTAATCATCCAAAGTGCTACACCTAAATGAGTGGTTATATGTATTCTGAATTCAGATAGATTTCTATTTATAGAGCATTTATTTTTGTCTGAGATGCATTTAAATTGGAGTACCTAATGCCAAGTTTTATAACATGTCATTCACAATCCATTAAGTATTTTATTACATGTATTGTAGTAGAGAGAAATTTATAGTCCCCATTTATAGTATTAATAAGGAATGATGAAACCACACTAAAGATGTATTGCTTTTTGGTTTATGTGGAGGTTTACTGCTAAAGCATAGTTACAAGTCATGTTTTAATGTTTTATTGTAATAAAATACATGATCTGAGTGCTAGAATATATGTAAAAATTAAAAGAAGCACTACTGAAACGATATAGGCTTTCATATTCAGGCACAAACAAATACAGACTTAGCATAGTCTCAGTTGCTTTCTAAGTTGTAGCAGCATGTGGAAATAAATATTGAATTGTTCATTTAAAAGCATCTACCAGGTGCTTCACCACAGAGCATTTCAAACAAATCCTTTATTTGAAAATGTGGACACCCCCTGCCTTCAACCAAAATCCTGGGGAAGAGGGAGGAGGGAAGAGAAAGGAAAAGGATATTTTTTGATGAGTTCAGGGTTTGATCTGAATAGCTATTGCTCTCCTCCCAGGTAGCTCTGAATCCTACGGTCTATGTCTTGCTAGCCCTTTCCAGAGGCTTTCGCATTCAGGAGTCCTCAGTCAACCCCCGTTCAGCTGCTGTTATTTCAAACAACATGTACCTGAACAAAATTTCAAGCAAAGTGTATCTTAACAGGTCGTTATAGAAGTCTCAGTTATTAAATTACCGTCTCATGTCTAGTTACTGGTTGGTTGTGTATGGGAAACAGGAACCAAAACATTAACTCATGGCATTACCTATCAGTCTTTCCATTTTCTATCCCTGTAATACTTGAATGTCTCTGACTAGGACAGAAGGTTTGAAGACAGCATTGCCCTGACGAAAAATACTTCAACCCATATCACAGAAGCAAAACAGAGGCAGAAGTAACCTGCTCAAAGTAAACACAATCTGTGACAAAGCACTAAGAGAATGCTGATCTCTGGAGCACTATTTTATAACTACACACTAACTATTTTATAACTGCACAGAAATTTATCACTGCTTACTTAAGAGATTTAAGAGGAAAGTAGGCAACCCTGAAAGATCATGAGACATAAATCCTAGGATTTCAAATGTTACAGTTTTAAGAATCTTTAAAGGTGAGAAAGCAATTTTCCTAATGAAAATAATCTGATGATATACCTCCAATTAAAATACAAGTTTGTGATATGAAAACATTAGAAGTTAAAATATACACCCATGAATTTCACAATCTTTTTTGTTGTTTTAAAGCATGAATCTTCCTTTCATTAAGTAAAGGTGGGTAAAAAAAGGCACAGGGAAGCTAAGCAAGTTACTAATCTCACAGCAAAGTAAGTAAAACAACAGAAAAAGCACCAATGTCCCAGTTCTTAGCCATACACACTAACCAAGAATCCAACCCCTAAGCCTTCCTCCAGCTTACCTAACAGATTTGACTGGTGTGTACTAGTGATACTAATGCTTTTTCAATTTTGCAGATAAATTCAGAAAGCAGAGAACTTTATCAAGACCATTTTCTTTTCCAACTTGTCACGTACATCCTATTTTATGTAGCCACAGACAACATTTATTTTAAGTAGAGATAAAAATCAGTGCTTACAAAGAGATTGTTATATGGAAATACATCAGTGCCTTCGTATTGGTATCATTATGACAGGTGCTTCAGCTTACCCCATTAATCCTACTTTCCTCATCAAATCCTTATCAAATTCCATTTGCTACCCCCAGTTTTTAATATTTGCATTGGGTTGGTGTTTTTAAGTCCTTCGTCCACTCTGCTTTCTCTCTGTCACAAGATGTCCTTTATCTCTTTGGATTTATTTCCTCTCATCCTAAACTCTTGAAATCTATTAGAAGTCTAGGCTATCCAGCCACGTGCTCACACTGATCTGTCTAAAGAGAGGGCTAAACCCCAATTTAATCCTTTTCTGGGATGCATCTAATGAGTAGCCTGCTTCCTAAATAACTTAGCATGCAAGAAGAAAAAACAATTACAAAAGCAGAAGAACATACAAAGTAACATCCGAATAGCAAAAAAGCAAACAGCTTGGTTCACTGACTCCATCTCAATTTCCTACGTGCACCCTTCCAAACTCAGATGTTACACAGCACTAACATTAAAGCTGGGGAAGTGAACTGCTTTCCTCTCTAGGTCCATGCAAGGTGCATCATGCTCTGGCAGCGATTTGTTTTCTCCCCTTCATTCCCCTCTGGCAGTGAGTATGTTCTATGCAGTAAAGATTGCACAACCTGCATCATCCCAAACAGCTGCAGCTTTGTTTGTGCTTGAGGCCAGCCAGTGCCTATAATCACAAAGGCTTAATTAAACATCACCCCTACGCACTTCAGTAAATTCATAAAATACGGTGTACTACCTACATTCTTCTGGTTAAGCAGTGGTTGGAAATGGTAAATACAGAAAACCTACATTAACCTCTTTGCCCTTGCTGATCCAGCAGTACCGTACTTTTAAACTTGGGCAAGCCCACCATCTTTCCCCAGGAAAAAAAGGGTGAAAAGCCTGAACTTCTTCCAGAAGACACCCACGGGAGTCAGTGGTGGAGACTACTTCGGGCAACGTTTTTATCATCCTTTTGCAGCCAGAAAGTGCCAGAAAATAAGCTATTGAAATTCACAGTGCAACTCCTACTTCATGAAGCCAGCTTCTTTCCTACCCAGAACACATCATGTCAGGCACAGAAAAGAAGATGGATCCAAAGGATCAAGCCCTACAGCAGCAATCCTACTTGAGTCAGAGCTCAAGGAAGAACAGGCAGGAATGACTTCTCACAAGGTTGGCATTAAACCTGCGCCGCAGCAACAGCACTGAGAGATCATTCAAGTATCAGAGCACAAGTGGTGTAGTTAGAAGTACCTTTCTTCTGCACCTATTGCCATGGCCATGTTCAATACCTTCTCTAGCTTAAATGAGAGAAAGAAACAGTGTTATCAGGAATTACATCAGTGAAATGGAGGAAAAAAATTATTCAGAGAGCAAGGCAGAAAAACTCAGCAGAGGGAAATGACAGACATTCTCTCTTGCCACACTCTCACAGAGGGCCTTCATTCCAGTAGAATTCCTACCAATGTACAGAATAAAATAAGAGTCAGGTCAAAAAGTTCTTTCTCTTTCCACCACTGGTGTCAGGACAAGAGGCAGGTCTGGCACAAACAGTAAGCGTATCTATTTTACAAGACTCACTCTAACATTGCATAGGAGTTTTCATATTTTTCAGCTCTAAAGGGGGAAAGTATTCATCCACTCCCTTGGGTCTATTAGGACATAGATGAAACTGTTCATTCTTTTCAAGAAACCTAAAGTCATCTTTTATTCTAACTAAGAATTCTCCTTCAAAAAGTTACTCTTCTGGAAGGCTCCAGGAGCACAAACAAACTGTAATGGGCATCACAGAGAGCCTCCTGGGAATATCCTCTGTACAACAACAGGGTCTCAATCAATCCTGCTGATAGAGGAAGAGATCTAACATAAGGGATAGTAAGAAGAAAGGGAAAAGCTGAAGTAAAGGCTGCTCTATAGCTATTTTCTGCCTTGGTGAGCCCTGGAAAACCAAGCATAAGTAACTGCAGAAGGCAGCCTCACCAGCATTTCAGATGCAACATATTCAGAGATTTGATTGTAACCCTGCAGCTTTTAGCATGTGACTAGTCTCACTATTGTGGTTAGAAATGCATACCTAGGTACTGGTCCTACTCTACAAGAATAAAAATTTGCAGGATTAGTGTTAAGACAGCTGGACACACAAGACAGCACCTGTACTAACAATTTTAATTTCATATTCATTATTTTAAAAGCTCCTAACATCCACCAGCAGAAGTGGAAATAACAGCTTCATCTGGCTTTTCAGAGCGTGTTCAACTCTGTTGACAACAAGCAGTGCAAGGATGGGAGTCCCACGTTCCCCTTTGGGACCTGGCACGAAGGAGTCACAAGCCAACAGCTGGCTAGCTGTTCTGCGCACTAGAAGAGACTCTCCCATTTTAACCCCTCTTCTGCATCATTTTAGTTCTACTTCTTCCAATTAAACTATTTAATTTTGGGGCCGTGTTAATGAGATCCTTTCCTGAACACCTGCAGCTCTCTCAGGGGTCTGTCCTATCCTTTAAGGATTCCCCTTGCAGGTCATTACCCTCAGAGTTGCACATGAATCAGGTTTCTTGCACTTGCAGAAGCCTACTTGTTCCCTTGAGTGCAATTGGCCTAATTCCTGACTTAAAAAAAAAAAAAACCCAACCTAACACCTAAGCCCAAACATTGCATCTCCTGGGAGGCAGTCATTTACCCATACGCTGGGCAAGCTCCTTCATTTTCCTCATGTGTCACACAATAGGCAGTTGTAAGTCAAGTGGGCAATACCAAAGTTAGGTGCCATTTGTTGGTCACAACACCATTTATAACACTCAACATTTCTTGGCCCTTTGTAAGCTCTTTCATTTATACAATTTAAAAAACATAAGCACTTAAATCCCAGCCTCCTGATCCCTCAGTATTGTCAACAGAACTCCTTCAGTTTCTTTAAGTATCTGCACATTGGTGGAAGGTATGTACTGGTACCTAAATGCTCTTGATTGTTTGCCTTCTACAAGAAGACTGTGTAATGACCAGAGGCACTAAGAAAAAGCTAATTCTGTCTGAGCAAATCTCAACCCCCTTCTCATGCCTTGCAGCTCGCACCATTGCTGCTTTTCTTGGTTTACTGGTGGGGCCAGGGATCACACTTCAGACCAGAAAACAACCTAGGCTGGCCAGAAGCCTGGGTCCCCAAGAAAACCATGTTAAATAAATATTAAGGGGGGGGGGGGGGGGGGGGGGGGGGAGAAAAAAGAATGTTAACTTTTCTTTTGCTGGAATGTTAAAGGTGTTGGCTTCTAATCAAAGCTACTTAGAAACACCTAAAGGTCTCTCCATAGAACATTAAGTCCGCCAAGAAAGACTTCAGCTTTTGCCCTTGTAGCAACTACTTTTTATTCTGGTTATTCTGCCTTTATTGATGAAAAATGTACAGTCAACTATCAAAAAATTACTGCCCAAAGTATAGTACTTGTGTCACCAGTTGTGACACAGTTCAGAGCTCTCTCCTATCTCCTCCTGGTTTCATTGCTCTCTGGATGCACATTTAACCCTGTCCCCGAGTTAGACTACTGACACTGGTGTTATCTGTACTTTCTGAAGACCTGTTTTGATATCTGTCCAGACTGCATTGATTAAAGGATGTCTGGACTTGAACATGATTACATTAAGACAGATAATGGTCTTAATGAGGAACAGATTTTACTGCTTTGGACATTTCTTTCTCTTCCTTATCTCCTTACTTACAAGGCAGGATGTGCATTTCATTTATTTTTTACTGAAAAGTAACAAATTTATTTTTTAATTGAAATATGGTTTAAAACCATAAAAAAGCATTAAAGGGTTAAAAACACATTTGCTAAAACTAGATTATTGAGTCTACATTTTACGTAATGGATAATTAGTATGGATATAGATGACAGATTTGTTTTCTGCCTCTTCAAAAAGCAAATAACATCACAGAAAGTACGTGAAGAAAATAAATAAATATGAACACTATCAAAATACTGATCTTTTAGTTAAAACAGTTTAGGAGCCTATGGCGCTCATATCTAAGGAGTAGACAAAATCACTGTTTTTATGATATTATCTGAAAAATTACCACTTGACAACCTATTAGCTGTTTTGCTCTTTAATCTAGCATTATGCATATTACCTTTCGCAAAACCTCATTTGCATGTGCAAATTAAAGGTTTAAGCTCAGAGACAGGAAAAACTACATCTCCAATGTAAAAATGTAGGGAATTATTCATTGGCCAATACAGAGTAGGCATGGAAGGAAAGGAAAGAACCGTGTAATTGCTTCTCAAGTCACACTTTCTAAATAAAACAAAAGAAATCCCAAACCAATAGTGAATCAATGAGATTCAGGCACTGGAAGCATTGAAGTAATTTTTGGAACGGTGTAAGCCCATGGCTTGTGAACTCCCACTTGTTCCATATTTAAGAACAGCTGTGCATGTGCATATAGAGTATGTTTTCCAAAAATATGCGCTGATCAAGTTCATAATTATATGAAATGAACAAATACTCTTCTAGAACTTTTTCTTTGCAAAAATTAAAACCCATACGATTTCAACTTTATGCTCCATAAAGAAAAAAACCCATACTTTTGCTTTCAGACAAACAGAATTAATTCTTTACTGACAATAGACTGAAAATACTGTGTATTATGCAAATTAGTGTAACGATGCCCATAGCTAAAATAAGCCAAATTGTGAGAGAAAAATTGTCTTTTGTTACAAACTGAAAAGGCATTGTACCTGCATCTGACCTACGTTTAATCTCTACCATAGACAAATATTCCAAAGAAATAGTCTTAACAGCACTTTAGTTGCCTAAGAAATTATCAAGCTTCTCAGCTGCTGTTCACATGCTGCTATTTTCATACAACTTTGGCTTCCAGGTGTTGACCACTTCTGTTTACAAAAAAAACCCATAAAACCCCCAGCACTCAGATCATATGAAAGGAAATTTTGTTTGAAAATAGTTTTTAAAAGATTCTTGAGAAATTTTGTGTTTCTTGTTTAGGTACCAAGATGATAAATGACCACAGACTATTTTCTAAAGCTCTAGTTGCGGACATCGTTGCTTACTTTCTGCTGTACATAATTATTGCAAATTTTGAAAAGATGACACTTGACTGAGGTCAAGTGGGGTTAATCTGATATATTACATGCCATTCCGCGACACAGATATCCTGACTGGGAAGCAGAGAGCCAGTGTCTGATACCTGGAACAACTTCTCTTATTAATACAATTATCAAAAGCTTTCTTCTTTTTTTTTTTTTTTGACAGTCAAATGTTTCTTTTCTTGAAACTTTTTGAAGTTCACACGTGTCAACTTTTTCCCATTTAAGGCATGGGGAATGCTGTTTAGCTTATGGACTCCAAAGCCTGCAGTCCCCACCTCACCAGGCTGCGGGAACCATGGACGAGCAGGTAGCGGCTCCAGCACACGCTGCTCTGACACAGCCAGGGACCAGTCCCACCAGCACCGTCCCCTCAGCCACCACAGAGTGATGTTGAGGGCTTTGCCAGCACGGGATCTATCAACCTTTGCAGCACCTGAGAAAGCTTAATGGAGGCCTTAGACAAGAAACAAAAAGGAAACTGCAAAGCCAGAATTAACTTTTCTAAGCACTGAAAATTGTTCTTGGTGAAAGAAATTGTACTATAAGCAGTCACATCAGTATTTTTTACTCAGTTTTCATGCGATCTTTATTTGCAAACTTTTTTTTCTTAAAGCAGGAAAGCCTATCCACAACTGCACACATAAGAATTTGCTGTATAGCCCTACAAGGCTTTGTTTGGTTGGTTTTTTACAAGCCCTGTAATTTGTGAGACTTCACAAATATATCCAGAATTGGTGACTTGACTACTTAAACATCCCTTTTCTTTCCTTCCCAAGTCGAGAGCCACAACTTTAATCCCTGCAGCTCAAGCAAGGAGATTGGTGCACGAAAAAAAAAGCTTTTCTGTCTTTACTCTGGTCAAATCATGCCCCAGAAATCCCAAATCTTCTCTACATAGCAACTGACTGTTCCTTTGTCAGGCAATCCCCCTTCCTTTACACTACTGCTTCCCTTAGATAAACATCACCGTGAAAAATGAGCACAGCTTAGCAGGCAGAAGCTCCGGCCACTTTCCTTCTGCTTCTGAGGAGGATATCCAGGCCACAAACAAGTGCTCCAAGGGCCAGCGGAGCAAAACAGTGAGTGCATTGTCCGGCCTCCCGTGATCAGCTCTGAGCATGCCAAAACAAACCAGCTGCTTCAAGTCACACTACTATAATTAAGGTACTTTCCTACTACTTCCACTACACCATGGCACTTCAAGTGCACACTCCACACATCAAACAACATTTGAACATGCTTCTCAGCTTGGACATAAGTTAGAGACATCTTCAGCTTGGGAAAAACAAGCTTAGCTTGCTGATCAGAGCAGCATGGAAGAAATGGTCTGGGTTTTGTTTCACATCAGTTGAGGGTTATGGTAGGATGTTAAATTGTTTTTCTAGTGCACTGTACTTCAAACACATTCTGAAATTAATAACAACTTGGAATTGTTACTTTATATGTCAAAGATATACTTGCTTAAATAAACTTATTTTCTTCTACATTACTAGATAATTGCAAAGAAGTAAGCTCATATTGCATGTCTGAATTTTTAATAATTAGAGAATATAAATCACCTAGGAAATACAGCTATGTGATTTCCACTGACCAACATTTCATTGGGTACATTTTACGCCCTGTCAGGCCTCAGCCAGGTTCCCTAGTTAATCTAAAAACTAGGTAATACAAAGGGAGTGAATTCATATAGGAAGTCTCTGGACCACAACACAATACACCAAATGCCAAACAAACTGTTCTTCAGTGCTGTTCTGCACAGTTAGAGACATCTCTTGTACAACCTCTTCTAAGCAGTTCAGTTGCATAAGAAAGCTTAGCTCAGGTTTCAATCCCAGCTCCATCCCATGCAAAATTACTAAGAAGTTAAAGAGAAGGTGTCTTGCAGTGTTCCTCAGGGCAGTCACATGGGCAACGTTTATAACACTTGCACCCAATAATCCTGCTGGCATTAAGAGAAAATAAAACAGCTTGAACCAGGGCACAAGTGCTTCAGCTTCTCAGTGCTTCTTGTCACATACCTTTTCCACATTTCTCACCACAGTATTAAAGATCCTTCTTCTTCAGGCCAGTCCTGCACCTGCCAGACCCTGATAATCAGTATCATTTCCAACAGGCATCAGCTCACTCCTTCCAACTGTAGTTGCTCATGGCCCTCCAGTGATGTTTGGGAACCAGCAATTATTTCAGGCATATTTCTAAGTTGCCACCCTTGAGTAACCAACAAGGAGGATTGTATCTTGCAAGCCTCCTCGGAGATCATCTGTTCTCTCAGGTTTGGAGCAACCCTACCAGCTTTGGGGCAGAGGACATCCGATGTGTCTGAATGATCACATAGATGCATCCCACTCTCTGCATGCACTTCCAGTAATTTCTCTCTGTACATACAAACGGGCCATTTTTAGGGACAGCTGGATGACTAGGAGTGAGGTAATCACTGCCCTAAACAACCCAGTCTGCACAGTTGTAGATCTTTGTAAGCAGGTGGATCTGGCACAAGAAATTTGGTTCATTCCCTTCACCCAGACCCATGGACTCCTAACACTTCATGCATGACTTCTAAAGCCTCTTTTCCATCAGCTCTAAGAGGGAGACAGATTCCTATACATGTGTACAATTAAGACAATGCTATTTTAAAAACAACAATAATCACACATTCCTTTACTGGGAAAAAAGGACTTGAAAAAGATAAATATTTTGTCCCCTAAAATGCATAAAAAGAACATTTTCTCTGCCACCAGCTCAAATTTAAGTTTCGAGGTGTGACAAATGAAAAATGCGCACAACCTTTATTTTTAATAAAGTACTTTTCACCAAAAAAGAAGTCTTTAGTCACTGAAATATGGAATGACACTGGCAAAAGAGCATGAGTCAGCTCATTGCTGTCAAACTTCAGAATGCCTTTATTTTACTTTTTAGCAACATCAATTAGAATCATATCCTTCTTCCTGGACAGTAACTGGGCAGACTGCAACACAATGGTCATATGAGACTTGTCTGAAATTCAAACTACCTTCACATTTGTGAGCTCCTTCCCTCACTTCCAGAGGGAATGAAAAGGAGTCGTGACAGATGCAAACCATGGGAGCCTCAAATCACTGAGATGTGCCAAATGCAATGGGTACCTGAGCTGTTCAGCCTCTATACGTAACTACAGAAAAATCAAGGCTGTCTGTGCCTGTAGAGGAGAAATAATTAACAAGCAGGTCTTGAGAAAGCCTCTAGCTCTCTGAGTAATTCTGTATCCTAACGTGTACGCTACCAACAATGAGCAGTGAAATAAAGGAAGCAGTACAGTACATGAGCAGGGTTGTTTTTACCTGAACTGGGAAAATACTATGACACAGAGAAACTCATCTTAAAACAAAAACCTGATAAACTTGAGAATTGAAAAAGGCAGGGCCTTCCAGCAGGTAACTAGCAATACACCCTAAGCTTTGAAACCTGTAAAGAATTACTGTTTTATAATGTGTTTTCTCTGCTCTTGTGCTTCCGTTTTAAAACAAGTAGAACTGTGATGTGAGACCCTGTTGCAGCATAGGTCTGCCATTTTGCCTAACAAGAACTCCAGATTCTAAAGTCAGGCCTTTGGAGTATAATTATAACACATGACAAGACAGCTGTATCTTGAAGATCCTGATTTGAAAGAAACATGATGTCTTGTGTATCAAAAATGCAATAGGTAAATGTTTCTCCTTTGTCGATTGAGAGGGGCAGGGTGAGCCTGAAAAGGGCAAAGGCACAGGTAAACCCTGAGCTCTGACAAGACCCATCTGTCCTGCTGGTGGAAACACCACTTGTGACAGGGGTCCTGCAACGTGGGACTGGGGAGCTGCCAGTGGGCTGCTGTCAGACCCTCACGCCCATAGCCCAGAGCCTGGAGTATTTCAAGAGCGGCCACTCCTGGTCTCTCTTTTTCTAGTGATCAAGGAGGGACCAGGCAGCAGCCAAATAAATGGCATCGCATCCACAGCGGGGACTCTTTCCATCACAGTGCCACCCCACCTAATGAGGAGGCAGGAATGGTGCTCCTCTGGCAGAAGCAGAAACTAAGTGGCCATCCCAGCCAGAAAGATCGGGCACCACCAATCTGTGGTATGGATTAAGCTTTCCAACAGTACTACTGCATTTATTTATACCAGTAGATCCACGAATGCCCTTTGCAATTTATTTTGCAGTAATAGAAAATCCTTCAAATAGATAATGAAAACAGAATTTGATTAAGACAGATTTTTAAGGTTCCAGTGGTATTTGTCTTTTTAAGATGCTTTACATTCAATCTCTTCTCCATTATTACTCAGATGCCTATTTTAAGGTCAGCAGCTAAGCAAAAAGAAAACTCCCAAACCCAAACAAACCTTTGGTTAAATTTTATTTACTTGTCACAAATAATGAAGTATAGAGAGCCCTGCTAAGTTTGTTAGGCCTTCCACCTATGAATGAAGCATGGCTCTGGAGATAGAGTGATCAGATTCCTGACCTGATCCCCACCAGATGGGTCCTGTTATTAACTTTAGGGATGGTCTAAAAGAGAAGAGTAGCAGCTGCAGTTCCAGGAGCCACTTGCATGGGCAACCCAGACAGACCAAAGTTTGCTGCCCATCAAAACTTTCAAGAAACAATGGAATAGCCTTCCTCAGCTAACACTCTGGGTCACCTTCAGCACAGCTGCACTGAACAGAGAGCACAGCCAGCCCCAGTGGATAACAAAATAGCCCCAGATAACAAAACAGAGCAGGCTATAAATTATGGCGTTTTCCAAGAAAACGTTACAATTTGCTCAATGTTCTTGTGTCCGAAGCAGTTAAAGAGACACTTGTTGATTGTGGATGAGTTTAGGCTTCCTCTCCAGTCCTCAAGTCATATAAAACTCTGGCTGCCACCAGTCTCACTAAGTACTATACAGCACATGGACCTAAACTTGTGCACAGAGTATTGCTATGCATCTAGAAAGTAATTCTTGCACCTGGTTCTTTTGACACCCATTGTATCCTATTGCTATCAGCACAATGTTCACTGAATAACATACAGATCCCAAGTGATGTTTTTCCTCCTACAGAAGCATTTTGAACAAAGAAATGGAAAGAGAGACTTCTAAAAGATGCACTGAAAAACATCCAAAATTCAAGGTGATGCTTCCACTAACCCTTGATTTATATTATTTAATCCCTTTCAGCAAGAAGGATAAATTGCAACAGAAGTCACGCTTCAGTTATCTTGAGGGCTAGTTGTTTAAGGTTATTAGAACAGTAAGGCTATAAATATACATCCTATGAAGGTAAGTATCCGGAAGAAAGATGGACAAGTGTTTTTCTTTAAGGCTTACCATTTGTTCAAATGCACAAATCAGTATTTGCTTTCCAAATTCCAAGGCAAGTGCATCTCTGGACACAGCATTTTACTGACAAAGAGAAAGCTTTGACAAAAAGACTGCACACTGAAGAGGACATAATTTCCTAACACTGTTCTGCTAATCTCCAGCTACTTGATGCTTCAGTATTCAAGTTTCAATTAAAAGTGGCAGATTTCAAGTCCTTTTGGTTGAAGGGAAGAACAGAAAGCAAACAGATCCCAAGTCACATTGACTATATATCAATGTCTGCTTCAGCAGCAAACCAAAGGCACTTGCCATGAAATACCAGTAACGCGCAGTGAGCCATCGCAGAGCAAGGCTCCACATTGCAGACAGCTGCTCACCACCTGCATCCTCACAGAGCCACCTTAATTAAAATCTCTCGCCTCCATGATTTAGACTGTTGAGTTTATACAGACTGTTTGCTTCTTTTACTAACTAAAGACTTTCTCAGGGGTTATCATCACCCTAAGGAAAAACTCCTTGCAAATTTACATGTTTTTTACATGAGAAGCTGCTCACAGCAAGAATATTTAAGTGTCTCAAGTCAATGTATTAAAACAACATGTACAAGAGCACATAGTTGGAGGCTCCTATTGACACAAAACTAGGTTAGCACATTAAAATTAAAGTGGAAGCTTGAGGGCCTGAAGTTTTCCTGTCTCTTCTCCAGGAGAAGGAAGCATTTGGGACTAGGGGACGGGGGGAAGAGAGAAATAGAAGAACTTGGTTTTGCAGCTATTAAAGGAAAAAAAAAAAAAAAATTCTGCATGCATTTCGAGGAAGGCAAGTGGGGCTTTAGCCCACCCACTAATTGCTGTCTGTCCCCCAGCAGCAGCCCATGAGCTAATGGAGAGAATGAAGCCAATGCCTCCTCAGCGGCATCAGGCTTCAGCTGGGATGGGGCTTGGGAATGAGACATGACCTTTTCATTGGCCTAGGTGGAGAGGGTCTAGCAGCCCTGCATCCTCCCTGAAAGCAAATACTCGTTGGCTTTGCAAAACTCAAGACTGTGTGAATCAGCCTCTATCACTCTCAGTGTTCTTGTGCACCTTCTTTCATGTCTAAGGTAGCCCCTTTCCCTTCCTCATTTGTACCATGCAGTGAATACTCACCTGCCTTTGAAGCAAAAAAAGGCTTTACGTTTGTAGTGAGGCCTCACCATTTCGGAGGACACTGCTAACAAACAGCATAACTGAGGAACACTTGCACATATCCAGGCCAAGTAGTTTTAGCATGTGCTGGCACTCAGCCTCCAAAACTCCAAATCACTCTCTCAGTGTAGAGATCTCTACCACCTGTAGGAAACTAAATATGATTATTGAAGCTCTCCTGTGTTAACTTGGACTATGAGGGTATACTGTAACTAGACCGATAATTTGAATTATTAGACTATAAAACATTATTTGAAATAACAATAAATTCTTTACTTCAAATATAGTTATTCTTTTATGGGTACCATAAATGTGACTGACGCATTCTTTGCTAAAGAAACAGTAATAGTTACACAAAGCTCCTTCACAGAATATTCAGATCCTTTCCATGCTTTAAAAAATGGAAATATTTAATTCATCTTTACCAGGCAGCAATCAAATAGACTGAATGAGTGTCAGACTGCCAAAATATACACGATAAAAAGCCCACCATGGGTCAAGGGCTGGCAGATGGCTGATCCCTTTTCATAGCTGTATTTCCTGTTATTCTCTCAACAGGGAAAATGCATAAAAGAACATTGTTCGCATTCATTCTCTGAACTTCATCCATTTAGTCTAGCAGTAGTTTAAATTGTACAAGGTTCAGTTGTATCCACACACGGACAAAGTTAACCACTATCATCTTATTCCTTAATTCCTTTCTCAGATACCACAGCAGTACCCAGTAGGAATCCATAGCCTACACATACAGGCCTGTTCTCTTCAACCCCCTAGCTGAAACAGTACTACTTTTTAAAAGCTGTTGGCACTAACAAAGTACATCAAAGTAATTTAAAGGCAACTAAAGTGGTGTTGCCCTGACGATATCTCTGCTTTTGTCAAGAGCTACAACAAAATAAAAATGTATAAATAGGTTGACCATATACTGTTTTATTTCTTGCATCTCCAGAGATATTTTTTGACAACACAACAAATTTAATAAAAGATAAATGTCATAGATTCTTGCAACTAAAAAAAAAGAAAAATAGGCTAACACTTACTTGTCATGAGGTCACCATTCCTTCCTTTGAAAACCACTGGGATCTGCTGGAAGTTAAAACCTTCTGTAGAACAGCAGCACAAACAACTTCTCAATGAGTACAAGAGAAGTTGTGCACTGTCTCAAAATTCAGAACAGGCCTTCAGGAAATATTGCTCAGCCTCAAAACCGAATGTCAACATCTTCACTCTTCCACTATTACCACGTGGGGCTCTTCAGACCCATGCTCTACGGCTCTGTCAGCCCCACTAGTCTGCCCTTCCTTTTAGGCAGAGTCTCCTTCTCAAGCATGGGCTGTGATTACCGGGAGCTAACTCCACGCTTTAGTGTGCAGTTCAGGTCATAATTTTAGTGGAACCACAGGCACACTTGTAGAACAAAAAGGCAACAGCAGAACCACAGCCTCAGGCCCTGTAGCCATTAAATTTTACAAGTTGCAGTAATAGAGTGGGACATTTTCTCTAATATGTTATGGACAAATTTAGACATCTATCACTGGAATAATTACAAGAAACGTCTAAAAATTAATTACATCTGTATCCATCAGCATATTTATGCCAACACTGTAACCATGTGGTATCTAAGCATCTTACAGAATTTATGACCAGAAGAGAGCATTAGTATCATCTTGTCTGGCTTGCCGAATAATACAGGTCATAAAACTATACAATAATTTCTACATCAAGCTTGCTGCAGCTAAAGCCTTGTCTCCATATTAAAAAACCAAGGTTAATACTGAGAAAAGAACAATTCAACAAATCCTTAAAAATTGCTTTTTGCCTTAACTGGGAAAATGCATACCCTACTATGTGCAAATTTCAGCAGTTTCAGCACCCAACCGATGGATTATCATCATCAACACAGCTCAAAAACTTCAATAAGTACTGTATTTATATACACTCTCGAAGATGAAGGTTGACGAGCAAACCGGACAAAATAACTGTACTGCATAGCAAACAACTTGGTAACACCAATGAAAAGTTGCTCTTTCCACGGCAGCTGAGAAGGATAGAGCATCAGCTAAAGCACTGGAGAGCACGATGCCACAGTGAAAAGGGAAGATGAACTGCAAATAAGGACCCATCAGCTATTACGGCTTTTAGTGCTGTGCTGAAGTGCCCATAGAGCTGAAGCGCCTCTAGACTTGCCTCGCACGCAAGGCACCTGGCATCTTATTGGAAAATGCATCTCAAAAGAGACATACCAAATTGTATGAGAGAACAAAACTTACTACAGCTTTTGGCTAGGAATCCAAAATCAGAACTGGGATTTATATTTGTCACTGTGAAGTGATACATGCCGAGGTGTTATAAAACCAAAACGCAGCTGTTACTTCTCTGGACCACTTTCTATATTGCCAAGGAAAGCTCCACTGTGCTATAATTAGAGAGCAGACATCCCAGAGCTCACTGGGCTTGTAAGTACCAGTATAAATTGTGAAACTTTCCACTAAAGATCATGCTGGATATGATTTACTAAATTTATTAAAATAGGGAGGGAAGAAACCGTTTTAGTTACTGCTCTGAAAAGCAGAATTATTAGCACTTAAGGTGATGACTGGAGTGAGAAGGCAGGAAATATCTGCCCTTCCTGCTCAAGCAGAGGGCCTGAGCAGGAGTCTCCCCTCTCAAAGGCCTCCCTCCAAATCTGACATCTCTCATGTATGGGGTAGAACTGACTGAACCCAGAACAACTTCTCTCTGTTTGTTGTTCCTTCCCTTTCACTGAGCATGTCAAGACCTCTGGATGGTGAGGAGTACTGCAACTCTTGATTAGCCAGTTCCTTTTTCAGCTGAACAGAAAAACAGACAAGATTTGGGCTTTTCCATACAATTAGACTTCTGTGAGCTAGGGAGCCGTGATTCCTAAATTCATGGATGATGTGCAAGTTGCTCAGTGACTTCCCTGCTTTCAGTTCAAAGTCACTATACCAAGATCGCAATTTTCAGCTTCATATGCTGAAATGGCTCATTTTAATGATGGTTTTTGAAGACATCCGTATCTGTCTGTACCTGTACTTTACAATAACTTCTGCTGCATGCTAGTTGCAGTACCAATAACTATGTTCTTGAGGATGATCGATTTCTTTCTACTTACTGATTAATATTAAAAGGCATTATTCGGTCCCATTGAGAATATTCTGAACATAGGGAACTAAAAATTTACTGTTTAAATAAACAACATTTTCCAAGAATAATTAGTTGTATCGTAGGATAATGGTAAAGCAGTAAAAAGTAATGACATTTAAAATGTACAGTTCCTCTCCTTTAGGATTTCCTTGAAATGATCTTGCACACCAGCCTACTTTTTGTGGGGAATCTTGTGATCGGCACAAGATGGCAGTTTACATGTACATATCTGTGCACTTGCAGCTGTTATTAAAACATACAGAATCACTGATTTAGCAAGAACTGACAGTTGCATTTCATAAGCTCCAAGGTATACTTTGTGGGGACAGTCTCCCAGCTCATGTTTGATTATTTGTACATGACACATGCTGAATACGTATTGGATGATGGAAGCAGGCTGAGTCAATGCCACCGATTTTAGTAGAGGAGCTGATGACTTTTGTCACCTTCAGCTGTAGTGCACTTAGGGGCATAAAGATAGCCCTTGTTTTCTTACAATCTAAAAAGTCACTGAATTTTAGAAATTGTATGGAGTTCCTAGGCTTCTAAAACTTTTAATTTGTTGATAATACTCCTTGTATACGTGTCAGCTCCCATTTGGTAGACTGGACAAAAACCAGAATTATTAAGCTCAAGTCAAAGCACAAGAATACCCGTATCTTTAGCAACAATTGCTAGCAGTTTGTGCTACTGTTCGATGCATGCAGTAAATCCAGAACAACACATCTGCTTCTTTGCAAGATAATTTGAGATATTGTACTTGCCCATAGTGGCCCCAAAAGGGAATGCGTCACAAATTGTATAGAAATTTAATCTTACAGCTTATTTAGCTTGCTTTCCATATTTCTATCCTTTCTCGGGCTAAGCATTGATGAGGCCTGATTTGTTGCCAGATATTATCCCCTATTACCGGTGGAACTTGTGATTCTGAGCCGTATTTTTAAAATGAATGCTTTTGTTGGATACATCCATTGCATCTCAGCATGTTTTACTGAAATCTGGTAAATTCAGTTACACCACCAATTCTATAGATTTCCGATTATTCCTGTAGCACTGCAGACCACATTCATTTCACAAGCCCTTCAAATGTTTTGCTGACATTATGAACTTCTGTACAAGATTCATTTCATCTACAACACAGACAGGTTTTGGGATGGTTTCAGTAGTGCCAAGTCTGTGCGCACACTCACTGTACCTAGAGAGATCCTGTTTACGTTTTATTATTGCCAGTGACCTATGAAGCCAGTGGGCTACCACCTAAACAAGCATAGAAACCTAAATAATTCAAACCTCAGAAGATTCAGGCACAAATCTAGTCTCACTTCAGGACACAAAATCAATGGGTTACAACTCTAAGAGTTGCCCAGATCAGCAGTCATATTGCAGTTTCACATGCTGTCAAAAAGTTGAATGTGAATACAGTACCGCTGATTCAATCTCATTGAAAATGATGCATCAAACACACAAGAAAAAACAAACAAACCACCACAAACAAAAAGCCCCAAACAATTAGAAGGTATTATACTAAAAAGGGCAGAGCAGCAGTAACTGAGAAGGGAGAGAATTCAAGTCAATGAAACAGGCCTAGCCTACCAAAAAATTAAATTAGGCATTGTGAACTGCATAACAATCCCCCTCCTCACATCATTAAAAGCAGTGATAGCAGAAAAACAAGCGAACTGACATTACTGCTTTGGATGTATATTTCAGTGACCATCTTGAGAAAAATCCATCCCTGTGGAAAGACTTGTATACATTAAAAGACTTTACTAAACTATACTGATAAAACAGCCTGATTCAAGTTTTGCTGCCTTAAGTAACAACAGCTAACTTACTAGCTCGTGGACGAGACTAAACAATAAAAGTCTGCAACTGCTGGAGACAAACCTTGGAAAAGCAGCTCTCCCCACTTCTGTGGCTTTGCCCATACTACCATTTCTCATCATTACTGTCAGATTTGGGCAATCAGGGACAGGGGGCAGCGCTCAAAGTTACACGCTGTAACTTTGTAAGTTGGGGAACAATACTGATACTCTAAAACAAAATGAAACCTCTAAGTGTACCAAAAACATGAGCTAAATTAGCAGCACTTTAGGACCCAACTTTTAACCCGCCCCCCCACACACACACCCCCACTCACCCACGGCAAGATAGATCACAACTATATAAAGGAGCCATTTCTGCAGAAACAGGATTCCATCTTCTTTTGTTTTGTAAAAAAAGATTTTGACTAGGACTGCAGAATTGCTCCTTACATAAACATATATAGTCAAATAACAATTCATTATCCCACAACAGCCAAGTGCTTATTTGATTCAACTGTCAGATGCCTTCTCAGTACTGATTTATTAACAGTAATTAGCCAGAAATTTGGAAAAAAATTTGCTAGCAACCACAGTGCAGTTTCCAAACTCATTTTGCAATGCTGGAGCACTAATGTGCTGGATCCTGCTGCTTTTCTTATTAAACATTAATAGGGAGAGCTGTGAGGCGGGGCACACTGGAGCTCTGGCAAAACGAAAGACGGTTGCTGGTAACATTGCCCACATCATGTAAATACCTGTTTTCTTTGCCCGAAATGTAATGTTGACCTTCCTAAGAACACCTGTCCATATAAAAAGGTAGTAATTTATAAATCTCTCCAGAGCGCAACAAACAAAACTTCAGCTAGTATTAAAAGCAGCTTGCCCTGACAAAAAGTTTTATGCTTGCTTTTTAATGTCTAGTACACCATTGTCACACAGAATTTTTTTTTTGTCATTAAAAGAACCAAAAATGATTGTAGCTTGTGTAACAGGGTAGAAACCACAGGGACACAGAGCAACTCCAATGTAGAAAAAGAGGACTTTTTCTCCTTTGGTCTATTGTTTAAAATGAATTAAACATGATCTAACCTTCACTGGCTTTTCAACCTGTATTTGGCTTTTTTTTCCCAAGGCTTTGAGTGAGTAACTAAATTTTTAAAAGTATGAAATGTTACAAAAAGACGGCAGGGGAGAGGGGAGAGGCAGCAGGAAAAAAAGGGAAGGAAAAAAAACAGGCCACATAAGAAAAGAGCTGCAAGGTGGATGATTCAACATGATATCTGACAAGATTTTCCATCATCCCTATGGTCTTGTCTGCAATACTTTGAGCATATGAAGCACAGACTGAAAGGATGCCACACTTTGTGCGGTGTTCCAGCACTCTTGCACCAGACACCACAGGGATCTTTTGACCTCATATTGCAAAACAAACTTTTTCACATTAAATTTCGTTCCAGCTGAAATCTGAATTCTGGAATAAATGCAGCAGCTATTCTTATTTGCCCATAATTTCCGTGCATTTCTGGCCTCTCAGCTAGTAAAGTTAAGGAAAAAAACAAGCAAAAAAAAAAGACATAAAGCATCATCTCTTTCCCTAGTGTTTCATCTCCTTTGTACAAAACCATGCTATTATCAGTAAAAATGATCAGATCTACAAAAACATAACCTGTATTTTTGTATCTGTAATAGCAAATATTCTCCAGTACAATCATTAAGCCATTACCCAAGATGATGGGAGTGGAAACACTCTGGATAAAGGAAAAGGCAGATGGTATATATCCCAGGATCAGCAGGGCAGATGGATCACCAACCTGGGTTTGGCAGGGACAGCCCGGAGCCACAACTCGTCAGACCTGCCAGAGACGGGCAGACTCCTGCAGAGCTATTCCCCATCTCCATGTCCAACTCCCCAGCATGCCCCACATAAAGGGCACAGAGCTGGACCTGGCCTGCTTGCGCATACCTGTGCCGCTTGCGCATACCTGTGCCAAAGGCAATAAGCCCTCCCAGAGTAGTCAGGGCAAGAGGAAGTCCTCTGAACCACAGGGGCACGGTTCATACAACCTCCAGCGACTTCACGAGAGCCCAAACTCTCACCTTCCCAACACCCCTCCTGAAAGCACGGATGCAGGAGCCACCATACTTTTCTCCGCCTGCCGAAACAAAGCTCCTCTTCCCCTCTCTGGGAGGCTGCACTCAGAAGGACTCACACCTACCATACCCAGCCTGTACCAGGCTCTCCGAGACAGATCCCAGCCAGACATTAATTACTGTTGGAGGGCACAAGGCCATACAGGCGATGTGCATAATTGGAGTGTATCCGGTTGCTATAGTCTATTCCCAGCCATGAAACACTACCTTCTTGTTATGGGAGACTTCAGTTCAAAGGAAAGCAGTCCTGAACCAACCAGGTTGGTGCAGGTTTTCTTCTTTGATGGTGATAGAGAAAAAGGATCTCATATTGCATCTTTTTTTTTTTTTGCTGTATTTATAGAAAAATGATTTTTTCAAAAGGTACTGTTAAACAGAGCTAGTAAGACAAAACACAACACAGAAAGCAAATTTAAATTCAAAATCTTTAACAGAGTGATTTAACTAATTCAGAGAGTTTCTTGAGCACTCAGATTGCCGATAGGTTTTAGAAATCTGATATGCTTTTGTTAAACCCAATTTTCATTCCATCTAAATCAATTTTAGAGACCCACTAATAGTTTTAAATTTGAAATAAAAACTTGCTTGACAAACTCAAGAGCCTCTTAAGTAAGGGTTTTCATCGCAGTATATTCATTTAAGATTTTTAGAAATTGTAATAAATGCAACTCCAACACAAATGCCAAGTAAAAAAAATCATTTCCATTAACAACTATATTTGCACCAGAGAGTTTGAACTGAAAATACAACCTGCAAAATATTTCCTATGTATTGACTTTCATCCTTTCTGAAGCTTCAGAAAATAAAGAAAATATTCTCTCCCTGATATTCCTCCTTTTTTTCCCCTTTACTTTTTTTCCCAGTGTATGGAAGAAGGGAAAGTAAAAATCCCATTATGTCAAGCAAAATGATGTGTTCACAATTTGCACACTAGAAAAAGGTAAAATTGGTCATCCTCAATTGCTTTACTTCAGTTCTTCCCCTGGTGTTTCCACTGGGAAAAAAACTGAGGAAAATGAATACAAAATACAAGAACTTGCCAAATTTAGCTGTTTAAACTGCAAAGGTGTTCAGTAACTACAGCTCAAAAGTGAATAAATGAACTACGTTGTTCCTTTTTAAATTTCTGGAAATTCATCTTGCACTACAGAATCTTTGGTATCAAATAATACAGGCCTCTAACATAGCATGTAAAACAACTGTTCTGTTATAGAGGAAGTTCTCAATATCTTCAGCTAAATAAATAGCTGCTCTATATTACCACAATAATTAGTTTCTTAAATAAATATTTTTATGTTCTAAATGCTATGTTTCAATTTTTACATGGGAATTTTTAAAAAATGATATTAAAGGGAAGCTGATAATTATAAAAACAAAAATCTACACCCTCTCACTAATTTCACCCACCCACTCTTTAGGAATAATCTGAATATTAAAAAGGAACATCTGTCTTACCTGAAATGAGAGTAAGACATTTAGCTGTGGTGGCATTTCATATATCTATAAATTATAAATTACTTGTCATGATTAAGTTTAATTGTTTACCAAACTTTACCCTGCTATCACTTTGCATTTGTGTACAAGCTGATTTTGCTGCCAGATGATATGCATCTCATTTGCCGCGGTTCAGAATGATACCTCCAACCTCTTAATGGCACCACAAACATGGATTATAAGAAAACACTTCTAAAAACAGCTTCTGAGGTACACTTTAAAAGCAGTGTACCAAAACAGCACAGTAAACCATTTTTACAGTAAGATAAAAGGCATTTGAAAGTCATTAGAACAGTCACTTAAAAGATTAAAATAAGTAGACTTTTAAGTACTCCACCATTGCTGATAGCAACCTCAATTCCACCCCCTCACAACCACATACATGGCATTGCAAACCAGAGGTGAGACTCCTGTTTCATGATTTTCTCTCACACTGTAATTCTCATCTACCCACCCGCCCCGTTTAAGAACAGCAAGGGCACTGCAGGTTTCTGAGGCTCTAGGTTTCTCGTCCAGAGTCTTTCTTTTATGTCCAGTCCCAACTGCAAAAGCTAACCTCTTGATCTAAATTCACAAGATAGCTAGCTATTGAGCAAGGGATGGGTGTTTGGTATCAGGACATGACATTTTTGCGTCCTGTATGTAAAGAGATGAGTTAATCCCTCATTCACTGGGAAAACTGTAGCAATCTACAGTCTGTGTAAAAAAGGAAGAAGAGTTTGGGTTTGCGGTTTGCTTGGCAGGGGGGGCAGGAGTGTCTTCAGGAAAATTCACTGCTTACACATTTGTACACTTGAAAAAAAGTCAGCAGGTGGGACATTATTAAGAAGTTGGGTGAAAGAATGCAAAGTTTAAATATGAGCATTTTTTTGAAACTTACTTTCTTCAGAAAATTCCAGTGTTTCCCCTCTCATTTCTGAAAGATAACATCCATTCCTTCCACATTTCTGAAATTTTGGACACAGAAATTCAGATGTCTTCCCAATTCTATATTGAAGCCTTGCTAGAGCCGCTCCCACTGTTGGGCAGCTGGGTAAAGCTGAACCAGTTCTGTGGGACTATGGAGTTCTGGCCCTCAGAAAAAACAACTTCCACGGCTAAAACAAGCAGCTTTTACAAAGAGGTATCGAATATAACAAAGCCAGAAACAGCAATCAAAGATCTTTTTAAGATCTGACATCAAAAACCTCTGCCAAGCTGTTTCATTCTGCCACTGGAGTTTTTCACCCATCATGGGCCTAAGTAGACACCAAAACCGAGATGTAATATTGCCTTTCTCTTAAAATATGAAATGCAAATGATGTGCCTTATGTGAGACATTAATTCTTCTCTATCAATAGAAAACTTCAGAGACAACAGTAAACAAAACTTCAATTCACAGACTGAAATGTTGAGTAATGCGCAGAACACAAAAGGAAAGGATTGTTCACTGTGTTCCAAAACAAGAACAAAAAGTCTTATAAAATGAGCAGCAACAAGGTTATTTCCAGAATACATAGTTCTACTGTGGAAGTGTTTGTAGATGTACAGTGGTTCAAAAAGGAACTGGAAAAATCCACAGTGGAAAAACTCAAAGGTGGCACCTTAGTCTCAGAAAGGTCCTAAGCCCACAGTCCTGGGTGCTCAGAGAGCGTACCTAAGAAAAATACTACCTGCCTTTCCTCTTCTAGCTGGTCACAACTGCCAGTGTCTGACTTGGAGAAGAAATCTTCCTTTCAGCCTTTAAAATACACACTTCCAAAAAGTGGGTTTTTTTTTCCTTTATAAAAAGCAACAAGAATACATGGATGACAGCCAAACTATTACTTAATATCATTTTGACTAAAGGTCATAGGAAAACTAGATAAAAGCTAACGAAGGGCTTGCAGCTGAATCCAGCATACTGTACTCACTGTAGCCTGGATTCAGGCCAGGCTCCGGGCAGACAGAGTACAAGCAGATGGTCTCCTAATGTCAACAGATGATAAGCAAGCACCACTCTCACCCTTCCAGACCTCTCTAAACCTTTTGACGCTGTTAATCAAGCAATGCTGTTGCCCACTCTAAAAGGTTCACAGGAGTCAAGGGTGATTTGCTAGAATGGCTGTAAGCCCATCAGTGAGAAATGCCCTATATGATCATACATTAACAAGACATTTAACAACATGGGCAAGACTACATAACAGAAGCTGAATCCAAGTGAAAAAAGAATGCTGTATCAGAGAACAAAAGAAAAAATTCACATCGATAATGCATTTTGTTTCAATGACACAAATTCATTGAGAAAAGGAGCTCTTGGACTTACTGTTGAAATTAAGCTCTCACAAAACAGTAACACTTAAAAACAATGTTGACAGTGCTGCTTGCACTAACTGGTAACATCCTCTTGGTGAACAACAATCCGGCCTCAGCTACGACTTCTCGGTTTCTTGTATTCAGGAATCCAACATTTCTGGCATGCATCATTCAGCCCCTTGAAAACTCCAGAAGGAACAACATATTCCTGCTCTCTACTTTGGCTTCCTACAGAACATTAGAGTAGGCTCAATTTTTATCTTTAAGGCATTCAGTGGCCTGGTTTCTGGCTTCCAAACATCTTAGAAATGAGCTCCTCAGGCATGAAAGACTTCAAAGTACGGAGAGTAGAAAGAACATCTATCTATGACACAGTTTCCTTAGAGGTCAGTCGCAAACTGGAACAAAAGACCAGCCTTGCCCTTTTCAAAAAGGCTGAAAATACATTTACTTAAAAAGACAAAAAATATGAAGGAATAGAAACCAAAACCTGACAAGACAGGAATTAGTTACAATGAAGGGGAAACGACTTAGTCATACTATTTGGCACAAAACTCACAGGAGTAAGTGTATTGTGACAAAAGCAGGGAAAGAAACCATATAAAGCATCCTGTAAAAGAAAAGAAATCTCTCACTGTCTCAGCATCCCTCTCTTTGTAGCGCAGATTTCTGGCTCACACTGGAAGCACCAAGTGTAAGATATTGTAAGGATCATGGTAGAAGGCAAGGTCATAAAACAGGGAGCCAAACTTACACCATTAGAATTATGTTCTTCAAATGGTATGTTTCATGAGGAACTATAAATCTGCCTCAAATTTTATTTTTACCAATTATTGCTGTCTCAAAAACATATGCACAAAATTTTCAAGGTTCAACCCTACATATACTGAGAGAAAGAAGAACGATTAACTAATTCACACTGAAAAACTATTGTTAGGTCTTCCTTATTTTCCCCTATAAATGCTATGAATTAATTTAGGAGATTATATTTTAGTGCTTTTTTATGTCAACCATTTTCATGTCACCTTTTATTGGCTGCTCTTGGCACTGACCAGCAATTGAGCACTAAATAACTTCTGTTTACTTGCAGGTTTTCAGTTTCTTTTTTCCCTGGTTACTATTGACTCCAGTCTTACTTGTGTTGACAGATAATTTGCCATTAATCATGCACTTTGAGTATTCTCTGAGTTCAGCTGTCTCACAGAGATCGAGTTAAGGAGCAGTTAATGATATGAACATACTGAAAAGGACAGCAAAATAGAACCAAAAAGCCAGCAAAATTGTCTCTACTGTCATTTTCTCTAAGAGGTGAAGGAAAATACTTGGGATTAGTGAAAAGATGGACATGAAGCAAACATGGCTGGGAGAGGGAGGTAAGATGTCTAGAATTGATTCTATTCTCAGTGTTTCAAGTGATCCATGTCCATGGTAATAGTGGAAAACACTGATTTAAAAACAATTCTGATATTTTTTAGTAAATAGCTTATATTTGCTTGTGATAATATTACAACCTTTGTGGGAAGCATCCCAATAAACCCATAAACATATCAGACGTTACTTTCAGAAAGCATATAGATCTCAAAAAACACATACTTGCACATCCTCAAGTCTTCCCTTGCTGGATTGATTCAGTTCAGTCGTTTCCCCCAGCCCAACATTAATGCTCCCCAGCTTGGCTGTGCGTCCCACACAACCCTCATTTTCACGCACAGTCGCACACAGATCACTGGGTGAAGAGTTCTGCCGTTGGCAGAGAAGACACATATAGCCCTGTCAGATGGCTGAAGTGCTTAAATCTGACAAAAAGGGAACCTCTGCTGATTGCACACTCAGGTCATTTTTCTGGGCAAAACATTTTATCCTTTCACTACAGTCCTGTTCACCTGTAAACCTTCAAATGTTCTTTGCAACTTGTATAACTTTTCCCTCCCGATAATTCTATGGCATGCAGGCAAGATGGTGAAGAAGTTTTTTATTTCATATTAGTTGATTATGAATGTCAAAACACAAGCAATACCCATTAAGAGATTCTGCTCTGCAAAAGTCTTTCAGAATGTCAGCCCAAACCAAGCTCCACTGATGCTGCTTTACAATCAAGCCTCTTGTACTTACTCACCTGCTACTTTTTAGTTAAGTGCTATGAAATGCCTTTTCAGGGTCCTGAAGGCAAGCATAAAGCAGGAGTCAGCACGCAGTCTCTGCTACAGCACTGCAGCTTCAGAGCATCTGCCCCTCAGGACAGGACCTACTCTTACTTCGGTTCATACAGTGGTGTTGCCCATCCCACCAGCACACGACAAAATAAACTTGCTTCTGCGTACTACCTCCCAAAATCTGCTCTTTTATTGCAAGATTTTCTTCTTTTTGCAGTATGCATCTACTCCATGCACCTCCAAACATACTGCTGTGCGTGGGAACACAACTGCGAAGGACCTGCTCATGCCTCAGCAGGGATTACAGGTAGGAGGAACATGACAACAAACAACACAGAAGAAAAGGGGGATTTTTTTGGAAGAAGAAGGGGTGGAGAGGGCTGGGTTTTTACTATAAAGGAAGACTCAAGATAGAATAATTCCTTTTTTATACAATACCTTTCTCCTGTCTCTGCTGTTTGCTGATACTGTAACAAGAAGGGAGATGAATTTCACCTTGAGATATCTGACAGCACACTAAAAGAGAAAGATCCAGGGCATGCTGGATTCAGATTCAGACACTAAAATTGTAATCAAAAGAAAGGATTGTTCTTGCTTCAGGCTGTGAATTAATTCCCCTTTCTGTCACTTAAATTATTGTTGTTTTTTTTAATTTGTGCATACACACAGACATTATCTAAAGCTAAATAAATAAGGATTGGCTCCAAAGGCCATTCCTGCAAGATGCCTGTCAATTTCATATAAAATAATTCTGGTTGCCAATGACTCAGAAAAAAATATGCACACCGAGGACGTGAGAAAATAAATTACCTTAGACTTGAAAAAGAAACAGCTGACTTTTCCACTTCAGACACCTTACGTGACCTCTGCAGAAGTCTGGCAAGATTGACCTGTCTTTCTAAGGTCCAGTCCGGAAAGCAGAATAGTCATTGACTTTTCTTACTGGAAAGTGGAAAGTCCATTCCTGCAACTAGTTTTAAAACTAAGGCACACCTGTATGTGTATACGCACACACACAATGCATTTTACCCAGCTAGCTTTTAAAATGTTGCCACTCCATTAGGCTATAATAGCTTTGTCAAATGAGGCAAGTCTTGTGCCTCTTGGTAACAAAGTTTTCTAAAGTTGGAAAACATTATAATGAGCTAAAGTACATCACATCAAAAGCCTACACAGTGCTAAACTAACATAATGTGATAAGATACAATGTGACATAACATCTTCATAAACTCAAGCATGTCAGAAAATAAATACCTTTCTGTCAGCTTATTCTGAATCTAATCCATATTTAATCAGCCAAATCACTAGCCAGCAACTTTGAAAGTTTATTTAATAACACCATCACCAATTGTCTACAGTGACCCAATTAGAACCATAGATACAAGGTTAACAAAACACCAAGACAGAGAATGTGTAAGTCTCCAGTAGCTCTCCATGAGTGAACTAAAAGCCTGTTTTCAGGGCTTGGCATTATTTTATCATGAGCAGAATGAATACTTTGGTGATTATTGTGTGCACAAAAAGCTAAGCATATTTCTTTTTAAAAAATGCCATTTTTTCCTCTGTGTAGAAGATAATGCAATGCACAGAATCAGCACAGTAATAGAATTTACTAAAATCAGAAATACAGTAGGTGATGATTCTGTGGAACAAAAGATTTGAAGCATGGCTGAACTGTCTAAACATCCAGAGCAAGGCCAGGATTTTATCATCCAAGACTGAAAAATATTGCTGCAACTGTGACTGGAATACACTTTTCGTCCAGTTAAAAATATTTTTTCTAGAATAAGATTGTTCATGGTATCTTAGCAATTCTAATTTTAATCTAAACAAATGCTGAGCAGCAGAAAGGCGTGAGCATAACCCCCTCAAAAATATTTAAAGAAATCAGTAAATATTTTGCCACTTGCTACCAGCAATGCTTTTCAACAGATCTTAACAATGGAGGACCTTTCTGGACTTTAAACATAGTCTGTCAGACCTCTCCCCCCCCCCCCCCCCCTTTTTTTTTAAGCACTTATGCTTGATATCAAGGGAAAAAAAGAATTTTTCTAGTCACAGCCATGTGGGAAGCAAAGCACTTCTCCACCTAAAAACAGATACATGCACATATAAATACATCCAGGCAGCTTTTGCTTCCAAGGAAAATTCTTTCAGGTGAAAAACCAAACTACCTTCTGAACATTCATATGTCCTTTTTCTGAAGCACCACCACAGTAAGTCCTCAGCCATATTGAACAGTGCTGCCATAGACTACGCAGTGAATTACAAGGTATTCATCAGCTCAGATCCTGTCAAAATTGACAGAGTGTGCCAATTTCAGTGTCAATGAAATTATTATGTAAAACTTCATAAACCAGCAACAGCCCAAAAGGGTGCTGTTTATCATTTGAGAGAATATAGCACAGGAATACAGTTTCTAACACTAAAGAACCTTCAAATATAATCAATTTTACTAAAATTAAGTTGAGTGGCAGAGCTATTTTCTTGTATCTTCGTGGCTGTGCTTATCAGCAGTGTTAATAATAGTGTTTGTCTAACTAAACTAGCATATTTTAAAGGGCAGAGTATAGTTCAATGAACAGCAACCCCACTAAACCAACAGAGTTCTCCATTTCAGGCATAGTCTTTTCCACGTTAACTTAACCAGTATGTAGTCACTGCTTCAAACTACCTCTAATTTAAAGAGCAAATCAAATCAAGGGGAACAAATTGGTCCCAGCTCTGTGAGGCCTAATTTATACAGAAGCTTGTTTAAAATCTGCTTGCAAAATTGTGTAATATTATTTGGAGGGGGAAGGCTCCATTTGGAACAAAGCAGTTAACAGCTTCTCCATTGTTAAGTTCTCTTTCTTCCTATAGATGAGCAGAGCTTGCCCATAAAGCCTAGCGATACCTGAAGCAGAAAACAAATCTTGTTTAAATCCAGAAATAATGAGATTCACTTAGCTTTAGCAGATATATCTAGGGAAATTGCAGGGGGGTGAGGAGGGGCAGGACAATTTGAGATTTTAAGTGAAACAACTTGTTTTTTCAAAATTCAAAATGAAATTCTGTATCAACTCTTCCTAGGGAAAAAAAAGGTGAATATTAGACAGCTATGTTTCATCATATTATTTTAAATTACTTTTCACTGAAGAAGTATTGAATAAAAGTGTTCTAAGCATTACTTAAATGGTTCACCCAGAAGTATTTAAGACCAAATAATTTCCACTGAGGGGGAAGGAAGAATCAGATATATGACTAATCATTTTGGCTCTGACAAAAGGAGTTCTACTAGCAGAACAGCTTTGCTGACTGCCTCCAGCACTGGTAAGCAGGTGGAACTGGGGGTTAAACAATGAAATGAAGTATTGTGGATTTCCATTGACCCTCCCATTCCTTGATATGTAGATTAATTTATTGGATTATTGCACATCACCGCAATATTTTTTTCTCTCTGCTGACCTCTGTGATACTGGCTTTGAAAACATCACATGTAAATAGTGCAGTGAAACCCTGTTACTTCTTGGCATAGTGGGACTGACAGGTTAGAGAACTGGACACTTGCTAAGGTCTCCCAGTTGCTGTACTTTAAAGGCTGCCAGACCCACTGGTGCAGAATTCATTGCTGCATGCCAGATCCCCCACAGTCAGCATTACTACTGCACAACAGGGGTTGACGCAGAACTGCCATATTCCTTTCGAAACTGTGTTTACTACAATTGCTTAAAAGCTGAGCAGACGGATTACATTAAGGAAACCTCCTGTGCTTCTATTGTCTAAGATGATGGCCACCGCTGCTCTCATCTCAACCTCCTTCCCAAAAGCAAAAAAGATGAAAAGCAAAGGATATGACCCCTTTTGATGCCTTCTGAAGTGGGACTGCCCTGGCCTTGTTTAGGAAGGTTTCACTCCCTCATTTCTATGATTGCACGCAACGAAGCCTTCTGTTTTCCTTCTCCCCAAGGTCCTTGACTAACATTGCTGATGTATACCTAACACATCCCTGACCTCACGCCACTTTCTTCTGTTACCGCCTTCTGAAAACACATTTCTAAGACCTTGAACAAATATCACGTTCTAGAAATATTAAATCCCCGCAGTCTTCCTAATGCTGCTACTTCTTCCCTGAGCACCAGGAAGGCTGATGACTGTATTAGCCGTAATCCTTCCCTTTAGTAGCAACTGCAGCAATAACAAGCAGACATTTACAAACCCCACTCTCATTAACTCAGGTCTGTCATTTAAGAACACAGTGAACACAGAGTATCTCTTGGCAGGTTTTGGCGGCACTCAGAAAGGAATCCCGCAGCAGCTATTTCCATGCTTCGCTGACTACATCCTCCCTCATCGGATCTGCAGGTACCGTTTAAAAAGCATCTCCTGACCTCCTACAGGTTAGCAGACCTAGGGTGACCATATGTGTCTTCTAAGATTCTGGGTAAGAGATATTTCCAAGATGCTTAGGGGCAGACGCTGTCTTTGGAAGAAACTTTTTCTATTGGAAAGTGCTAGTTTGGCTAGTCAGAAATGCTTTACAGAAACATACCACTGACAGATAAGCTTTCATTTGGACAGGACCTGTCAAGGTGATCTTTCTTGTCACAGTCACAGAAGGACTGTCTGTAGAGTTCAATGATCAGGACTCTACCTTGAGCACAGTCGACTCAGGAGCAGCAGAGCTGCTGTCTCTGGTAAGTTCCTTGAGAACTATTTGCCACTCCTAGTCATGGTCCTCTCTCTAGTCAGTAAGCAATAAATCAGTTTTGAAATTAGGAGACGAACTCGTTTTGCGGATTTTGTGAAACTTTTATGTCTTAGAATATACACTCCAGTTTGAATCTGTGTGGTTAAAAAAAAATCGCTAGCTAACTCTTTGTAGACGTATTAGAAACAAATTCTTTGATAGATTGTGCAGGTATATTCTTTGTTTTCCTAAACTTGAAGGGATTGTAAGAGAAAGCAAGCTTTTAAATAGCTTTTCTGGGTTTAATCTCCCAAACGCTTTTGCCAAATGCACATTGTGATCAAGTGGGTTAATCTGCACCACTTTATAGGAGAATATATTTGTGTTAATCAAAATAATGCATTTTTTATTTATTGGGAATTCTTACTGTTGTCCTCATACTCCTGGACTATTTGGAAAAGACAGAGCCTGAGCAACACCTTTCAGAAATGTAGGCAATATACAGATTTGCAGAGGTGACTGGAGAGCCACTTCTGGGAGTGAGAAAGGAGGAAATGGCTGAAAGGAAGAAAAGAAGAAACCTGAAACACATCATCAGGTTTGCAAGAGAGCAAAACCCATAAATTTGATGGGAAAGGGACTCTACACAGACCAATGGTGATTTTGATGAACGTGGCCATAACGCCTCCTTCCATCTCTTCTGTGGCTCCTTCCCCTCTCGCCTAAGGCATGGGATTTCTACCTTTTACTCCAGATGCAAAGGTTCTCCTGGACTATATCCCCCTTTCGTCCAGACAGCCACTTGTCCCTACCACTGTACAACAGCCCCTATTCGTGTCTTTGTGTCTCTTGGGGCAGGCTGGGATCTTCCATTTTACCTTCCCTGTAGCAAGAGGCAACACCCAGTTCAAGCAGATTGCTCCTACAAAGCTAGTACAGGGACAGCTGCAGAGGATGCACATGCACACAAATACCCACAGACACGCAGGTCTCCTGACTGCCCTCCCAAGAGGTCTGGCTGGGCAGAAGGCACAAGCAGCCTCCTCAGCTGAAAGCAGCCGGTCAGCCCTCTGGCACAAACCAAGCTCCCGTCAGTCTGCCAGTTCAGGCAGCTGTTTGGCAGCTAGATCCCTTGCAATGAAGTTACTAAGTAATATGAAGATGATACAAACCATTCCTTCAACATACAGAACCTGCCTGAGGTGGGGTTTTAATGAACAAAATGGAGTAGATAAGTCTTTTAATACTGGATAAATATTAACAGTATAAGAATTAAGTTGTAAATAAAGCACGTCTCTCTCTCTGATGCATCAAGTAATGTTAGAATAGTAAATGAGATAGGGATTACCCGGTATGCCATTTCCTCTGCCTATTCAAACAGGTGAGAGCAGTATGTGATAACATCCTTTTGTTCTTTGAGACAATCTGTAGGCATGCAGCCTGACAATCCTCACCCTCATCCTCCCCTCCCCCCCAGCTCATGAGTTTGCTTTTGTTTCCCAAGCATGCCAGATTCACCTGAAATTTGCCAGGTACAAGCCCACTGATACAGCAGGTGATTTTCTAATAGCAACAACTTTAAATCTTATGAGCACAAACATTGCAGGCCTGAACCCAGCTTAAATCAGTGTTGTCTGCAACCAGCAGCATGAAAAGGTTCTCACAACTACTCTGCACTATCAGCTTCCCCAGCCTCTTTAAGAAACTGATTTTCAGGATTTACATTTACTAAATCTGTATAAAGTATGTTGCTTTCCCACACCTTGTTACGTGTGACAGTTTTCTGCTGCATTCTTACAGACAACTAGTACCTTGCCAACAGCTGAGACATTACTTGAGCAATCTAGGAAGTTTATAAAGACAGTGAGCTGCATGTTTCCTCAGTAACACCAAGTAGATTTATATGCTTTGTTTATTAAGAAAAAACAACAAGATGCTGTTCATCACCAGAGTTCTGTGACTAGCTTTCATGTGAATGTGAAATGACAAACATTTCTGTTCAGTCCTGGTCATACTCTGCACTGCATGGACATAAAAAGGAGCACCAGGATTCTGGTCTTGGGTACTGCCTCCAATCTCCTAGAAGACAGTTCAACGTCAATTGTTCAGTTTCTAAGTGACTTACATACTGGTGCAAGTGGGTACAGGACACCTGAAACTGCGTTTTGACAGCCAAGTGTGGATTAACCTGCTTGCAGAGACACAGACAAAGCCAGCCAGGTGAAAGAGAAAATACAGTTTGTCAACAACTTAAGTAGCAGTGGCTAAGGACAGACTGTGTGAAATGCCTCAATAACTTGGTAAGTTTTTCTTTGCCCTCATCTACAATTAGTCCCAGTGTGAAAGGAGGAGGATAGAAGTTAGGATTGCAAGCAGTCAAGATTTTTTCATACACCACTGACACTTTAATTAGACTATTCTACAGGCACACCTCAAAAAATACTGTAATGAAAGTTGTTTAAGTGAAGGCTCTGGCCTTCAAAACTTTCAAAACAAAAGCTGCAACAAAAAGCGTTTCAAAAAACTGACAAGAGATTAGATTTGCAACTACAGTCCTGAAAAAAAAACAAACACCAAAACTTACTCCCTTATGCACTTCTCTTAGTTCCCCACTTTCAAAGCCTCCCAGTAACAAAAGCTAAGGAGCCCCTTGCCAGCTAAGCCATCATCTTAGTCTATTTCATTTCTGTCTAATAATTTCTGGTCTTAAATATCCAACTGTGAATTCTCTTCAGCTGGTTTTCTTTTACCTTAAATGTCTCAAGTCGAGAAGAATCAAAACAATTCATATTTCTACCTATTCCTCTCTGCCTCCCAAATAACACCACCTTGTTTTCCTAGATACACATTATTATGCTTTTTTAAACAAACCAATTAAAAATACAGTTTCAAGGCCAGTAAAAATGAGGGTTTACTTAAAAGCCTGGAAGAAGCAAGGAGGGAAATAAACCCAGAAAATTCAAAACCATTATTTTAAAAGATCTCCATTTCCTGAGGTAAAAGTTAGGTTTGAAGTTTTTTTCTTTCACACCTACAATGATCGTTTACTTTAGGGGTAAATTTAGAACTGAATTATCTATAGTTAATCACTTCTGAGATAAAGATCACAATACTGAATGGTCTTTTTCACATCACAAAGCCTAACTCTTAAACTGTGAAGTACACAAGAGATTGCTTTCTCAAAGAATACTCAGGGATCATATGGGAATTTTTTCATTGAAATTACCTACATAAGCAGTTATTCAACAAGCAAAAATATTTGCAGGGTCAAGCCCCAAACTAAAAAAAAAAAAATTATGTACAATGCATCCTGTAGAAATTCACTGCAGATGTAAGAAAAAGAAATTACTTCATTTGGTGTTTTTTCAAGCACGTTGATGGTTTTGCATCACATACAAGAAATAAATCATGACAAAGTCCACTTAACGTGGTCTGATTTCATTTTTGTGTTTGATGACAGAAATCCAACATCCCTGCTCATAACACGTTATCCGTTGTGATGCAGTGGGAGTTTTGAGCAGATAATGACAACTTGGAGAACACCCAAAGCACAATGGAGTTGATAGCAGTGTGGATATGGATTCTGAATGTGGAAGCTGTACTGCTTCTGGGACTAGGCTTTTGTTAGTGCTCCCTGAGCTGCCTCTGTACAAGCAATCACACCCCTACAAGGCATGGACAAAAATCTAGTCTCAGAAGTACAGCTTTCACATTCACCAGTTGATCCTGTAAGGATAAAGCTAATTCCCAGCAAAAGTCTTGTCAGAGACCAAGTATACATAGTCCTTCAGTGTAGCTAGATGAGATTGTTATTTATATTTCCTACATGAGATTTACCTCATGAAGTTAAGAGCTCTTTCTTCACCTCCACTGGGATTCTATATACAGGCTAGATATTTTACAGGTTTAAAAAAAAGAAAAAAGAAAATTCACTCATCTTTGCAGTGAAAACTCATATATAGATTGAATTTGAGGAATGGAAACCATTATTCTTCACAATGGAGATAAATAGTTCCTGACCACTACAGAAGAGTTGTATGTGTCAGATTTGTTAATTTATGAGATTCTGGCCCAGTACAGGACTACATTTCCCATATAGACTTCCCTCACTGCTTCATATATAAGTAAGTGACTTAGTTCTTTACGGATTTTCCTCAAGCTTTGATAAGCTAGAGCCTACATCTAGCCAGACAGCACATTGTGATCTGACCCCTACTGTTGTTCTTTATAAGAAAGGAAAATTAGCTGATATTTGCTGACCACTGAAGGACAAAATGGCTCCTCCATGTTACATGTCAACATGCTCAGGCAGATTTCTTTGTCTTTTAGCAGCTGTCATTGAGTAGGTTACTTCTACAGATAATTGCAAAGTACCTTTAGAAGCTGGTGGCTATGCTCATGACACCTCTCCAGATCACAGGACAGGGCTCACACTGGAAGTGCAGGGAGAACAGAGCTCTCTCCTCACCTGAAATGAAGGCAAATTATGAACAGAATTCAGTCACGTAACCAGCATCTCCAGAGCAAGCGGACTAGATACAGTCATGTGTACACCAGAGATAAAAACCACTGGAAGACAGTGAAAGTCAGTCATGCTGTTATCCTGGAGACAAGTAGAGGCATGAAGCTTCACTGAGGCCACAGACACACTGCAAAGACAACGGCCACGATTTAACAATTTAGATTTCTTACTGTCATTTTTACTCTGTACTGACGACTCCTTTGCAAACAAGGAAGATTTCATGATACAAACACTTGGCTTCTATCACTTACCCAGACTCTGAATTTTGGGTCATCACTTACAACAGAGTTTTTTTACCTGTTCCATCTTAATTCACTTAGGATTTACAAATGCCACTCTGTTCACAATGACACCTACACAAGTTTAAGGACATTCTGAAGTTCTATTGAATTAGCACTTAAAAGCACTGTTGGCTTTAGCCTAGTTTTGAACCATTCCAGATGATAGAACTCACTTGAACCAAACGCCAAAGCAATTTAATGAAGTGGGTCTTATGACTCTCTAATTGTGCCTTACAGAGTGCCTAAAACAGCACATTTAGTTGCTAGCTCTGCAGACCTGTATTTGATATACATCCCAGTGTTTTAGTGGAAGAATCTAGGATGGGATCTGGAGAGCTACCATTGTGAAGATGCCAACATAATCCAAATCTCAGTACCTTACACGACTGCTGCACAGCAGTCACTTACTTATTCTCACCTATAATCAAGAAGAAGCACTACCATTTCATCATCATTTTGCAAAGAGCATAAAAGGTTAATGGTCAGATTAAGCAGAGAACAATTATACCACTGTATCTGAGATTTTTTCATTAGAGGTGGTACGAGTGACAGTATTTCATAAGATGTGCAAATTATGACTCAAAACCCTGAACACCAACTTAATTTAAAGTGTCTAGATGAAAAATTCAACTGACAAGTGCCATTCATCCCAACCAAATATCTTCCACACTGTTAAGCAAATGACAAGATAGTAAAGTGAAATGGAATTTAAACGTGTTTTTCCTTCCCATTCCAGTGAAGCACAAAATCTGAGTCCCACTTCGGCTCTCTCAACGACTTCTGCTAATATACCATTGATCAGGCACTCCACAGAAGTTTCATTAGTTGCAAGTAACACACTCATTCACATTTTTTCTTCTTGGCTGCTGTTCATTTAGTCTTCAATATACTACACAATATAAAATTGTCAGGATACTACTTAACATTTATGCCATAGAGAGGGCCGTGTTAGAAAAAGAGAGCTTTTCACAACTGAGTTGATTTTCATGGAAAAAAAGCTGGTTGCAAGCGAATTGAATAGTGAAAGGAAAATATTTCTGAAGAATTTCAAGAGGTTAAGCCTGCGTTTTACCTTTCACCATATCAGGCCAAGTCCTCAGTGGGTGAAAATCAGTGGAGCTCTATTTCAAGCAACAAAGCCAGTTCAGAAATCCACCTTTTTCTCTCTCTCTCCAAATACTGCCAATAGCCTGGGTGCATGTGTTTGTTTTTTTTCAGATCCCCTTCTTTAAATTCAGCCTTAAGAAAAAGCTCAGAGAATCCATTTGAATACAGCTCAAACTCGGGGTATTTTAGTGGATTTGCGTTTGCTCACAGAATCCCAACCTTTAAAGCTGCATGTCTGAGGAGAAAAAAAGAAGAAAAAGGTCCTTTTATAAAAACTCAGAAGTCAAAGGAATAAGCTCAAATTCTTGACACGTAATAACAGTTTTCCAGACACCCTGTTTTCAAGTGAACCAAATACCATTTTTTAATACAAACCTGAGGTACGGTTCCAGGCCCTTTCTACAACACAGACAAGCCCTACACATGTTTTGCAGGCACTGAAGCCAGTCGCAGCTACACCTCTCTTTCACTCACTAGTGCCTGTGCACTTGGCAACCATTTATGTGTTATTTTTGACAGACACCTCGCTCTTTGTGGCGTAGGGTCTAGAAAATGAAGACTCAGGAAGCCCCTTCGGCGCAAGAGCCAGCAGCTGGCTCTGCCAACGCTGATGGTTAGGCACCGCAGCCCGCAGGCAGCCCCAGTGCCGCCTTCCCTTCCCTCACACCGCTCGCTCCGGGGCGAGGGCCGGCACAGAGACACAAGTCGTTCCACCTCTCCTCTAAATTACCACCATGTTCAGCCTTTCCGAACTTTATTATTAAGCTGGGGGAAAAAAAAAAAAAACACAAACAACAAACCAAACAAACCAACCCTCCCACCATTTCTTTGTCTGCTTTTAAGCTGTTACCAGAGGCCGAGCTGTGTGAGGGACCCAGCAGCAAAGCAAAGCCCAGCCCCACCTGCCAGCAGCCACCATCTTCCCACACGGGAAAAACCAGCCAACCCACGACTCACCACAGAAAACTTGTTGCTAAACTCCTTCCTCTTTGTCTTTTACCTCAAGCAAAACCCTGCGGGAGTGGCAACAGAGGTTAAATGTGCCGCCCACCCACACCTGGGAGGCTGGCAGGGCTGCAGCCCTGCTGACAGGCAGCTTTAGCCTCGCTAAGCGAAGTGCAAAGTGGGGTGAAATTGGCTTTTAAAAACAAAAAAAGCAACTATAGAAACAACTGAACCCCTGAGTGCCAGGGCCTCATTTTAATTTTCCTGTGTGCAAGAGGAAAAGGGCAGCTGCCTTGCAGGGGGAGGTGAATCTAGATGCCTTTAGAACTTGAAGATATCAGTCCCATGAGGCTACTCCTTCATTTTTTTAGGACCTCTCTTCTCCAGTTCACAGTTTAAGAAAGAGTAAGGAGCAGACAACACCAGCAAGTTAAGTCAGGAGAGCACCTCTCCTCCAGGCACATCACAACACAGAGCAGGAGCACAACTGTTTTTGAAAGTATCATTGATGCTGAAAGTGGAAAGCAAAACCATCTCATCTGTAACACTGAAGCAGAGATAAAAGCATAGGCTGGCTTTTTCCTCACTCCAGCCCCCATCGCTGGCTGGTCTGGGATATTTTGACCTGATACTCCCATGCGAGGGCCGGTGTTTTGAGCAGCGGGAAATGGTTTCTGAAGCAGGAGGGAGCTACACTCTTTGGTGAGTGGAAAGCGCTCCACCCAAGGTCAATGAGATTCAAAGGAGTTAGTTCCTGTACATCGGGCAGGCACCAGCAATATTATGACTAGGGAATGGATGTGGCCAAGTGGCTTTAGTGACAGCTAAGGAGCTGAGGAAGATGTGAAGGTGTGGGGGTATGCATGGAGTGGTAAACCTCATTTAAAAAGATAAGAAGCAGGAGTGTTTGCATCTCTTTGAATATATCTTATTTATAAAGAGAACGGCTGGGACTGCTGTGTACTCCTCCAGTCCTGTCAATCACACTGCTGTGTGTGGCCAGGATGTGACTGATACACCCTGACACAACATATAAAAATGCCAAAAAAATTTTAAACATAAGTTTTTTTTCTCTACTAAGAATGTGACAAGTTCATGTTATTTTGAAATGTCATGATCTTTTGGGGAAAAAAAATTGTAATATTCAGAAGAACTTTTTTTTTTAACTTAAGAGCCAATAATTACAAAGTTGGGCAACAGCATGAAAGCCACCATCTTTTCATCTCCACACCTCCAACACAGATCATGAAAAACTACCAGAATAAGAAAATAAATTGTCACATAATCCATACCCTCAATTGTATCTCAGAACATAGCGTGAAAACAAAGTAGGAAATATTCTGGGGTACTGAGGACCAGGACAGTGGGATTCCTGGGGAGAAAAGGCTCTCATGTAGCCAGAAAACCCACATGAAAACATCTGGGTTATCACTTCAAAGCTATGACAATACTTCAGTTTTCCTAGATGGTTAATTTACCAGCATGCAACCTGAGACTCCAGATTTGTATGAGCTAATTAACAAGGTATTCTTAAACACATTAACAAGTTCAGTCTACAAAACACTCTTGAAAATGAAACAGAGCTTATCAACGGTTTATACGTTCAAATCTATTTCAAAGACCAGGATATCAGGCTTCCAGAATGAATGCTCTTCCAGTGGCTTTGTTTCTATAGTGGGTTGCTCAGCCTCTGACTTTTATGATTGTAATTTTTATATGATTCTCATTTGAAAGCTAACAAACAAGCATCCTTGGAGAGAAGACTAATACCAACCCATCACAAACATGAGAAAACACCACTACAGAAGCCCATAAATATGATGTCAGCACATTCTCCCGAGGGCCTGGTCCTCAAGTGCCTTCTCTGCTGGATTAGCACCATTAGCTCCAGAAGACACCCACTCACAGTTTTTGTTCTTTAGTAAGGGGACCCCCTTGAACTGCTCACATTGCAGGTAGCTGGTGACACCCTTGGGAATGACAGCATCTCCCAAAGACTTATGGCAACGTCAGCGTGCCCTCCAGCCACTTATCCCAAGTCCCATGCATCTGCTCCACTCACGGCCGCCCCGTAACTCACTGCAGCCCTCTGTGGGGTGCATTACCTGTCTCCCTTAGCCACCAGCAGCTTTTTGCCCTCCCACAGCACATCAGGATGAGGCAGGAGGGGCTGCTGCCCACCTGCTTTGCAGCTATCCCTGCACAAGGGTGCAGACCATCTGACATCCAGCAGATGCTTTGCTTCAGCTGCTCTACTTTGCCGGGGCTTTACCAGAGGGAGCCAGCAGCAAACTGGCTTGCATTAGCTTGCAAGAATTATTAGGTATAGTCAGAATATCTCAGAATACATACTGACCTTCCTTACACCAGGGAGGGCAATTAAACGGCTGGGCTTAGCACATGCAGAGCCTCCTGCCTGCACAGTCCCAGTTGAAGGTTACAGCCGCTCTATGCCTGATTTGACCAGGCTGTTTTATGCTCCTCTGTGGGGGGAGGGCTGTGAACCATCCTTTTTCTGCCTTAAACATGGAGAAATATCACCTGTATTTATGTGTTATAAAGACTGAGGAAGCTGACAAGTTTCTAGCCAGGAATTTCTGAGGGCCCAAGGTAACTAAATATCCATTTGCCACTAAATTTCAGTCAGAGTTAGACACTTAACTCCTTGAGTTCCGTTTGAAAGTCCAAAACTAACAGAATGCAACAATGAACAGCAACATAAACTGTACAAGTAAATTGAAATCAGTTCAGCCGTAACTATCATATATCTAAGGTTTGCATTAATAAAAATATAGTTTAATCAAAGTGAGAGCATGCCTTTAGTGTTGGTATTATTCTCAGTTTCCAAAATAAAGCACTATAGCTGTGGTTTAAAGCAAGTGTGTAAAGATAACAAATTACATTCAGACAATTTCTCCAGTCACTTGAAATGCCAGACATACTCATATTAAATGAAAAAATACTCTTTCAACTGTTTTTTATGTCTTGTGAAATGTTCTGCTTTGTAATTGGTCTTCTTTTATAGGCATTATTTTCAAGCATAGAGCCAAGGTACTATGATGTTCTGAGGATCTGCTGTAGTGTACAGCGATTATATCTACTTTCTTCCGCTGCAATAGTTATAAAATAAAGTTTACGGTCTCTACCCTACATCATCCTCTTCAACACCACTTGACTTAAATCATGCACAGGGTCAGAATTTAAGATTGCTGAGGGAGAAACATGGACAGAGTTCTATGATCATCTAAATTAATCTCTTTTTAAGTTGTTGCTGCCTTGCCAAAATACCTCAGCAAAAAATCTGATCCAATTATTTTCTTAATGGAGTAGATATCAACAATACTCAGCACACGAGTCAAAACACAATTTTTCTAACCTTTGGGTTTGCAGTCACCAGATAATGGCTAAAACTCTCGCTGTGCTCCTTTTATTATTATTACAGTTAGCATCCACAATGTAGATTCTAGCAGAAGAAATGAACAGCAAATTTTGCTAATGATGCATGAAGCAAAATAAAATATATTGTAATTTTCTATAACTGCAATATATTTGTTTTTGGAATGCTGACTACTGTGAAAAAAATATTTTTGTTTTTACAGTGAATTCCAGATTATTTTTATTTAGTCAAGCTCTCTATACAAAACACATATAACAGGAAATAAAATATTTCTCACTTTTTTCTATTTTAAATAGCTGTGCTATGTATTGTAAATTCCACAGCAGTCATGTTTGCCATCACACAGTCGAGTCTTAACAAAAATGTATTTTTCACACAATATAGTCCATAAAATTACAGTGGCCATGCACAATGGTCAGATGCATGTTGTCAAGCAGTCCAAATAGCCTAGGAAAGTAGAACGTGTTTGTTAGAAGAATAAAGGGGGCTGTTAGATAATTATATTTATTCCTTATCTTTATCTAATAAGGTGAAAGGTATTAGTGTTGAATGTATTATTCTAAAAAGTCTGTTTGATATTAAAAATCTTAAGATGGGATGCTTGAGAACAAAGTGATAAAGCCTTTTGAACTGCACATAAGAAAAATGAGCATGTTGTAATAAAAGAAATAGTTTGCATAGCCACACAGAGAGAAAGAGAGGACTTCATGGACTAGATTTTTGCTTTGGCTGAATATACTCAGGTCCACTGAGGTCAATGTGGCTATGCCGATATAGACAAGTTGAGGACAATTGGACCCTAAAACAACAATATGTAAGAAATTGTGTTTTGTTTCTCTGCGGTTACTTTCAGTCAAACCTAAGATAAGGAACACATGATTATGAGCTTTGACATTAGAAGAAATATGGCAATCAAAATTATGTTAAATGGAAAAAAATATTTATAGAAAATAGTGGGACCTGATGTTAATCCATCATTCCTGTAAGGTTCACAGTCTCTATGACTTGAAAGCTGAAAATAATTTCACGTTACTTGGCTAGGGAAGGAACATGCTATTTTCACAAAGCAATTCCATTCAACTAGAGAATAGGGGCTACATTCACAAAATGTCTTGGGTGTCATAACATGGAATACTTCAAAGCCTCGCTTCAAAGCATCAGGTTTTCCAGTGGAAACTGCAACTGTGAGTTGAAAAATCCCTTGGTGTAGGTTGTTGTGGTATAACCCCAGCCAGCAACTAAGCCCCACACAGCCGCTCACTTACTCCCCACCGGTGGGATGGGGGAGAGAATCGGAAGAGTGAAAGTGAGAAAACTCGTGGGCTGAGATAAAGACACTTTAATAGATAAAGCAAAAGTCGTGCACACAAGCAAAGCAAAATAAGGAATTCATTCACCACTTCCCATGGGCAGGCAGGTGTTCAGCCATCTCCAGGAAAGCAGGGCTTCATCACGCATAACGCTTACTTGGGGAGACAAACACAGATACTCCAAATGTCCCCCCCCCCCCTTTCCTTCTTCTTCCCCCAGCTTTATATGCTGAGCATGATGTCATATGGTCTGGAATATCCCTTTGGTCAGTTGGGGTCAGCTGTCCTGGCTGTGTCTCATCCTAACTTCTTGTGCACCCCCAGCCTACTCACTGGTGGGGTGGGCTGAGAAGCAGAAAAGGCCTTGGCTCTGTGTAAGCACTGCTCAGCAATAACAAAAAACATCCCTGTGTTATCAGCACTGTTTCCAGCAGAAATCCAAAACAGAGCCCCATACTAGCTACTATGAAGAAAATTAACTCTATCCCAGCCAAAACCAGCACAAAGGTGAATAAGCCAGTAAAATTTCAGTCTCCAGCAAAGTTGTACCTTTTCCATGCATATACCCCAAACCCTGAAAGGTACACATTTATTTCTCACAACAGGCTAGTTAAAAAGACTCTTATTTTTGAGTTTTCCTTTCTCTTTTCTTTCCTTAGAATGATCTTAAATTTACATTTCTATATTTAAAAAGGTTCATTTTCTGAATCTGTTTTCCACCCTGAGGCATCTTCTTTCAGATGTGTCTTACTGAGCTAGTGAAACTTGTCAATAACTATCAGTAAGAGGGGTTTTTTTCTTATTAAATTGGGCGGCACAGAAGAGTATTTACAAGCTCTGCTACAGATATTTCATTTAAAGTCTTAAATCACCTTGGGAAGACACCTGTATCTTTTTATTGATGACATTCATAGCCAAAGCATCTCACTTTTGAGATGCGAGTGTCAGCTAAGTTACCTGCCTCAAGTACACAACGTGAATCCTCCCTGTAGCAGACATTAGGGAAAAAACAAAGCACAGCACCAGTATCCATGAAGATCTTATTATTGCTCTCTCTATGTGATATACGTTGGATTACATGCTTTGTAGGTTCTGTATATCACGCAGCACTGCTGTTGGAACTGACTGCGTTGTCACAGATCAGCTGTGGTTTGTGAAAAGCATGTGTGGTTTAAACGACTGAAGATGGCAGATGTCACTGTTACTGAGATGTATCCAGGTTCCAGGCTGGGTGATCACCGGGCTTACTCCCTTTTACTGTAGGTGTCATTCTCCTTTAATGCATCTACTTTGACTGACTTCTTTTATTATTATCTTATACCAGACCTACTTCCTGATGAGGAATGGTAATGTTTACTTACATAACTAGTCCTGAAATTTTGCTAAATTTTCTCAGAGGGAAGGCTCAGTTCTCCAGCTTTGTATTTATCACAACTCTTGTCGTCACCCCTTCCTAAAGCCACTTGGAAGCCCAATTCTAAATTTAACAAAGCTAAAGTTAATCGAAAATAGCTTTTAGCTAGTGAACTACCTCTTACAATCTTTCTCATTCTCTAGTCAATTTTTCTCTAAAATAAAACACTTACAGAAATCCAAAAGTTCAGAACTAACAAAGCGTATAGGGATGATTCTTCTACAAAATTTGATTTAAACTGGTCAAGTAGTTCAACAATTTGTATGGAGAGAAGTGTTGCATACACACAGTGTGAAAAGATATGCTTACTCTCCATGGGAAAACCAGACTAACAATAAACCTGTAAAAATACCCTGAAGAAAAATTTCTTTGCATGTCCTTTTTCCTCAGGCTCTTCGTAGCTTTCTGTTTCACTCTTTGGATGACCATTTGACCTTTTTTCCCTACGTTCTTTTCTGCATCTGCTCTTTTTTCCTCCCTGTCTGTTCTTCCTTCTTTTCATTTCCACTCTTTGTCTCTTTTCTCTGGATCAAAGTGGAAGGAAGGACATTTGAACATCATTAGTTTGTGGACCTACAGGCATATATCACATTGCAACAGACATCACAAAAAACCAAGCACTTCAGCTAATCCCCCGGACTGACTGCTGGCATTGGTGCCCAGCAGACAAGTGCTGGAATTTTCAAAAGAACATTGTCCTGCTGAAGATGCTGACAACCTGTCAAGCAGAGTGCTCACTAGCATACATGTGGCACTGAGGCAATACAGATTTTGCCAGTCCAGACTGCCATTCTGGAAAGGTCAAAAAAGTAGTTTAGACTTTCTGTCCTGGCTTTAATCAGGTTTATTTTTGTCTCTGTTGGGAAACTGAACAAAACTACAAGAAATTAATTTCCATTTTGATAGGAGGAACACTATACTTGCTCACAATGCTATTAAAAAATTCCTTCTTGCAAGTCATTTCAAAACTATTGTCAGTCCAAAACAGTTCTGAAATGCTTACTATCCTAATCCAATCTTGGGGTTAATTTAGTAAATTCAGCCTCCTACATTTGGAACATACATCTCCAGCATTATCACTTTTTTTTAGGGGGCCAGAGCTAGTAGCTTTTTATGTTTTAATTTTTCATATCTAGATGCCTTTTTATGTCATATTTCTGTAACATTTGAAAATCTACAACACTCAGGATAAATCCACCTAATGAAGTCAGTGGAGTTCTGCCAGGTACAAAACAGTGCAGAATTTGTCTCCTCGTTCTCATGATGGAGTGCTCCATCAGCAAGAGAAATTGCTGTCTCGCTTTGGCAAGAACACTTGGATGCTACTGCATATATAATATTCCCTTTAAGGTGACTGCAGTTCAAGAACCTTCATGAAAGATTATTTGCTTTAATTAACAAAAACACTACGTACGTAGCTATAGCATTTCCTTAAAGACAAGCTTAAAATTCAGTTCAAGTCATTTGCTGAAAACAGGTTACGTAGAGGCTTTCCTGTAATTCAAATTTATACATTAACTTGCCACAAGAGCTCCCTTAGAAGGAGAGAATAGCACCAGAAGGGCGAGTTTCAAGAATTTGCACAAAGAATAGTTGACGTTGGAAGGCACCTCAGGAGATTGGCAAATCCAGCCACCCTGCTCAAAGCAGGGTCAACTTGAGGGGATTGCTCAGGGCCACAGCCAGTCGGGTTTTTAAATATCTCAGTTTATGAAGCAGGCTGAGGCTTCAGGATAAGCTCAGTGACTCATATTCTGAAGTATTGTTTTAAAACTTTGAAATCTTGGTTGATGTGTCCCATAAAAGACTAGTTTCTGAAGTTTACTATTGACACTTTAGATTTACATCTTAATTGAACCTCTATAGTATCAGTTACTGATGATCTTTAGTGTAACTGTGCGCAAATAACAACTTTTATCTTCAGTATAAAAAGACCAATTACATATTTTTGGAGGAGTGACTTATAGCTAAATGGGTTGAGTCTGTATAGACAACATTCTGATTAAAATCTCTATTCATGGATTCTTTCCTATTAAGCTGTATTTGGAGAAATGAATCTAAGCTTTCCAAAAAACAATCACAAAAATATACAGAAATTATTCCCTTTAAAATAGAAGAGCTTGACTTCTAACATTTCACAAAACACATTTCTCTGGTCAGAATAAAAAAGGTTGAAAAAGAGCCCTACTTTGCCCCTGTTCCATGTATCTGTACATTACTTCACTCTGAGCAATGGGAAAGGCTCAAGTGCTTCAAACAAAACCTTAAAGGGGATGAAGCAGCCCTGTAAGACAGCAAGCTTCCAGTCCCAGTAGGTTCTGATGAGCAGAGTCTGATATACCGAGTACCACTGGGTAAGCTTCTGCGGATCAGTGCAATGACCAGAGTAGAGGTGCAAAATTTAAAGTTACCATAAAAAGCTGGATGCATACCTTAACTTGAAATATGATTTTATTTGCAGAGATGCAGCTCCGGAGTACTTTTTTTATAGAGCCACAGATAAAATCAAGACTGCTTAGTTTTGCCTTCCCCTACAGTACAGTGTATTCTGTATGCTTTCGTTATATGCATGGAGCAAATAAATTGCATAACTAGAGCGTGCAAACCAGATCTGATGTATGCCACACTGATCTGATTTTACACTGCATAAATGCCTGACAAGTATAATAAATAAATCAGACCACATTAATTGCTTTTCTAAGTCTCCTAAAATCCATGGAACTTATTCCTGAGTGAGTTTGGTTCCTCTAGCCAGAAAGAAACAAACAGCAGCCAGGACTTCCCACTAGCCATTTGCAGCTTCCCAAATTGCAAACATATGTACAAGATCTAATTAAGGAGCCTATGAAACTTGCACTTCATTGCATAAACAATCTTTGGAAAACTTTTTTAAAAGTCTGCGAGCACCATGCACACTTCCCAAAAATTCATCTGGCAGAATAACAACATGAATTAACACTTGGAAGGTCTTAAAAATACCTGGAAAGATTAAGCATTCAACCTTGGGAACATGACAAGTACTGCCAAGCATCAGGAGCATTTAAAATTCTCCAGTCAGAACCCCCAGGATATTAGTACACAGTGTGCACATGTACATGCATGTAGAAATTATATTTGACACTATCATCTGTTAGCAATACACTTCACTACCTCTGTCAGCTTTACTCTCTTACACACAGTTCTTTGGGGCATGGACTCTCTCTCACTACACTCGGGAGAAGCCCTCCACAAAAACTGGGCCCTGACTGTAGAAAGGACATCTATCTGATGTTGTGATGTACACTAATCCAATACTAGTACTGCAGGACTTGCATAGCTGAATTCATGCTCTTCATAAAGTTATCATTAAATAACATAATTTCTTATATTACTACAATGAAATAAGATGTAGAAATCTAATACCATCCTCCTAAAATTTATTAGAGGGCTGACATTGTTTTATGATTAAAGGGTAGCATCACTTAATGCCTTGGCATTATTCATATTATTTTCCAGTCTAGCAATCACAGGAAGACTTTCCAGTCTACCCAGACAGAGAATTTATAGCAGACAGTGGAGAACATTGGTTTAAAAAGTCTTTTAAAACATTTCAGATGTGGTTGTCCAATACAACGGGCTTTATTTTCTTCTTTGTCTGTTTGCTGATTCCATCTAGATTAAGAAAACTTCATCTTAGCTTTTAGACACAACAGCACATTCCTAGTGCTCTCCCAGAATGGTTTCCTTCCAAATCACTAACATTCCTTCAGACTGGTAAGGCAGAATTCCTATGGCAATACACTGGAAAAAAAGATTCTGAACCTTTTTTCCCCTCTCTATTTGAATGTCAGTTTTCAGTTCAATGTAGTGACAGTCGTTGGCAGGTGTTTTTTCCACGAAATACGCTCTTCACCTTCTTGAGGTGTTTTATCAATTTGTCCAAAGTGATTTTATTTCACCTCTCTGGACTTCACAATTCTGGCTTCTTCTTCTGCCCTAATTAGTTTTTTTTTTTTTTAACATATTTTTCTATCACTGACAGGTAGGCTGATCACTCTTTGCTAAAGAAGAAATTTCAGCCTCAGGAGCTCTCACATTTCGGGAGTCCAGGAGCCAGATGGTGTCTTTATCTCATCGATGTGTTTCTTTCTGATCCGAGAAAAAAAAACCTTTCTTTTTCTTTTCCTCAGCCCTGAAAGTGACTTCTTAATCTATTGTCCTTTTTTGTGAGAAAGGTCTTTGGTAATATTCTACTCTCAGACAGAACCTTTGTAAGCTTTTTTTCACGTATAGGAACATTTGCCTGCTCCTTCTGCCTAGAAGGGGATTTAGGTCTTCGTGCTCTATCGGTATGAATCAGATTTACCCCACAGAAGTCAGTGGATCCATGCTACTTCACGCCACCTGAGGAGCTGGCCCAAGGTCTTAAATTTATGGTTATTTTGAGTTAAAGATGCTTCTAAAATGATTCACTTAAAGCTTTCAGCACAGAAAAGCTCTTTATCCTTTTTTTTGGATTAGATGTCATCCTTCCTGAGAACAGCAATTCTAGTGAAATTTATGTCTTCTATCCCCTTGACTGCATTAATTAGCAGTAAGCAGTATTAGATGTGTAAAGTATTCTTTGTCTTAGTAAATCAGGATCCCCCTAATCCTCTCCTTTCCCCAGATCCATTATACATCATAATTCTTCCCATGGAGAAGGTTCACGTCCAGGGCTGTGAGGAGTGATGTAAACAGAAGGAGGGGAAAGTAGAATGATTTTACACTTCAGAGCAGCACTGTTTCCTTCTGCATCTCTGCATGATTCCCCTGGGCCATTATCTGATTATGTCATTATATGATTCTATGACTTCCATCTTGCGCCTCCCCAAACTCTGGCTGTGATTTAAAAAAAAAAGTGTTCCAGAAATTCTGGTTGCTTCTGAGAAAAGTTATTCTCAAAATTTTATTGAAAATCTTGAACTGCTCCACTGTTATCCTCTGCATTAATTCCCTGAATAAACTCCCGAAAGTGAGGACTATGGAAACATTCTGAAAACCTAGTTTTAAAAATTATCATGAAATCACAGAACCACAAAATAACTGAGTTTGGAAGGGACCTCAGAAGGGCTTTAGTCCAACCTCCTGCTCAAAGAAGGGTGAGGTCAGACCAGGTTTCTCAGGGCTTTATCTAGTTGCATCATGGAAACTTTCAAGGATGGAGACTGCATAACCTCTCTGGGCAACCTGCTTCACTACTGGACTGTTTTTCCTTTTAGCCAGGCTGAACCTCTCTTGTTCCAATTTACGCCCATTGCCTCTTGTCCTCCCCACTATGCACCACTCTGAAAGAAGCTCTGTCTTCTTCATAACCTCCTCCTGGGTTCCAGCGGGCTGCTGGTAGGTGCCTCCAAAAGCTTCCCAACTCTAGGCAACAAGCCCCATTTCCTTAGCCGCACCTTGCAGGAAACATGTTGCAGCCCCCAAGCATCTCGGTGGCCCTCTGCTGAATTGTTTTGGTTTATCAGCATCTTTCCTGTATTGACGGGCCCAAAACTGGACCGAGTATCCAGATGCAGTCTCACAAGTGCGAAGCACTTCCTTCAACCTGCTGGCTCTGCCGTGGTTTGTACAGCCCAGGATGCTGTTGGCCGCCTTTGCTGCCAGGGCACACTGCAGATTCATGCCCAGGACTCCCAGGTCTCTTTCAGCAGAGCTGCTCCCCAGCCGGGCAGCCCCCAGCCTGCATCATTACTCCAGGTTCTTCCTTCCCAGCTGCAGGAGTTTGCATTTGTTCTTGTTCTCTTGTGGGCCCTTGTGCTTCTCATTTGGAAACTTGATGAGCCTGCACTCTATCGTCTCCTTCAAGTCATTGGCAAAGATGCTGAAAAGGATACGTTCAGTAGGTACCCCTGTAGTACGCTTGTCATGGGCCTCCGAGTAGAGTACGTCCTGTTAACAACTACCTTCTGAGCCTGACCATCCAATTAGTTCTCCACCCACCCAGACTGTAACGTCCTAACTTGGATAGAGCGATACTGTGGGAGAATGTTGGAAGCCTTGCCATTGTCTTTAGAAAATGATTGTATTTAGCAATTACTGTCTTTGGAAAAATACAGCATGGAGAGAACATTTGATGTTTCACAGTTAACTTTACAAAATGTTCTTTTCACTCCGGTATTTGCAATCCTACCCTGCCTTTAGTGGTTTTGATGAACTGTAGACCTAATTTTCATACCAGACCAGCTCTTCACTGGAGTAACACCACTAACTGTTCACAAAATCTCTTAAGATTTATGTCAATGTAAGTGATATCAATGTCAAGCTCTAACCCTTTCCCAGCTAGGTGACTCAGGGTAGCACTAGTTTATCGTTGCTTTTTTCCAGGCATGTTGACAGGATTCTGCAATGTTTTATTCATCGTGAAATTAAAATATTCTGATGAGATTTGGGGTTGGGTGTATGTGCGTTTCTTTGAATAAAAAGTTTTGAGCAAGGGATTAGAATGCTTTTGATATGACATGTGCATATCAGAACAGATGACAGCTCTGATTCCTGAGCAGTCCTACGGCACTTGCCATTGTTTTAGCTGCTCTGTTTCCATATTGCTAGTGTAGTCAAAACCAATTGTTTCAATTAGCCCTTTAGAGTAAAGCCATGTCAATGTCTTGCATAAATACAATGATCCCTACAGCAATATGTAAAATGTCTCTTTTCACATCTCACAGCCTCTGTGTTGACTCCTGCAGTACTGTAATTAAGTCTAATTAAGTAGACTTATGGAGTTACATTAATGGTTTTGTATAAGTACATGTCCCTCATAGCTATTTGTTCAAGGCATTCTTCATATCATTTAACTTGCTTCAATTATGCATATTGTATTTTGCCTACTGATGGTTTTGCATGGTAATTTTATAAAAGTAAACGTGACCTATAGGATTTTCAATATTATTAACTTAAGATCTGAAGAGATTTGACATACAACTTCGTTTCTTTCCACTACTTTTTAAACTCAACTGCCATTAAAATTATTCCCTGCACTTAAAACTTATTTCATTTTTACTTTAATTATACCAGAGTAGACACAAGACAATGAGAAAATAGATGAACTTTAAATAAACTTTTTTTTATATTTTTATATAACTAACTACAAAGTTTTGAAAATGCAAGTTTTATAATGGTCTTCATACAGAAATTCATTATTACCTTAAAGCATATTTCTTGCCTTAGTCACACAAACTGTATTTTTCAGACAATAGATTTACAAAATTGCCTGTCTTTGCTCTTCAGGAACTCTGCTTATACAATGTAAAGTTGTTAGATTCAAGAATGTTAAAACTGTTTAGCTAAAACTTGACGAGCTAGCTTGAAGGTATGTTTCTTGTCTTTTTTTGCTTACTTGAAACAATACTTTTTTTCCCATCAGAAAATTCATCCAGCATTCATCTTCTAGATGTAAATAAACCAAAAATAAAACAAGCAATGCTCAAAACAACATGCAGACTTACATATGTAAATTCTCAATCTTCAGCTACACTTTAGTGTTATGAGTATTTAATTTCCTTTGGGCCTGGATTCAGCAAACCACCTAAACCAGTGAAAGCAACTCTGATAAATATTATCAACTTGTTACTTAGTGTAATCCTGGATTTAGGACGTTCTATTGATGCAAAACACATAACCCATCTGTTGGCTGAGGGGAAGCATCTGTAACACCTCATTATGCTCTAAACTGCCCACAGTGTTTGCAGCGAGGAAGGAGTTCTGCTATACATTTTTATGTATAGACACAACGTATGTGAACAGCATGGGATTTTTAACAAACATATAGTATATCTGGAATCAGTGAGAATGTATATCACTTATGAGGGCTTGATCAAGAGATCAAGGACTACAGAGACCCACATCAAAACCCAACAGCTCATCACCTATAGAGCTTCCAGACAGGAGGAGACAGGAGATGGTCTACAGACTGCTAGCATGGTGGTAGTGCAGGGGAAATTCCCAAAGGCAATAAAATGACAAAGGACTTTATCTGGGGGGAAAACCATACAGACCTGTGTGGCACATCTGAACAAACACCTGCTTGTGTGGAAGTAGTGCCATAATTAGCATGAGAATTGACAGAAGGAGAGAGAGAAAAAGCTGGCCAGTGCTCTGAGGTAGATCCATCTAGACCTCCTCCAGATGATACTCTCCCCAAAAGACCGAAAGACTTTTAAATGCAAAAAAGTCTGATTCTGTCTGAATAAAACCTGGAATGCTTCCTTTAAAATGGAGAAAGTTCAAAGCAACTGTGTGTCTTTGCTTTTTATCAACTCAGTACCTTTCTGAGTAGCAGCACACTGTCACCAGACCTCTTCAGTCACAAGGAGGTCTGCCTAGCCACTCGGTGCCTCGCCTGGCAGTCCTGCAGCCTTTATGCAGGAGATACAGGCTCTTGGCTTACTGATATAACTCGCTTGCCAAACCTTGCTGTTCCACAAGCCTGTTCCCCCAAGCACACTCAGTGGTTCTCCACTATCTCATTATCTCCACTGCCCCAGTGGGTCCCACCTCACCCCATCTTCTTAGAAGAACATAGCACACCTTGTGAAGAAGAATACACGTGTAAAGCAAGTATGATCTCTCAAATTTGTTAACTTTTCAATTAAAGCGTTATTGCTGAGCTGAGTAATTTAATATCCCAAAAGAGCCAAAAAAATAATGAGACTGCAGAGGGAGCAGGGGAAGGGGTGACAGATTTCTGAAACCTAGACTTGCCGGACATGGTCTTGGTCTCTTAGGGCCTACACTCTCCACGTCACTGAGGTGGAGACTAAGGAGACATCGGTTACACAGACACAGATGTCCTGATGTTCTACCAAGAGAAACAAAACACTCATTAAAAGAATTCAGTCTTAAATGCCTAGTATATACATATATGAGTAACCTACTTCAGGAAAAGAAGTTAAAATGAACTGAAATTAAGAAACAGATGCATGAAGAAATTGAAACAAGCTGGTATTAAAAATGAAATAAAAGGCAGTAGAGGAGAGGGAAAAAAAGACAAGACTGCTCATAAGAAAAAGGAGAAAACATAAACCTAACGCTAGCTTCCCAGATCACCACTTAAATACCAGTAGTCTATCAAGTACACACCTGTTCTCCCCACACCCCTGCTGAGCACATGAAAAAAACAATTTAAAGAAACAGTAGTGAATGTGGAAATCGCAGGCCTATCCATCACTGCTACTGGAAGAGGAGCAAAACAAACCAGTAAGCCTTTGTTTCTGAACAACCATGTGACTACTGCATGCACAACACCCCCAAATCTTTTGCTGCTGTTGGCTGTGTATTGAGTTTCATCCAAGGAATAAAAGCAGTAGTGTTTAAGTGATGCTATGGTGCCAGAGGACCCACATTTACTGTCCTCACTTTTATGTGTTCTTTTTATTATGTAAATATTATCCACATCAGATGCCTGAGCATATGGAGAACAATGGCAGCAGAAGCTATTGCTGGGTCAGAACCTCCCAAATCACCTAACAAAATTACTACTCTCTGCTCCCTTCCTCAGACACAGTTTCAAGCCAGACAATAGGAGGAGGATAGATGCCACATTTGCTAACAGTTGACAGAACGGCAAGTCTTAATTTTAATTTCTCAAACTACCATAAAAGGGGCTCCTCCTCCAGTGAGTCAGTTCTCAGGAGGTAGCAGTTGCGTTGCCTTCATTGCTGGACGTTTATTACAGGCCTCGTGTTAATACCAAACCTTTTAATGTGTATTTAGGGCAGGATTCCCGCTTCTGGATTCCAAGCTAGCAGCAAGAAGTAGTGGTTTTAACAGATCATACAGTGAGTGTCACACACAAATGGATGTTCAAAAGAGCAAAGTCACAGGTATTTAATTCCCCTTTTTGTACAACTCATACCTGAAACTGGGAGCCTGGGACAAAAGCTCAAAATAACAAAAACTGAGAGTGACAGTGGTGCTTTTAAGCTTGAGCCTTTTACACGTGCACCACTGGACTGCACTTTCTTCGACAAGAAAACTCCATCTGCAAGATCAAAGAATCAATTTGAAGATCAAAATGTTTTAAAATGGAAGCTCAAATGAACTATAAGAAAATTAATTGTGACTGTTGTTCTTTTGGGTATTCAGCTTGTTGTATTTAGATTTCAGAGGTAAACATCTATGTTTGCAAAATATACGGAGGAATAACAGCCTTGTTATCTTCTTGTAGAATTATGAAGTACTTCTTACAGAAGCATTAAGAAACATCATTTTGCTAAACTTATTTGACAAATACTTGAATGCACAACTCTGGATGACAGTTATGTAACTTCCCCAGGCTTACGTATGGCCAGCAGTTTTCAAAGGATGCAAATAAATAAGCTTTTCAGATTAATTCAGTCCTATGTGTCAATCATCTAAGAAATGATTTATACCTTAAGGGGAACAAACGCTAAAAAACTACCACCCTTAGTGTGTTCTACTTCATTTTGTTTTGTTTACTGCCTTCGTTGTTGGTGCCTTACAGATGCTATTGTTCATTTTGGTGTTTTTAAAGCACTCTTTTTAATATCTGGCATGTGACTGCCCTGCAGTGAATAGGAGTAAGAAGCTGTCAGTTTGATGGGCTTGCTTAGAGATTGCTCTTTCTCTGTGCTGTCATTGTATGTGAGATGTACGGAGCCACAAGAAAGCTACAGAAAAACACTCCTTAGTGATGGAACAACTCCCTTCATGCCATTATTACTGATGGTTTTTGCTATGCTACTGTGAAGATCCACTGTACCAGGTATTGTGCAAACTCAGAACAAAAGTTTTTTCCTGTTGCAGAGCCTATACTGTGTAAACCATGAAATTAGCTTCACATCACAGATCCTGGAAGAGCACAGGAAATAAATGAGAAGATGCAGGAGAAAGTTGAAAAGCCTGCCGTGCTACTCAGCATTAGCTGCATGTCAGGCAAAGTCCATCTTTTTTAATGTAAAACCCAGGTCAGAGGCTGACTGTACAGAAATCCTGCTCCAGCCTTCTGTGGGTGACCAAGGGATCTCATCCAGGCAGCAAGGCAGGCAACAATCAATGGGAAAGCTGAATTAATATGCCCTTGTGCAGCTCTGATGACTGAGAAACCCCAAATACATGCATGTGTCCATCTTTTTCCGCTAACACGGAGCTGATAGGATAGATTCGATCCTTCTCATCCCTGTGTAGTTTATAATACTCGACAGTACTGCTGGAATTGACCTCAGGAGGTTATCTCAGATACCCTCCCACCAAAAGGTAGGATCAACTACTCCTGAAGCAATTTCTGATGATCTGTCCTACTGGCTCGAAGAAGACAACCAGCAGCAACTGCGTAACACCCCCAAAGTCTGATGATCTGTTCCAACATTTAATCTCTCCAGTCATTAGCAAGTTCTCCTGGCTTCTAATCCCATATCTCACTCACTAAGCCTATTATGTTTTATCCCAACAGTAGTAGAGATGGAGAAGATTCACCTCTTCTTTGCAGCTATCTCATAGATAGCTGAAAAATAATTTCATGTCTCCCCTCCATTTTCTCCTTCTCTAGCTAAAGCCCTCTTTCTCAGCTCTGTCCTCATAGGTCATGTTTCTGACACCCTTAATAGTTCTTGCTGCTGTCTTCTAGGATCTCTGAAAACTATCCCATATCTTTCTTAACAAGCATGCCCACAGCCGGACACTGTACTATGGTTGAGGCCTTGGCAGTGTGAAGTAAAGCAGAAGGCTGCCTTATCTTGTTTTGCAGACTCTTGTCTTACTTGTAACACCCTCACTGGGATGCTTTTCTGGACGACATGACATTGTTGACTCACATTCAGTATGTGAGCCATTAACATCTTCAGGTCATTGCAATAATGATTAGTTGTGCAATTAATTATTCCTATTTAAGTACTGAAACTTGTTTGTGTGTATCCTATTATAGTGCATCCCATCTTTTTCACCTATTTTGCGAGTTCTCAGTTTTTCTTCACACACTTCCTCCATTCGTCCCTTATGTTTCATACTTCATGTCACATCCCTGTGTAGGGAGTGATGACATTCATCCCTTTAGTGTTAACACTCAAATCCATTATTACAGGTCTTTAATTCACACTTATCAGAGAGAGTCTAGTGTCTACGAAAGGCAGCACAGCACAGCCAGTAATGCTCCATCCCTGCTTTCCCCGCAGGCTTTGCTAATGATACCTATTCTGGAGCAGCAGCAGTGTTACTGAAGTTGTCCTATCAAACATAATAGGAATGCTACAGACAGTGATTTATAACGACTTTAATACCGTGAGAAGGAATTTACAATACAAATTGGGATAGAAACTTCAGTGTCTCTAAAGCAGTAGTTTGTAATTCTGAAGAGATCTGAAGGGTGAGGTCTCAACGGAAATGCATTAAAAAAGTCAGCACCTTGTCTTTGGCAGGAAAGTCAGTGGTAGACATGCCTGACTAGAGAATATAAAAGTAGAATAGGCACAAAAGGGTCCTGCAGACTGGCCTGACTCCCTTGATATTCAATTATTATGTGGACTTCAGTGTCTTTGTAAGTGGGTCTTTTTAATATGAGAAACCAATTTAAATACCAGAAATATTAGCACATTTACTGCTGCTCTTTATGGTGTAATAGTCACTTTGTGACTTAGGAAAATGAGTCTTACAGGAGTTCTACAGAGCTGGGAAGCTGAAAAGGTCAAGTTGCATTGCTCTGAACTCACCCCTTTAATGCTTTGCTGTTGAAATACTGTGTCTTTTGGTAAGGACCTAGTCCTGTATAAAACCCACAAAGCTAAGAACACTTGCTCATGCCTTTAGGATTAATTAATTTCCCAGAAACCAACTAATGTATTTTAGAAATAGCTGCAGGCAAATGTTAATAAGAGATTAATCTTTCATGCCTTTGAGAACTTTTTAGACAAAATGAGGATAAGTTCAACTTCCCCTTGAGTTCCAAATGTGAACAAGATCAACTAGTTTACATACTAACTTTTGTGATGAGACATCTATCAAAATGGAAACAACTTTTGCCCAGAGCAAAAAGATAATACCTTATTGTTAAGCCATTTAACACCAGTAGCAAGATAAAGTTTCAGTAACAAAGCTTATAATAATTGTCTCTTCAGGTGGAACTTTCAGAGAACACTCAGACCTGCTTCTCAGTCTGAGACCTGCTTTGGTCTCAGAAGCTTAGAGGAAAACCTTTTGCAAGCACAGGCCATTTTTTATTTGTTTATGGCAATGACAGAGTCCTGCTCTCATTAAATTAAGTAATGAAAGACTTCATTTCCATGGATGGAGAAAGAGGCCGCTTCTTAGAAGGCTGACAGCGTGTGCATAGGGTGAAAACCAGGAGTGATAACTGGTAACCCCAGCTCTGATAAGCTCTGGCCTCCAATAACTCACTGCTTCTCACCAGCTGAGGTGCCAGTGACCTGTCAGCCCCTGCGGAGCACGGCCCTGCTGACGGTGCATAACCCAGCCCAGGTAAAGGGCTTTGCCTGTACTGCTCACAGCCCTGTAGCCCCAGAGACACCAGCTGGCCACCTCGTGTGAGATCTTGGGCCAGATTGCCTCTACACTTAATTCAAGACCAACCTCTTGTACCAAAATGCTGTCCTTTCCCATCAAGAAAGAATATTCTTCTCTAACTTGCAAAGTATAGGTATGGTGTAAAATACACACGGTTTGTAAGATTACATACTGTGAAACCTGTTTCATGCACAAAGATTTCTTTTCACAACATTGGGGCACTGAAACCCCCCACTACCAGTTCTTGCACCATAACTAAAACAATAATGCCTTGGCATTTCATGAAATACCTGAAACTTCAGTCTGTGTCACTCAGTGACTGAGTGTAGTAGACGGTGATAAAGTTGTCAAGCAAAATGGCTGCCTTTGCATTATGACCATTTTATACATGTGTGTATATGAGACTATATATTATGAACAACAGCACTGCAGCCTAAGGTTTAGCAATCATATTTCTCATTACTCTTGTCTCCTTACAAGGTCCATCCCACTGCAGAAAAATAAACATTTGTATTCACTCTCCCTCCAGAAATAAGATCTCACAAACATCACAATGATGCAGTTGTTTAAGATGCTGACATATCATGTCAAAAAAGGTTAAAAAGATTTATCCATCAGAAGCAATAAACACAACTTCCTTGATTAGTGCAAGGCTATGAATGCAACTCACATGCTACTGCTTGTTTTCAGTAGTTTCTGTTCTGTGATTAATTGTTTACATGGTGTTCAGTGTTAAGCACTAGATAACACATTATTCTTAGTGTTATGACAATATTCCCTGTTGACATCTTTTAGCTGTCTACACTTCTTGCAGCAGACTTGGCAAACATTTCTTGAATATAAAATGTTTGCTCACTCCTTCTGAGTACAATGTTAAAAATTTAGTTGGGTGAGATTTTTAGGTCCCATTTTTGTAGCACACTTGCTAGTCCTCTTGCAGTGCTCTACATTACATTATTAATTTCAGATTAATTTTACCCTCTGGCTGTACACATTTAATGGAACTCCCTGTACAAATACCTCAAGCAAAATGCTGTATTTACAGTACTTTCCAAGCACATTTATCTAAATTGACAAAAATCAAAAGAACACTATTGAAATCTATGCATTTGTCAGTGAAATATTGAAACACCTTTAAAAAAAAGAAGAATAAAAGAAAAAAAGAATCAAATGTACCTATTATATTTCTGTGATATAGCTCCAGTTTCAGTGAATACAGCCAATTAGATTTGCTGCTTACCTAAAGCAGGATTGACTTGTCCGTCTGAAAGATCATAACAAACCAAGTACTTTTCCACTTATCTTCTGAGCATTTTTCCAGTGTGCAATATCCAAGTACAATAGAACTAATACCACACTCAAAGTAAAATCTGTATTGACCTTTCTTATGTCTCTCAGTTCTTCTCCCCTATTGTACTCAGACTGCCTTGCATCATAGAGTGGAGGAAAAACAGGCTATCTGGACAGCTGTTTACACATTCAGTGGACATGCCACTGGCTTACAGAGTTTCTTTAGACAAATGGTGATTATCCTTTTCTTGAAAGAAAAATAAGGCAGCCCAAGAAACTGTCGTCTTGTCATTTACTCTGAAATAACACAGTGAATGTGCAGGGCACAACCATTAAAGATTGGGGTCCATGTGAGTACCTGGTATAAACAGAAATGAGATAAACTTGATAAATTACGGCCAAGGAACAGGCTTCCAGCCCTTTTTTCATAAAAGCTGATGATTTTTTCAGGTTATCTATTTGACAGGAAAAGAATATCTGCCATCTGCTAACATGCTACTTACATCAATCAGGTGCTCAGAAGTAATGGCAAGGAAGGGGAAGAGCCAAACAGGCATGCCTGAGGGCTCTTAGTAATGGTATGTGCTAAAATGCAGACACAAAGTAAAAAGTAGCCAAGACGGAAGCTATCCAGGACTAACTCTCTCTCCACACCAAGAAGCAGGCCCAAATCTTCACTGTGATAGCAGGATACTACAGAAGCAAAGATACCAACCAGTGACAGGTGAGAGGGAAATAGTCAGAGGACTGGCAGTGTCAATAGAAACACAACACTTTTTGGCTTCAGAGGCATGTAATAAAGCAGTATGGTCACCCTGGGGTCTACGTGGTCCCTGTGGAATGAAGAACAAAAGAAGGCTGGCACCACCATTCCCTCTATCACAAACCAGGCCCGGGTTCTTACAAAGGAAAGAAAGGGTGTGTATTTGGAAAAAGAACAGAGATTCATCTGAGATGGAACAAAATAATGGAGTTAGCAGAGAAGACATAGACATCATGTACATGTTCTTTAAGAACAGAGTTTCCTCAGAGATATTGGTAATGAGTTAATACACTGAGAACAGCTGCCCTATGACAGGTTAATACTAATCAGACAATCATCTAGTTAAATATTTAAAGGAAAAAAAGTGAGGAAAATATATACTTAATAGTAGTTGTCCAACAGCAGATGATAAGGTTCCCGTATCTTGCTTAATTGGATAATGTATATTTTTAATTTTATACAAGGGAAAGCTTGCACACCTCAAGGAGCTACACAGTGCTGCTGGCATCCATCTGCAGAGCAACGAACTCTCGTATTGCATGAACTACTTAGACTGAAGGGATTTTCCTCAAGATCCCTAATGTTTGGGGGAGGAGAAGAACTTGGAACCTGTTGGTTTTCAGAGGTGGCGAAAGAGCTACTCAGGTAATGCTGAATTCCAAAAAGGACACAGAAGGAATTTGTGAGCAACTATGGGAAAAGCCGAACAGTAAATATCTGATACAGCCTTTTCTTTCCTCTGTCCACCACATAAGTATTCACTGGACCCAGTTAGCCTCAGTATATCCTGGTACATCTGCCAGGAAACCTCTTTTGGATGAGGAAGCATTTCCATGAAAGAAAAACATCTCAGTTACAATCTTACCACAAAGAATGTGGATGACAGGCTAAAACTCAGTTAAAAAAGAAATAAGGATATCACTGTATGCAAGTAGCCTTGCTAGGTAAAGAGAAATATAAACAGTGATTGGGGCAATTTTATTTTTGGGAAGGCATTGAAAAATTCCCCTGGGTACAAAACATACAAGATAATTTCCCAAATTCTGTCATTTATGAATGAGGAAATTGGCTGCAATATTTCTTCTTGACATTATAACTCTGCTAATAAATAAAATACTAATATACCCAATTTTGTAACACTAAATAAGATGAGAAAGAGTCAACATTTAGAAAGCTCATTTATAGGAATCAGCAGATTTAATTCCCCGTTAGTTTTCTGTTCAGGAACAGTTGTTCCCCAGCTCATAGGAAGTTTACATTCCCAAAGTCAAGAGACAGCACAGAAAACGTGTAGGTATTGTTCACACAAATCAACAAATTCTGAGCTCTATCCTGCTGTTCCCAGGTAGGTAAATTAAATAATAATTGCATTATCCATAGGATCTACAGATTCTCTTCACAAGTCTGACGCCCAGATAATTCTCAATTTCTGCCACTCTCTGTGTAATGTATGAAAATTATAGAACAGCTTGAAGAACAGAAGTACAAAGTATGTGCTAAGCATTTATATTTATGCAATATTTCAAGACGTTGTTTTCCACCTTAAACCAGGATTAGCATTCAGAGCAAAGAAAGTGAGACAGACTTGGAAATCTGATGCTTTTTCTCCAGCTTTCTAACTGGCTAGAAGACTCTGTTAGGGAGTCGGAGACCACAGCCATATGGACAGTAACGACAGTCTGTTCAGTGTCATCTTTTTCTCCAGCTTTCTAACTGGCTAGAAGACTCTGTTAGGGAGTCGGAGACCACAGCCATATGGACAGTAACGACAGTCTGTTCAGTGTCATCCTCCTACATTGTTCTGAAACACATGCAGGTTTTTATAACAAATTATTATCTGACCATGGTCAGTTAAATAATATACATGCTGCATAAGTGAGAGAAAAATCATCATCCTTTACATATTATTTTGCTCCTCTTGTGAATATTGCAAGGTTCAATACCTAAGTATAACTCCATGGCTACTATTCTTTTCTGACAGTGAAATATGAAAGGGTATATTTTCCTCCATACGGATGCAGGTTTCAAGGGCAGTGAATTTCATGCCTTTCTTTGCCAGGAAGTTGTTGTGATCTGAATACATTTTAAGAAAAATTACCATGCTAGCAAGTGATTAAGAAAGAAAACATCACGTACTGGCAGCAAACAAATGAAAAGCAAATGATAAAAATGGGTAGAAAAGCAGCTCAAAGAAGAATTCTAATCCCCTTCTAAATTAAACAATTAAAAAAAAAGTAAATGCCTAGGAAAAAAAAAAAGGTGAAATATAGTCTGTTCTGTCCTCTTGCCCCCACCCACAACATAATTCAATTTACTGCCTTGAAGTTACTCCTGACTTACCGAGGTGCAAACAAGATCAGAATGAATCTCTAGCATCTGCCTCAGGATGAACTCTCAGCCGCTGAAAGGTTAAGAACAGGAGTCGCTGCAATCCTCTATGTCCTCTGCAGCACAGCATTGACTAAAGCAGTCACGAACCTATCGTAACTTATGAGTTAGGATGGCTTATGGTTGCTTTGCGTTGCCCGAGCTTTAGAAAGGAACCACAGTGTATATCGGTCAATGTGTCCCTACGTGCAACATGGAAAGGTGCAAAGACCAAAGCGGTGTAACACAACAGTCCCCCCAGCATTTCTAAGGAGAGAAAAAAGAAAAAAAAAATGAACAGAAGAAAACAAAGAAAAGAAAGAAATTAAAGAAGAGAAAGAAAGGAAGAAAGTAAGAAAAGAAAGAAAGAAAGAAAGGAAACAAAGGAAAGAAAAGTGAGAGAAATCATGTCAGTAGAAGCTTGGGGCATAAGTTAGAGCAAGAAGGTAACTTGTAGATCCTAATGATGAAATCTTCTGGCCTGTAGCCTTGCTCAGGCCACCTGCCATTCCAGGCAAGCTCTCATCAAGAGAGTTACAACAAGACTTTTTCCAGAGGCTGTGCCACTACTCCAGGTCCTCCTGGGTCTTTGCATACACTGGGAGCTGCAGGAACTAACTTAAGATCCTGGGCTGCATTATTTGAACTGTATCCAACAGATCAATGGAAGTGGTTATTCCCCCTATTTGAGACCTGTGAGACCACAGCTGCAGTACTCCATCCAGTTTGGGCACCCAAGTACAAGACAGATGGACCTTGCTTTGAATTTGGCCCTGCTTTGATCAGATGGTTGGACCAGACGATGTCACTTCCAACACAAATTATTCTATGACTTTAACAGCTGTGTTTTCCTGGGTGGCTTATTGTCTCCTCACACTGATTGTACATGCCTGAATGCTGCTAATGTCTTTTTATCCCTTTATCATCACAATCCCATTCTTTATTTTCCTATAAAAATGGCAGTAGCTATAGCCACATCTCACTGGCTCCTCTTCCTTCTCCTCTTGCTTTTCTCATTGACCTTATAGCCACTGTTAAACCCCTGTCTGGCAGAACAATCTCCAGCAGGTCACACTTACGTTTATGTCAAACAGGGAAGGTTTTGGACCGAAAAGCTGAGATCATGCTGACAAACAAAATGTTCTCTGAGTCACAAACACTTCGTTGCTCCCATTCTTCTTCCTGGTATAATGTAAAATAGTCAATCTGAGTCGTATTTCTTCTAAACCCTTTTTAAAAGGGTTTAGTTTAAATGGGACAAAGCACTGAATTTTAAAGACAGTTTTTTGTAAAAGTTAGTGGTAATTTTTAGAGAGAGTTGGAACATTTTTTCAAAGACAGTTTTTTGTACAGATGTACCAATTGTACAAGATAGTGACTATGATCAGAAGAGAAGTGATCTGAGAGGCAGGAGATCCAGATTAGAGTCTCTGCTCCATCAGACTGTACTGCAGAGCAAAGGTCAACCTCAAAAGCTGAGGCACCAGTCTGGCTGCCAGATAGCAAAATTCACACTGGAGTCCAGTTTTGAACAGAACTAGACATTTTCATTTTCATACATGTGTACCTAGTGCTTTTATATGCACACACACACTTGGGAGTGCATGTGTATACTCACCTACACATATAATTGTGAAGGACACACAGAGACAGACTTGTTACACAGCCAGCAATTTCACTCTGTTTCAAAATTATACCTCTCAGCAACACCATCACTCAGTATGTATCCTGACTGGAATGTTAATAACCATGGAGTTTGGTCTACTTTATAATCAGTGCAGCACAATCAAATTTAGCAAATTTATGCAAAAAGGAGAGAGTGGCACTTATAGAGGTGATCTCACTGGAATCTGCATCTGTAACTACAAAACTTGTGCTACCTTGTTGTGCTATCATCTTCCAAAACCAATTATTCTAGAACACGTTATCAAAATATGAGTCAATCAGCAACTCTACTCCCTCTCTCAATTTCCAGAACTAATGCATTTTCTTACACTTGTTTCAGCAATGAAGAAAACCAGCAACAGTTCCAATGGCTTATTAAGAAGGAAAACATTTTTAAACTTGTTGGTCACCAAATCACACCAGGTTCCAGAATATGAATTGCTAGGTGAACTACTTGTCTAATCTTGAGACGTACCAGTCTACGTATAACAGAAGTCAATACGCAAGGTATGCACAACACAGGTTCTGAGAACACAGAACATGAACACAGGTTCTGATCAGTACTGAGACATGCAGGAAGAGAGGGAGCCTTTCAGGCTGTATGTGTTGCAACTACATCACCTGTATTTGCATGAAAAGAAAAGGCATGAGGGCGTTTGTCTGGGCTAGGCATGGCTGAGCCCTGTTAGGAAAGGACTGACCTGGACTTCATCACTGTGTTGTCCTGGAACCTGAACAACTCCACAGTCATATATACACAAGAACAACATGATGCCTTTGAGAAGCCTACTCATAGGCTGAGAATTAAGCATAATCATAAGTAAGCTGAGGATACAAGGTGCAGAATATCTTTAACAGCTGGAAATTCATTTATTAAAGTATATGCTTGAGGGTGGCTAGCAGCTCTTTTGGCATGACCACTGACTCTCTCCTGTGGGAGAGCTGTGGCAGTTTGGAGCTGGTGAGCAGGTTCAGCATTTGGACATGATAATCATGCAAGTGGAGAGTGGAGGCAAGCCACATTTCCCATAGAGCAGCTGGGGGGACAGTGCATGAGGAGATTCCAGTGGAGTTTGCTTTACCACGATCTAGGTTTTTATTCCTTCATTTAGATTTAATTCTTGTCCTTTATAAGCACAACAATAAGAAGTACGACAATGAGATTTCTTGCTCCTTAACACTCCCAATGCAAGACACCAAATGAGTATTCCTGTCTGAAGGGCTCACACTTTGAGGGGAAAAACCTCCTGAGAGGCTGTCCCAGGATTACATTTCCACCGCTCGCTCACAGCCCCCTGCATTGACAGAAACCCCTCCAGGTATATATGAAATTCCAATAACACACTGCAGAACTCATCCAGCTCAGGAAGAACATTTCCATCTTCCTTTTGCCACAAGTGACCCCTAAAACTAATCTGGAGGGAAAATATCCCTTTATTTTCAGTTGATTTGCTCTTGCCATTCAACTATTTGTTCCCTATTGATTGAATACTTTCCTAAAGAAAGGTTTGCTTAAGCACTCACTTAACAGCTTTGCTAATTCAAGAAATATAGGGCGTGTGTAAACATATTGCACAGCACCAAAAAGGTCACAAGGTCCCTGGATCACTTCTCCTCTCTTACTGGTAGGAACTGAAATTTCCATTCTACAGGAGAGTTCTCATTATGACAAATGTTTTTAATACTAACAATTTAAACATAAAATTTTGTGCAGAATGGAAATATGTTAACAATCTTCATCACTATATAGGGAGACAAGGGGAATTGTAAGATGCCAGGCAAGGAAGGAACCAGAAAGCAAATCAACCAGATCGGGACTTGCCTACTTACCTTCAGACTGCAGGTAGCTTAAAATACCCCCCAGGACAGGGAAAGTGGAGAGCTGCTAATGGAGATCCCAGACAGCCTGCTTACCTTCCAGGCTGCTGTCTGGCAAGAACCCAGTTAGGCAAACCTGCTCTTCATCTGTGCTGAATCAAAAGTGTCAATAGGATTCACACGGTTCAATTTAGTCAAATGACCATTTTCCAATCTGGATGGAAAATTTCCAACCAGGACTTGTTAACTGCTTGGAATTGTTAGTCTGCAGCTCATGGAGTACCAGTGCCACACTTAGATCATTTGTAAAAATCTTTCGGAAACAAGTGGCTCTCCCTTTTCTTACTAGCATGTAATTTCTGAGAATCCAGTTTCATTATTGTGAGGCCAGATACATATAAGGGGAAGTGTGAGTTGCTCTAAACTTGACTTTTTAAATGACTTTTTACTCAATTTTCTTTCCAATATTCAAGCAATGAGCTTGTTTAAATGGAGTAGCTTATTACACTGCCTAGGACAGAAATAACATTAAGATGATATAAAGGTGAAATGTAAGATGATAATCCACCCTAAGTAAGCTACTGTGAGTCATTTAAACTAGGTGATGTTTTACTTTTTTAATTAATTCAAAAAATATTACTTTTACAGCACTAAGTTTTCACTGCAAGTAAAAACTATGGTACACTAAAACAAGATCGTGTTTAATAATCAGAGCTAGGGCTAAAATCTGCAGTCCTCACTAAGGCAAAACACTCAGCTTGTACACCCAAGAAGCAATGTCTCCCTGTGGAAACAAGCATACCGATTTGGGCTGAAACTGGTTTTTAAACTACATACTGTAAATAGCATGTGAAAAAGACTTAAATAATCAGAAGGACCCCAGGATTAAAAGAAATTATTTCAAGCTGCTTATCAAAGTAAAGTTCTTGGGAATAAATGGCAACTGAGGAAAAAGAATATTTTAATAGGCCTATTTCCCTCACCTATAGGACAGATTTCTATTTCCTCCTCAAATGAGAGTGATAATTTCATAGCACTTTCAAAACAAAAAGCCAGGGTATAGTTTTCACTTTCCTAGTAACAAATACTAATGTTGGCACCAAGGCTCAGAAAGGGCTGTTGCTTGGAAGATATCATTTTTAAAACACTTCATTCATTTTCACCTTCCAGACTTGCAACTGAAACTTAAATTCCTAGTTTCATTCTCCATAGACAAGACCAAGTACCTTCCTGGAAAATGAATGGAGACTTGTCACAGCATGTATTTAAAAATGATAAAGCAAGAAAGATCTAGGTTCTTCCTCTAAGGATTTGGCCATGACACAGGTCAGGCGTGAACTCAGACCTCTTTGTCTCCAATCAGGTGGTGTCCAAGAGACAAGTAACTGCGATCCAAATGAGGAAGTTGCTCTTCTCCAGTGGATTCACAGGCCTCAAAGTTGTTCTTATGCTGACTTCTAAAAAAATGCATTAAAAAGCAGGATGTGAAAACAATGGCTGAAAGGTACTATGGATATTTTCTGATCTCTAATCACGTTTCAGTGCCTGATGTAGGGAGCCATGGGCACCTACATGCATTCATCACTGTGAAGAGACCAGTGGCCCATGTGGATCAATAGTCTAGAAACACCTATTCTTAGCCACTTGACAGAAAGGTAAAAGAAAGCAAGCAGGTGAGAGCTCTCCCTGCAAAAAGAAATAGCTTATGCTATGTAATACAAGTGTCTAAGCACCGTTCAAACCACTGAACAGGAGCTGAAAAGATGGCTAGGAGAGATAACTTCTGTATTAAGTTTTACTATTGCAACTTTTTGTCTTACTATCTATAAATAACCTTTTGGCATATTTATTCTTCCCTAATTCTGTATTCTCAATACTCAATGGAACATTTATCTCCACTTTTAACAGCCAAATCAGCTACATGTTATTTTCTCTAGATTGCAGGTCTGGGCTGCATCCTGTATTTTAGTTGCAACGCTTGGACTGAAGGGATGGCGGTAATGAAATAAGTTAGTGCTGTTTTTATGTGAATGACACTACTTGATTAGCTAATAGGTAGCATTCATTGTCCATTAATTTGTCAATGGAGATTCCAGCGTTCCTAGTTCAGCACGACGATCTGGCAAGTGTATGACTGATACCATCTCACAAAGAGCTGTTTTGAGCTTTGTTGCAGGCAAGACAGAGCTCAACAAGTTGTCTGCTGATTCTAGACACTAGTTATAAAACTTGAAAGAGGAAAACAAGCATGGTTGTTAGCACAAAGGCCATTTTACCATTGTTTTCTGCTTTTTCCACCCCCCTCAATCATTTTATCCCTATGAGTTTATTCTTTAGGCCTAAGCATTCTGGCCTTAGTACAACAAAGGACTTAACTGTGCGATTATAATTCACTACACATTAAACGTTATTATTTTCTCATCCAGAGTTACATCTTCCTCATGTTCACTTTTATTTTCATAGTTATTTCCTTAATAGATGATTAATAGTCCAATGGAAATAAAAGTTCAAATTTTATTTTATAGGAGCAGCTAAGGACTTTGGGCTTGTCTAGTTTGGAGAAGAGGAGGCTGAGGGGCAACCTCATTGCTCTCCGCAGCTTCCTCAGGAGGCGAAATGGAGAGGGAGGTGCTGAGCTCTTCTCCCGGGGATCCAGTGATACGGTGCGTGGGAACGGTTCAAAGCTGCGCCAGGGGAGGTTTAGACTGGACATTAGGAAGCACTTCTTTACCGAGAGGGTGGTCAAACACTGGAACAGGCTTCCTAGAGAGGTGGTCTATGCCCCAGGCCTGTCACTGTTTAAGAGGCATTTGGACAATGCCCTTAATAACATACTTTAACTTGGTCGGCCCTGAAGTGGTCAGGCAGTTGGACGAGATGATCGTTGTAGGTCCCTTCCAACTGAAATAGTCTCATCTATTCTATTCTAATTTATCTGTAGTCAGGGGCTGACAGTAATTAGGAGCTCTGCTTTGAAAGCTGGTGGGTTTTAATTTAGCCCTTAAGGGCTATTTCTATTATGTATATTTCACGTATCACAAAATAAACTAACCTTACATGGGACTGTAAAAACTCATATACACAGCTAAAAATGAATCCTGGAGAGCTTTCTAAACTATAGCCCAGAAAATCCCTTGAAGTCTAAAAATTACTAGAATAACTTTCTGTCATATAAAAAAAATAGATTGTTAGAAAGCAAGATATTGGAAAAAAAACCCTATTTGGCAGAATTCAAAAGTAAATTTTAATTCTACCATATACTTTCATACTACTAATGTATATTCATGCTTATCACTGTTTCCAGATTCATGGATGAGGTAGACATAGCAAATAAAAGATAGATAAAATCTTCTAACAGATTTTTCAAAATTCAGTTAGCTCATGCATTTTAGAATTCATAAGAGCAGTAGTCCTTACGCTCTGGACAAAATCTTCAGAACAGGGATAAATAATGTAAATTAAATGTCCTGAACCTCACAGTATTTTATCAGGTATCCCACAAATAACCTGAAGAGCAGCACCTCTTGCAAACAATTTTTTTTTGATCAGTCATCAGTTGATCTAATATTAAGGAAAAATGCATGGAATGTCCATTTTTTTCCCCTGAAATTTCAAAATTATGCTAATGGGATAACCTATAAACAGGAAAATGCTTAAAAAACCCATTTCATCGAGGTGCCAAACCCCTTCAACTCATATTCATTGTGAAGATCACTGGCAACATGATCAAGAATTGACTTTCTGAAGCATTTTTTTACTAGTTTGGAAAATAATTTATTAAAAGAAAACAAACTCTTTTCCTTGGAGATGAGGTGGTAGTAGGGGAAACCTGTTAAAAATCAAGCTCTGCATGGAAATAAAGACAAGATCCACCAAGGACCATGTTCATGGTGAACAGGTTGCTCATCCTTCCCCGTAATACTTGTTCAGTCTGGCGGGCAAGAGCTGTGCTCCCTAAGATGTGCTGTAAGCACCAGCTATAAGAAATATCAAAACCCAAACCAAGATGGTTACCATTAGCTTTAAACTGGGAAATAACGCCACTACTTACCCTTCACTAGATTTCCTAGGGCAAATACTGAGACAAAACTGAGACTTGTCACATTAGTCCTCTCAACTGACCTAGGCAAAACATACTGAGCAGATTTTAAAGCAAACACTGCAAATGGATTGATTTATATATGCAAACATCTCTAATTCAACACCTGAAGCTGTACCACGAAGAAGTTACGCCTTTCTGCATATCCATTTCCAGAAGACAACATCTGTTCCCCTATAGCAGATCGCACTATACGCAGAATATGCAAGATGGCAAACACAGTAACAGTGAAAGTCAGTAGTTTATTTGGACCAAAATGGACTAATTCATGTTGTAGCAACTTTCTTTCGCACTCACATATGCCAGAAAGCACCTTTCCATAATGAATATTTCATTCAAAAGTGTGAGCACAAATAACTATAAATGCAGAAATGATTGGGGGTCATAACTACTGTATTAATAAACATCAGGCGATATTTTCCAGGATTATGCCATGATTTTGACTTTTTGGCTAAATTGTTTCTTTACCATCTGTTTTAAAATGATCCTCACAGGTGGCTGGCTTACTATCAGACACCTCTTGCATTTTGTAATAGGTGTTATACTTTAAAAGGTGTTATCTTAATTACTTACTTTTTTTTTTTAAAGTAGGTGATAGTAGTTATCCACAGAAAAGAAGGCTGATAATCTTCATCAGCCACCCTAGCAACAGTTTCATTACAAAAAGTTAAAATAGGCTATAGGTAATGTTTAGCATCAATATTAACCTAGATGCAAGAGAAACTTTCAATATCCTTATAATTTGTGATGCACTGAGACACAGATATACAAATTGGCAGGGCTCACATAGCTTTTTTGTTTGTAACAACCTGCTAAGTAAGTCCACAAAGTGATGGGGAGATGCAATCCAACAAACATATGTTTTGTGACTCCTTGTGAGAAGAATTGGTCTTTTGAGCACTTATTAACAATGGCAGGGAGTATCTTAGACTCAGCATGCACATGGGGCACTCACACCCGAGTCTTTCTAAACTTGGGAGATTATGGGAAAAAAAACTTTAAAAATTAGAGGGAAAGCATATCTAGTTTGGCTATACCACCTGGCTAAATATGCAAGTTTCTTGCTAGCAAAATCTGCTTTGTGTCAGTGAAGAGGGGTGCAGTCTCTTGTGATACAAAACCTATTAGCTTCCCTGCTCTGGGAGTAGGAGATTCAGGGTCACTGGCACTGTAATGACTGCAGGTGACTAAGGCAGTTGTTGATGACTGTTGTATAAAGCAATGAGAAGCGATACAGCTGTCCAACCTTCAGAGTCTTTCAGCTCAGGCAGTTACCAAAATATTCATCATCAAACCCATTTTAGGTATTTCTGTTGTGGAAGAATCTATTTATGATACTAACTATTGATACAAAATATTATGATACTAAATATTACTCTGGTTTACGTTACACTAGGAAACAAAATTTCAGTAAAGAATCTATTTTCTTTCTTCTGCCTTCCAGCAGGGGTAGACCAGCATGGTCCAGTATTTTTTTAGGGGGGCACAGAACGCCAGGATGCCTCCCCCAGTCAGACAAAGGCAACTCAGCAGCTCCTGGGTCTGACCACATCTGGTACAGCACCTACACCCACCAGGCCCTTCCCCTTTGCACATGGATTCAGTGCTGGGAAAGAGGCCCCGAGGGAAAAGCAGTAGGTCAGATGTGCTCCAGCCAACTGGCCATTCCCCAAATCACGCCTAGAAGGACTAGCAGCTTTCTCTGCACATGATTTAGTGTTGCTTGAAAAGTGAAGGAAGTAACAAAACACACAGCCACAAAGCCAGGAGGAAAAAAATCATGTAACTGTGTGAAAAGTAACAGTGCAAGGCCTTCACTGTCTGAGCAGCTGTCCAAACACAGAATTAAATGATGGATCTTGCACTCCAAAGAGCTTGCTAAGGCTCTGCGGTGTTACAAATAAATAGTCATTGATAATTTGTTAAGGACATACTGCAGGCTTAGATGGACGATGTGCAAGACAGAGTAGTGATATGAGGGATCCTGTGAGGTTCAATAGAAAATGCATGGATCTGAGGCACCGAGACACTGGCTGTGTTCTCCACACTGCTGTGTGTATGTTGTGTTACCAACATAGCTCTATAACGTCTAAACAATGCTAGGGGAATTTCTCTGACTCCAGAGCTTTTCTCATATATTCTGCAAGCACAGAAGGCAGAGAAAGAAAGGAGGGCACAAGGGAGAAGCAAGAGGAAAAAACGTAGCAAATCCTTTCTAAGCAATCAGAATTTTTAAGTATTCAGGTTTTTCCAAAGTTTCAAAATGGCATGCTTGTTAGACATCAGGAAGTGTTATTCTAGATGGGATTGTATGTGGTAATCGCAATGCCACTTGGAAGTTACAAGCCAGACCCCGCAAATCCTGATCAACATCCCACAAGGTTACAAGGACCATGCTTTCCTACTTTGGAGGAGAAAAAGAACACCACACACAGAAAACAACAAAACCCACAAAACCACCCACAAACTCCCATTTTCCTTCTGCTTAGAAGTTCCAGGAAACCTTTGGTAAAAGATTAGGGAAAACAGTGGTCAATTTATATGCACAATTCAAGCAAAAGAAGACATCCACGTTGATTCTGTGGAACATTTCAGTCAAAATGTTCAGCAGCAGCTACTAAAAAATACCCCTTACCACAACTATACTAAGTTCAGGGGAAGCTCTGAGAGGCACTCAGCTTGTCTCTCACCAGAAAAAAACAAATAATGATTCTGTGTCACTTTGATAGCCTCCAATATACTAATTATAGAAATAACAGAGTATATCGCGGAAGTTTGGAGATGAAAGAAATACATTTGGTTATCTCTGTCACCTTGATAGGACAACATTTCTCTCCCCCACATATTTTGCAGTATTTTATCTAGTCTTTTTAAAATTCCTGAAGATAGGTACTTCCATGCCTTTCAAACAGTTTCCTCAACATATTTAATTGGCAGAGATTGCTTGGTGATGTTCAGCTTAAATGTACACTTTTCTCCATCTCAGCCATTTTGTGCTACAGCTCATGGCAGAAAAAACATTTACTTCAGCTCTGTGCCGCTGACATTGGGGATGTTTGCATTGGTGCAGGGGATGGATTATGGCATCTTGAAGACCTTTGTAGTCATGTGGCAAGTACCCACCTTTCTAGGGGGGACAGCTCTTCCACAGAGGGTGCAGAATCCTGAAGGAACCTCTCACCCCTCTATAGCCATCCAGTGACTTCTTGTTACTGAGAGCAACAGGCAAAGGAAACTTGGGGAGATAAATCTGGCAAAGCTTCCTGCTCTGCGTGCTAAATGGATTTTTTTTTTTTTTTTTAAACAGTAACACAGGCTTTAGCCTCACATAATTGCTTCTCTCTATAAATTACTCACAGTATTACTCTGCACTGTGCTGGAGAGCCCTGATGGACATAGTTCCATGAAGATTACAAGACAGCAGTTCCTACATTTAGCATAGAAGTAGCATAAAGGGAAACACAACATGCATGATCTGAGAATAGCTGCAGCTGCTTTCTCATACCTAATGCCAGCTCTTTTTTAACTCAATAAATCATATATTAATTTTGATATTTTTGGAAGTATTTTGTTGTTTGAAGATTAAGCATTAATAAAAATTATACAGAATTGCTAGTTTATGCATAGTCCTGTGAAGAGCTTTGAAGGATATCAAGTCCTATGCTGCAAACATTACCTTACATGATTCCTGCTGCTACTGGTTTCATCTAATTCAAGGACAAGCAGCATGATTTGACTTGAGTAGCCATCCTCACCTGGCCTGAACTCTAAACACACACTTAGATTTACTCTAGTTCTGCGATCAAATTAGGCGTATTAGCTTAACCCTGTACTTCGCATTTTGCTTCCTGAAGTCCTACAGGGTTTAAAAGCCCTAGACAAGACTGTCCGAGGAAAACAACAAGAAACTACCTTCTACTCTAGCTAAACTCCACATGTCACTGATAGGAATGGAGGCAGTTCAAAATCAACCACCCTTCTATGCAGGCAAAGTCTTACTAGCCCATACAATTCGAGCCAGCACTCATTTTATCCTATGTCCACTTAGTGCATTTTGCTGAAACAATTTTTTTTGTGGCAGCTGTTTATGCTATCAGCTTCACTTTGATCCTGTTGTCTCTTACTAGATAGGTGCAGAAAAAAGCTGGCCTTGTTTAGCCTTCAGAGTCAGGCTGTTTCTCAGCACTAACTGCCACCTCATATATATACATCCTCTCTCACAAAGCCTCAGTGATGAAGGTCAGTAAGTAGACAAAGTCAATATGTAAGAATCCTGCTGTATTAGTATTGAATTTCTCTGATATATTTCTGTTTGGAATTCAAGTCAAGAGAGAAGCACCGATCCACGCTTTTCTTACAGTTCTGCTAAATTGCTGCCATGCATTACACCACTAAACCTGCTGAACTCTCAGGTGCAGCTGCATTTAAAGACTGCAGAAAATTCACACATTAATAAGAATGCTTGCCATGACCTGATGTCCCCTGCAGATGTGAGGAATCTGCCTGACATTCTTCACTGCCTTTAAAAGACCACCACTATTTATTCTTTACTTTTCTGCACAAGCCCTTTTTTTAACCTCCTGCCAGCTATACAGGAGACTACTTTGCACATCCAAGTGACAGTCAAAAACTAGATACTACCACTTACTCATTTCATATACCACTTGCATGTTTTTACTTAGGCAGATGTAACAGCCTCTCTAGCTCCCAAGTGAAGGTAGCAGGAGAGGACTCTAGTAATGAAGGATTTAGTACAGTCCTGATGCAAAGCAGAACATACCAACCAAGTGGCAGGTAGTAATGAAATATGGTACAGAAAACCCTGAGCTAGTGTGACAGCAGCCAGAAAGCTCATACAGCCCAGTGCAGCAGCAGCAGCTCAGCATGAGAGCATACAAACACAACAGTACAACCCTGAATCCATTCTGGCTCCCCATTTCTCCACCTGCAAAGGCAAATATAAGAGTCGGGGGGAGCCTTGGTCAGAGTGAAGCCAAGTGGTGCTGCAGCATCGGTGCATGCTCTTTTGTGGTTAGAGAGGTGACACCTACTACCTTAGCTTCCTTTCAGCATAGCACTTCTCCACTCAGGGACTTGCAGACTTTGTCACTCATAGCCAGGGCAGCTTCTGGAGTTTCAGGTTAGCAAAGCAGAGACGAGCTAGTTTCTTTCTACCGTGCCCCGTGAATGAAATGAAGGTGATTCCTACGTGTGCATTTGCCTAGAGCTCAAAGTAGGGGTAAGAGATGCCTCTATTATTTGCTAGATGGAAGGCTGTGACTGTCTATTATCTTATATGCCTGACACATATTTCACTTCTCTGACCCCCAAGGTACACAGAAATTGCATACAATAACAGGAAAAAAAAGCAAAGCAAATGCATGTCACGATGACTTGATGTTGCCTTTTGCCTAAAGCAATTTGATATAATTAGCCATCTCACAAGTAAAACCTGTATATTTTATTCTTTCACCCATTTAAAATAAAAACTGTACATTGGCATGGATAGCTTGTCATTTTAATACACTTTGATGTTTGCAAGCTTTGAAATATCATGTTCAAATTTGTATGCAAATTTGTGTTTCCAATTACATGCTCATTAGTTCTTCTGGAACTTCATCTTAATATTTGCAAAACGTTTATAGCTTCCTCTGTTGTTTTCCTGAATTGCTTTAGAATGAAACCCAGTATATAAAAAACAAATGAAAAAATCCATTAACACTCAGTAACTTTCTTAAACATCACATTTAATTTCTAAGGATGTTATAATTTGTCACTTCAGAAAGTTCAAATATCTATGCACACCCCATCTGATAGCATATTAAAAATCATAGGCAAATGGGTTTGTGTCTATAGCATTGTCAGCCTCCAGAAATGCCCACCTTCATTACCTACTCAATTGAAAAGCCTGTTGCCTTTATCACTGTCTTTAATGAATGTTTTGGTGCACATGAAATACTGGCTCACATCCTTAGATGGAATAAAATTGGGATTACCGCCGAACAAAGCAAATCTATAGCAATTATGAATCTGGTTAATTTTTTTGTTTAGTTATCCACCTCCATTGAAAACATGAATAACATTTTAAACTTGAGTGAAATAAGAGCTGCACTGTTAAAAAAAAAAATACACAAATTCCCATTGCCAAGAAGATCAACTTTTGGATGAAACCTGTAGCTCATTAGTAGGTAAAATGCATAAGATGTAGAATGAGAGGAAAGAAGGGCTGGGAGGGAGCATTAGGTCAACCTGACACCACCCTGCCCAGGAGTGATGGTATGGAAATGCACCCAGACAGATGCTTGTCTAACCTGCTCCTACAGATGTCCCTTCCTGGAGACTTTACAATTCCCCCAAGCTATCTGTCACTAACAGATTTTTCCTAATCTCTACTTTATAAACACTATTTCTCTACATGATGTGTCAGACCCTGAAAGTACTAAACATAACAAAAGAAATCCCCAATTGATAATGTGGCAGTGTCCTGTTTAAGAGGAAAAAGTTTGGAGGGCAGCCACTAGAAATAATATTAACAATTAAGACTGAAACTGTGTTGTACCTGTACACGGAGAAGAAACTAGGCAATACAAGTCAGAGAGGCACAGCTTGTCCTGTTTTTGCATTCAGAGGGAATACAGTCCCACTGGGCTCCATATAAATGCTGACTTTCTCAGCCTTTCATCCTTTCTCTCCATTTTGGCTAACACTTGCAGTCAATAAAACAGCAAAGAAATGACTAAGATAGAGGTCAACTCCATCAAAATAAAAGTTGGTCAGGTTTCACACCTCTTACACATTTTTTATGTCAGCAAAGAATACTATAAGAAAACATAACACAGGTTCATACGTCACTATTCATGTTAGCAGGCTTGAACACCTAACAAGCTTTTTAGCACTAATAAATCTACAACAATATGTTAAGGGTTTTTTAATTACTTTAAATTAACGCTGATCTTCTTAATTAAACTTTTTTCATTAAGAAGTAAATCTGTGCATGAACCAGATCAATTTATTCTAGCATGCCACCAGCATACAAGATGGATATTATAGAAACACTAGCAATGCAGATCTGCATCTTACTCCAACAGAGAGCTAGTTCTCTTCCTACAGGCAGACAACAGTAACTGCAGTTCAGAAAGTGGGAGTAACTCAGATAAAATTTGTAGCTTTATCTCACAGTTTGACATTTGAAATGTGCAAGGCTCACCAGAAACCTAAAAGTTAATTTTTCAGGCCTTTAAAAATAAGATATTGGAAATTTCCCCCTTGCTCTGAAAGCAGTGTCTTAAGGCAAGTAATTACCTAGAAGAGTGGGAACACAGTGACAGTCCATAGGACAACTCTCTGAAATCATAAACAGAAATATCTATCAGTGGTAACTCTAAAACAAAAGACATAAACCAATTTGAAAGTCTTCCTGGATTCTTCTTCAACTTTTTAAACATTTTTGGTATGGTGAAAGCAACTACACACATGAATTATCAGGAATTTCAACACAGAGGGAATACAAATGCTTTTGACAAATTATTATAAACCACTACCAAAAAACATTGTTTCAGAAGTGGATATTTGTGTGTAATAAAGCAATTTTCTTTTACTGCCTTTCTTCCTAATTGGTGAAGAGCATGAAGATGCAGTGACTCTAACAGCACGTGATAGCCATGAATTAGACATGTGCATGGGCACCATAAGGGTACTTGCTTCGGGGTCATTTGCAGTTTGCTTATGTCACAGAGGAACCAAGCAGAACCGTGGATTCCCACCGGGCCCAGGCCATGCCAGGGACACCAGCACTCCTCACCACACAGCACCACTCCATGACCTGACTGCAGTGAGCAGGCTGCCCGTGGGCATGTCTGCAACGCACCTGGAGCATGGGCAGAAGGCCCCAAGAATATGGGAGCCAGGAAGGCTGCCAGGGCCAGCACAGCGGGCCTGAAAACTGCAGGGTTGTTTCTTCCCTCCCCTGTATTGCTTTAGGGCTGGGAGACGAGGCTGGCTTGCAGGGGCTATGTCCCAGTACTTCTGCCTAGAGTCAGCTCTCAGGGGAGCAGTTTGTTTGGACCAGCAGAAGCATGCTCTGAATTCATTGAAAATACAGACAAATCCCAGCACAGCAAAAACATTATTGGAGCTGGTTAAAAGGTTCCCACTTCTCCTGGTCCAGACCAGAAGCTAGGAGATGACAGGATGCAGGTCCTCACCCAGTCTGTACTACCAGATTCTTTTCTTTGTTTCAGCCAGAATTTCTCACCAACTAAAGCTCATTCTTAAGAGGGGAGATCTCTATAACTTGTCATATCAAAGATGTTTTCATATTTGAAGACACAATCTGAATAATTTTATATATGAATGATATCCATGCCACCCTTCCACCATAGTTATAAAGTAAATTATTTTTTTAAGGACATATGCTTGTTACTAATTATAGTCTGCTCACTTTACTGGAAGTAGAAGCCAAATGATCACACAGATTACAGTTTGTGCCAACAGTATCTTATAATGTAACTTTCTCAAAAATTGGCCTTTGAAATGGAAGGGTATTTTAACAAACAGGCAGAACATGCTAGAGCTTGGAGTGCTTCCACATGTCCTGGGCAACTACAAGCAAGCAATTTTGGACAGGGTCCTCTAAGGCTTTCTGCACCTCAGGATTCAAAGTCCTGCTTTTGAAAATCCAGCCAAGTTCTCATCTGCAACTTTATGTACAAAATCATATTCAAGGTAAATGAAAGAAGACCTCAGTATCAAACCAAATTTGTAAGCTGTTCACCAGTGAATTCACCAGGTCATCTAATAGACAAGTATCTTGGAGAAAAGAAGGAACATTTGTGTGTGTTTTGACTGTATTAACACAGGATACAGATCTGCACCCGAGGAGCAGAGAGGTGGCAAATACTAAGCAAAGTCAGAAGGAAGGGAAGACCCGTGAATAGATTTTCATTTAAAAAAAAAGACTTTTGAATGAATGTCAATAAACACCACCAATAAAGAACTGGGGGAAGGTGGTGTGCTCTGTAATAATGGTGGTATTAATTGTTCAACTGTGCAGCAAGCAACAAATCCTAAATATAAACTAAAGTTCATTGGTCATCCCCAGTGATTTTGGTAAATCCCCAAATCTCAGAATTCTGTGAAGGTGCATTATCACTCCTTTCCAAAGAAGAAAATTTACAAATAATTTATTTTTAGGGGAGACAGACAATGTTAGATACCTACCATCTCAGGGGGCAAATCTGACAGGTCGTCAAGTTCTTTAAAAACAGACGTCCCATGAATTATGAATAACCTGTCCGTGGTTATCAAGCAGTGGGAGCAATACAAGAAACTAGGTTAGAGCTATCTTGGCTAGTAGCATAATTATGAGAGCAACAGGACTACCCACAGATAAAACAGCCGCTCCTGTCACAGTATGTTCCCTGTGATCACCACGAATTTCAGCAGGGATTCTTTCTGAGAGGAAGCAACTAAATAGTTGGGTTATTCCAGAAAAGCAGGACTCTAGAATATCTGCTGTGGTATTGTTCTTATTATAGAAGCACAAGTTCTGTGGGGTGGTGCTTACAGGGAGGATTTTTCTTATTATATCCAGATCACAGAATCATTGAGGCTGGAAGAGACTTCTGGAAGTCATCGAGTTTGACACCACTGCCCCACTGAAAGCAAGGTGACCTACAGCAGGTTGTTCAGGGCTACATCCACTTGGATTTCTAATATATCCAAGACTGGAGACTCCACAGCCTCTCTGGGCAACCTGTTACAATGTTCGACCAACTTCACAGTAAGATAATTCTTCTTATGTTTAAATGGATTTTCCTGTGTTTCAGTTTGTGCTCACTGCCTCTTGCCCTGTCACTGGGCACCATTGAGAACAGTCTGGCTCCATGTTCTTTTCATGATCCCATCAGGTATTTGTACACATTGGTAAGATCCACCTGAGCCTTCTCCTCTCTGGGCTGAAGAATCCCAGCTCTCACAGGCCCTCCTCATATGATCAATGCTCCACACTCTTAATCATCTTTGTGGCCCTTTACTGGACTCCTTCCAATATGCCATCCAGAGGGACCTTGACAGGCTTGAGAAGTGGGCCTGTGTGAACCTCATGAAGTGCAACAAGGTGAAGCGCAAGGTCCTGCACATGGGTCGGGGCAATCCCAAGCACAAATACAGGCTGGGCAGAGAATGGATTGAGAACAGCCCTGAGGAGAAGGACTTAGGAGTGCTGGTTGACAAGAAGCTCAACACGACCCAACCATGTGCGTCTGCAGCCCAGAAAGCCAACTGTATTCTGGGCTGCATCAAAAGAAGCATGACCAGCAGGTCAAGGGAGGTGATTCCCCCCCTCTGCTCCACTCTCGTGAGACCCCACCTGGAGTACTGTGTTCAGCTCTGGAGCCGCCAACATAAGAAAGACATGGACCTGTTGGAGCAAGTCCAGAGGAGGGCCATGAAGATGATCAGAGGGCTGGAGCACCTCTCCTATGAAGACAGGCTGAGAGATTTGGGGTTGTTCAGCCTGGAGGAGAGAAGGCTCTGGGGAGACCTTAGAGCGGCCTTCCAGTACCTAAAGGGGGCCTACAGGACAGCTGGAGAGGGACTTTTTACAAGGGCATGTAGTGATAGGACAAGGGGTAATGGCTTTAAACTGCAAGAGGGTAGCTTTAGATTAGATGTAAGGCAGAAGCTCTTCACTGTGAGGGTGGTGAGGCACTGGAACAGGTTGCCCAGAGAGGTTGTGGATGCCCCATCCTTGCTGGATGTGTTTAAGGCCAGGCTGGATGGGGCTTTGAGCAACCTGGTCTGGTGGAAGGTGTCCCTGTCCATGGCAGGGGGGTTGGAACTAGGTGATCCTTAAGGTCCCTTCCAACACAAACCACCCTATGATTCTATGATGTCTCTTGTATTGGGGAGCCTAGCATAGGATGCAGTACTCCAGATTCAATCTCACCAAGGCTGAGTAAAGGGGAAGGATCATCTCCCTCAACCTGCTAGCTACTCTCTTCCTAATCCTAAAGCCCAGGAGGCTGTTGGGCTTCTTTGCTGCAAGGGCCCATTGCTGGTCAGCTTCGTGACCACCACGACCCTCAGGTCATTTTCTGCAAAGCCATTTCCCAGCCATTTGAACCACAGGTTGTACTGGGGCTTGGGTTATTCCTCCCCAGGTGCAGGGCCTGTCTTTTCCCTTTGTTGAACTTCAGGAGGTTCGTGTCAGCTCATTTCTCCAACCTACCCATGCCCTTCTGAACAGCAGCACAGCCAGCTGGTGCATCAGACACTCCTCCCAGTTACTGTCTGCAAACTTGCTGAGGGTGCACTCCATCCCACCATCTATGTTATTAATAAAGACGTTAAACAATATTGGCACCAACATCAACCTTTTGGATACACCACTCATGACCAGCCTCCACATGGACTTTGTTTCACTGATTATGGATGATCACATTTACACATTACTTCTCCTCAGATTACCGATGTGTTATAACTGCATGAGGTGTGTCACATAAAACTGCACTCCATTCTACACAGAGAGATAACTGAGGAGCAAAACACCAATGTAGCACTTGTGATGGTGATGGCACATCAGAAGCCACTGGCATCTCTCTGGCCAGAAAGAAACAGAGGAAATAAATTACCACTTCAAAGCAGCAGCCAACTGGGATTAGAACTGTGACTGCTGACAGGGCATAGAAGTTCTCTGCAATAGGTCTGAGCTCACATAATCCAGCATTGTCTGATTTTGTTATCTTTAAGTTCCTTGTTAGCTTTATGTTTACTCTACAAAATAAAGCCAAGAAAAGTTCATCTATCCATTATTGATTAATGCAGGGAAAATCCAAAGGGTTATTCCTACAGTATTATCTAACATGTACATGGTTTAGATGAGAATATGTGTTGACAGTGCAGCATATATATTTCTTTCCTACTGAAAAGAAATTTGTCAGTAGAGTTAAAATAGCATCCAGTTGCATAACCTGTCCCAGAGGACAGAGTATTACTCAGAATCCTCTGTTATACCTTTTAATTCTGCACACATCTGGGGCATCCAAAAAAGTGGGTCAACTCTAGGAGAAGGGGATACTCAGAACCAAGACATGAGTGGCATCCCCCACACAAGAACTCAGCACACCCTCACTGCTCTCTAATGTTCCTGTTCTCACTCACGCATAGGTCTTATATCATCATAACTTTCTGGAAGATTGATTTACCTGTCCTACTGGAAGTTGCTTACTTGTCAGGATCTTGGCAGATAATCTGCCACTAACCTCATCTGAAAAATTATCGTGTCATTCACACACTCGGTTACAATTTTTGCCCTAAAATAATAAAGAGTAGGGAGGTACATCCTTCCTGCTGCTGGTCTGAGTTGAGTGATACACTTACTCATAAAATTGGGCAAAACAATTCCAATAAAGGAATAATACTGCCAAACCTTCCTCAAAACCTCCACCCCAAGGTCAAATACTCTGATAATTGTCTAACAAAATTTATCACGTCCCTCCTCCTAAGTGCCTTTAACTGGTTCACAGCGATTTGAGACTTGTCCCCAAAGTCAGTGAGTTCTCCCAGTTGAATCTCAAACTCCTTCTCTGAGCACGCTGTGGGTTTCCTTTTGCTTTTGCTGTTGGAGGAATAGCACGATGAAGTAACAAGTGAGTGAATCCTAAAGCAATGAGAGGTTACTAGAGCCATTTCCCTACACTTGATTGGTCTTTTCTCTCAGTTCCATTAAGGGCATTTCTCTTTCTTCTTAAATTATCTGTCAGACTACATCTTCTCCTGGATCTCAGCAGACATTCAGAGCCACTCCTGCTTTCAGTAGCACTGATTTATGAAGCCCTTATTGGGATAGACTTAATCTATCACAGGAATTGTTTTTTCCTCTCAGAACTCAGTATAGCAGATGTGATAAAGCACCTGTATAATAGGCTTTCTATGCTGCCGCTGCCCGAGGATGTGGTTTACCACACTATTTGTGAATTATGGCTTCATTCTGAGCTTAAGTAAGCCTGGGCAGGGTGAATGAATTACAAAAGTGAATCGTGGAGATGACAAACACATGGAATACAGTGGCTCAAACTCTTGCTGAAAGAAATGAATTGGTTTCTGACAGCAGAAAGCAGAAGATACTGCTTGTGTTAGACTGTCCAAAGCAAGTAATCCAGTACAGTAAAACACTGTGGTGGAGACCAGGTGCCTTTTTGAAAAGAGCAGCTTGTAATTATTGGGTTTTCTCCTACCTTGTCAGGTAGGTCTGGGAATAGTTGCTTCTGGGTTTGTCCAGCTGCATTTTTTTATTATTTAGTCTACAGGACACTTTGCCCATTAGAAACCATCAAAACTTGCTTACATGAAAATTCAAGGACAGACCCTGCACTGGCTATTGGATTTTTTGGCCAAAGATGAAATGTGTGCCGCTTAAAATATTTTAATATTCCAAGATTCAACAGCACATTATTATTATTTTTTTTAAGATTCAATTGAATACATAAATTTAACATCAACAAATGGTTTATGCATTGTTCCCATCAATTTGCCTTCAGGCCATACTCTTGGTAAGTAGAGTTTTTATTTCAGGAAGATGTGTGTCTTTGTCTCATGTAAAAAGACAGAGACACAAGAGAAGTTAATTTGTTGATAGTTCCTCAGATTAATTAACTTGAAATACTCGATCATCGAGGAATAACCTACTTGTAGATTTAGAGTGCTGCTTCTGGTACAGAACAGGAGTTACAGTGCAATTTTTCAACAATAATATATTAAATACCATAATTGGCTTATCATGTTTTCAGTTATACAATTTATAAATAAGATGGCATTTATGACAGATTAATTTGCAAATCTGCCCCCAAAGAAGATTTTTTTCAAAATATGCAAAACACATTTGAGAATTGTTCTTCTCCCTATCGAGATGACTGTGGAGTTCTGTGTTCTCCTGGAGTTAAGGCAGCATTACTGCACATTTGAGAGCTTTCAATCAACCACAAAGAACTGAAAATCAAGATCTAACTGTTTGAAATGTGTCTAAATGAGGAATGGGAAACGAACTGCTGCCAAATTCAACTGAAATGTGACATCACACTGAACCAATTCCAGACTTTGTGGGGGGAGAAGGAAGTTTTGCATCTACTACCTTCCTCATATACCTCTGGCCTTGTGTCAATTCAGGCAATAGTAACAACTTCAATTCACTAAAAAAAAAAAAAAAAAAAAAAAAAGGCATAAACATCAACCTCTTCCGATACAGTTTCTAAAATCCTTCATCCATTCAACTTAACACTCATGGAACGAGACGCAGCCGCTTCGAAAACAAATAGAGCCTGAAAAGGGTACCTTTTGCAATTTTATGCAATGTATTGAGTATCTCTATCTGTAATGATTACACTAAAAACTCAAAAGACTCCCCAGAAGATTTCCTATTTATTACAACCCTCTCATTAAGATTATATACATTGATACAAAACTATGTAATCTTTTCTGTGTGGCACAAAGCACATGAAAATGCGATAACAGCAGTAAGGAAACTCTCTATATTTGGTATGTTGTAGAGAAACAACCAAAGGAAGGTGGATTTGGTAGCTAAAAGCCTAGGGCAAAGTCAGATCCATTAATAGCTTCACTTCATTTGTTTGGGAAGAACATAATTGGCTTGAATGAGATTCAAATATATCTGATCTTTTACCCATTTAAAAAAAAGCAAACAGATGAGCTTAATTGGTGACTTACGCATGATTTCATGGCTTCTCAGACTCAAGGGATAACAGGATTTTTAAAAGCTTAAAACCTCAATTTAACTCAGCTAATCAGTTTTCCAAATACACACATTATTTTTAGGAAGCTGCTGCCAAGACAACTAGTTTTAGAATAAGCTTTCAGAAGTACTCAAAGTGAGTGTCTAAACATGACACCACTGATGCTGGATCCTTTCCTGGTTTTATTTTAGACTACCCTAAATTTTATTTGATGTGTTTTTAAGTCCCACTATTGCTCAGTGTTTTGGCACAGTTGAGCACAGGATGCACGGCAATGATGTATGTCCTAGCTGGTTCTTTCTTGAGATAGGACTCTGTTTCCCTCCACTGACAGATCTTTAAATCAATACAGGACTTTTCCATCAAGATGGAAGAGAAAGCACGTGAAAATCTGCTAGCATCTGTGCCAGGCTATACAGGTTTATCAAAAGATGTACAGTGTGCCAGCAAGGAAAGAGAAGAAGAAGGTAGTATAAAAAAAGAAACAATATTCTTTGTATTTGTGACCTGTTTGTGCAAGGACCATAGGAAATGCCCATTATGCTTCACAAGTAGAATCTATTTCTTTCATTTGATTATGATGGGGTTTTGCTCAGAGGGTTCAAAGGAACTTACATATCTGCACCAGCTCACTGAAAATCCACAGAAAGGCAGGCAATGCCTTTCAAACTAAAAACCCCATCAAACTACCAACAGCTTTGAAGTTGTTCCTCTGCCCAAGGTATTCAAAGCCCTTGGTAGTGGAGAAGAGGATTTACTGGTAGGAAGCTCTGTGTATCTTTGTAATACACAGGACATTAGGCTAGATGAAAACCTGACCTTTGAGATGAAGAAGGAAGAGTTTGGCTCTGTGGGGAAACAAAGTGAATCCTAGCTTAGCCAGAGGCGAGAGTATTTGTAATCAGTTAGGCCTGACAGAGCTGCAAGGGAAATACAAAGCCCAAGGCTTAGATGAAGGTACACCCTTGGTTCCTTTTAGCTCTGTTCCCTGCATGCTGCCTTCGTACAAATAATTAAATAATACACTGTTACGAGGATACCATTTGTTAACAGTTATGTCACTTGCCTGGACACAGCTGCTAGAGCAAAATCTCTCACAGGAGACCACAACACAAAGGTTCTTCTTGAGAAAAATACATCACTAAACTCCCTATCACAGAACTGCAAATTATATTCTCAAGTCTGTGGGAGCAGAGGCCCTCCTTGCACAGATATTCTTGAGAAAGGCTGAAAAGAGCTGGTGCAGCTAAACCTGCTGCTATGACATCGTTAAAATACATGGAAGTTTTCCTTTCAATATTGTTTAAATCTGGTCTAGGTAGCAAAGTCAGGCTATCTAAAAAATGTAAGTATATTTGATTAAGTTTCACAGTTCACCTGCAGAAGCAACAGAAACAAAGTAGTATCTTAAGTGGGTAAGTTATTCTATATATACTGTATCTCTTCATGTAAAGGCTAGATGACCTTACCGACAAAAAAGCACTTTGGACTCTATCCATCACATTACTACTTTGGCATTTCACTATACACAAAACCAAGCAAGCCGCCAGGCTAAACTCAGTTGCTCACTGACCTACTCAACAGAAAGGTCAGTTATCCTCCTCAAATCATCATCTTCATTTACACGTCTCGATCACTGTGATATTTATCAGGAGTTGATCACAATCATCTACAAGCAGCTGAGTTACCATCCACGAATAACAACAGCATTTCGCAACTTTTGTGACCTCAATTCCTAACTCCCCCAAACTTTCCAAAGTAGCTGTGCTTTTTCCTACTTGTTCTTTCATATTTTGGAAGGTGTCTTGGATTTGAAAGCATCTAATAAAAAATGCTTCAGGGAAACAAATAGCTTTATTTTCTGTAAGGGACTTCTAAAACATCTTTACTTCTTCAATAATCAAGCACTATATTTACAGATTCTCCACATTCATTGCTCTGTTTTGCTTTAGCCTTTTTGTGCTATATTGTACCAGTAATCCCCCTTGCACACAATCCTTCCAAAAGCACACAATGATCCTACATTTGACTGTTTCGTTTAGCTAGTGCACTCTTAAAGACTCCTCTCTGTCTGCTAATATTTATCCTTTTTATGCAGTTGTAGATTTAAGGTAGATTTTTTTACTCCTGTATATTTTTATATTTCTTTTACCTACTCACAAAGACTTTTACAAGTTGTCAAAAAATATTGTCCACTGAAAGCTTATGATATCAGCATGATTTTCTACATTTTATCTAGCCCTGTCTTATTATCTGAAATAGCCATTTTATCTGCCAGAAATGTCTTGATGTCACTGTAAAATAAATCATATTTTCAGACCATATTCTTTACTCCTTTTATAAGCAGCTAGAATTCAGCTAGATATAAATGTATGCATTCACTTTTCTAAAACCTTCCAAACAACCCAATTTCTCTTTAAAGTGTTTAAAAGTGCAGGCTGGAATATGTCTAAGAGCATCTGTATTGTCATTCAGAAATGGAAAATCCACTTTTTTTCTCATACCCACAAGAAAATAATCATGTTCTTTTCTTTAACTGGAGAAAAATAATTTAATAACAGCCCCAGCAGCCTTTGCATTAAGCAGTGCCCACTCTTCAGTTGAGCTCTCTAAGTAATTATGTGGAAATGGATGTTATTAGTAGTCTAGGTTGATCCACCTTTGCATTTATGGTTAAATTTGTATCATGCAAAATCAACATTTCCATTTGCATCTTTAATATTCTCTCTGCCTTCAAATGTTTTCCAGTTTTTGTTTTCTTGTGGATTAGGTTTTTTTCTTCTGCTTAAGCACTTTAAATAGTTTTCACAGATTATGTATTTATTTCTCTGAAGGTGAATTTTCTTCAAAGTCTGCTTTGGTTTTTTAGTAGATAATTTATTCTATTTTTCTATAAACTAGGACAATATTAACCCAGACAAGAGAATCAATTGTTTTACTGTTGTAGAAGTGTTGCTGTTATAAAAGAGGCAATTAAGTTTGGTGTGGCTTCTAAGTGAATTTCACATTTCTTTTAATAAATGAGTTATGGACATATAATTTAAGAAAGCACTACCATGGTCTGAACTGCTACTGAAAGCCAGCCTCAAAGTTTTCAGCAAACCAAACCCAAGACCAATTTCAGATTTAATTGACTGTATTGAGGCTACCTTGCCTGTTGTAAACTATACCATATGAAGATATCTATTTGGTAATTTACTCTTAATACACACCACAATAATTTCTCAGGTCAAAGCATTTAAAAAAGACCTTTAAAAATGCTTCAGTTTACCTTGCAACTGGCCTAACAGAACTTAAATGGCCTAATCATATGGTACAAGGCTCAGTATGGATCTTTTTGCAGGATCCAGAGTCTAGGCATTACACAAAAAAACAAACACACACCCCCATGAGAGGCTTGCACGCCCTCAGACAATCTGGCCTTCTCACAGAAACACTTGGAAGAGATGTAACTAGGACAAAAATAAATAGGCATCGATGTTATAACTATCACTTCCTTCTAAAATTCTCAGGAATAATCTTCCCTCCCACCCACACAATCCTAAAACCAGCATGATTAATGTATTCTGTCCACATAAATTATTGTCTTACTGCAAAAATACCCTTTTGCCTCAGCAACAAGCCAGAATCACCTCAGGAAAACCTGAGTTTTCAGCCTCCCACTGAAGCATCATTCGGCAGGACCTGCAACACCCCATTCCTCAGATTTTCCAGCCCTGCTCAGGAGTGAGCATGAACTGCACCTCAGCACAGGGAAAGTGCAGCACAAACAGCCAGCATGCCTGAGAGGAAAAAGGCCTGGTGGTTCACATGATTTTGCAAGACAGACATCCAGCTACTAGAAAGGCAGGACTTTGCCACTCAGCCACGTTGTCCCACTGCTGCTGGGGCTGAGAGCTTGACAAAGCCCAGCGCTGACTGAGCTGAGCAGCTGAGCAAAAGCCATCCACTGGGAGGCCACAGGGTGTCATCGGGAGCTGCACGGGGGCAACTGGAGCTGCTGGTGCTCAGGGAGGGGTGAGCTGGGGGTCAGATGGAGGCTGGAGGAGCTGCGCTGCCGCAACACAAATGTGGGATGAGCTGTGGGGTAAAGAGACGCTCTTCAGCTTGTAGTGTTGTACTAATTACCCTAATTTCCTTCCATCAGGTTTCAGCATTGCTTGTCACCAAGGGGAGGATCTGCTTTTATACAAAAGCACAGAGTCCCTCCTTTGTTCTAGCATGTAAAGCTATTTACAGAACCATCTGAACCAATCCCTTAGTCACCCTAAGCTCTGTAAGGCGAGCATGTATGTGAGAAAATCTTGTGTCGAAAGTCTTAGAGCAAGGAACAGCTCCAGGTCCTGGAGTTCAGAGCTTAAGAAAGAACTGGAATTGACTATTAGTGTACATCATGGACAGTGGTGGTATTGTATCATCAGAAATAATTTTAGCTGCATTACTATAGTAAAAAATGAACTGAGAATATTTTGAAGTGCCCTCTGTTTATTTCCTATTGTGTTTGCTGTTTGATTTGAACAATTTAGTAATTTATAATTAGTCTCCCAGTCTCAGAGAGATTTTACCCTCCAAAGGGGTGAGAGCAATGAGCAATGTAAATGGCACAAAATAAATACCACAGCAGAAGGACATAAAAGCCACGCTTGTGGTATGACTGCTGGAAGGGATTATTTTATGAGATAGGGCTTTTCTTAGTTGATATGTTTTCATGAGTTCCTTTAGAGTCTGTTTTCAAAATTTATTTACTCTAGTCAATCTGTTATCATAGATGTGAACATCTCCACTTCTTTGCTGTCTCCCTGCTAGAACATACCTTAAACTTTCAAGAGTTTTGGTTTACGATTATGGACAGAAAAGAAATTCCAATGTAGGTAGATGTTGTAACTGCAAACCATTAACGTTTTACAGATCTGCCAGCACTGAATACTTAACAGCAATGCCTGTCAGACATTATAGTGTTGTGAAAACAATTAGTATTTGTACAATGCTATCACATACAAATATGAAAATATTTCTCAGAAATTTCTGCGAATGGTTGTGAATTAGCAAACATAACACTCCTCAAACACAGGAAGCAAGTTCAATTGCAAACCATTCCTGCAGCATAACTTTAAAAGGTAGAGGTAAAAAATAGAAAGAAATAAAAAAAAGAACTAGACATCTTCAAAAGGCCTATGATTTAACCTCCTTCAACAGAAAGCCTGAGAACAGAGCTGTCCCATTTTCTTAAGTCAGTTAAGAAAACTGGGGTTTACATGTAGACAGGTCTGATTTCCAAACGTGATGACACATATCACTTGTGATGGCAGCACTAGAGGAGCACACAGAATGCACTGCACTTCTGGCACCAGTCCAGGTCTCCCTGGGAGCCCCTGTTGAAGGATATGCTGCCAGGAAGGACCTAGATATCACTAACAGAGAAAGCCAGGAAAGAGCTTCCCTTCCCAAAAAGAGAACATAATGATTTTCAAAGTATTTGTATCGCATTTCCTTTCCACCAACTCTTAAGCATTCTCACTGTATAGACTTGCTCTCACATTTTCATTGCCAAAAAGAGAAAAGAGGTTTTTGAAATTATTTTTTAAAAATACTTAAGTCAAACTAATCTAGAGAGTCCTATACATCAGTATATTAAGAATAAAATGCTCATGATAGAAACCGTTAGTCTTGCTGATTTGCTAGTTTTTTTGAAATAGAGACTATAGTCAGGTTTTTACTTGTCCTGATGAGCAGTCCCACATGAAAGTCTTAAGACTTCTGTGAATCAAGACTGAATATCATCTCCCCATTTGACTATCCTTAGCAATAAATACTATGCTCTATAACAAATGCTGTTCACACCTGGCCTGAGATCTACCATCTGCAAACACCCAGGTGATGTTTGCATGTATGTGAAGGTCAGCACACAAAATTCTTTGCAAGATGAGAGCTTATGTTAACATTATAACTCCTACCAGTCCTTGTCTTGATTGGCACATCCAGAGATAATTTATTACTGAAGTTAAAAAATCCACAGACGAAGGCTCAATACTCTGTACTTTAAGAGAATTTGAGCTCAAATATTGGAAACAGTTCTCCAGTCTGAATACTCCATCTATTTTGTTTCTCTTCTCCCTTCCCCCCCGCTTCTATTTTTGCACATTTCCAGAAAAACAGCAAGAAGCCCCATCAGTTCAGTCATATTTCCTTACAAAAGTCTGATTTAGCTGTTTGATGTGGCAATGTGCTGAGTTGAATTTCTTCTGCTGCTTACCTTATTTAAATGTATCAACAAAACTGTTTCTCATCTATATTTATAAAGGAACAGAAAATAATGGTGTAGCTCTTCCACTGAGTAAACTAAATAATAGCAAGGATATAAATATAGATCGCAGATGAATTAGAGACTAGGTGAACCCCTTTGTTCTAATTGAATATTCACTTGATGAGTCACATCACTTCCTTCCAAGGCAAATCCCATGGTAGGAGAACAATAGACAAGGAGATCACGCAAACACAGAGATCATTCTAGGCAGACATTTCTCGCCACTCTCATCTCTCTGGTTCAGGAATGAAACAGTTGTGGATTTTAGATGCTTTAGCAATTTGCAGTTTGAAAATTATTCCTAACAGCTAATGTAAATCATCTTTCCTCAAACCTAAGGATATAATTTCTTCCTATATTCACCTCAGAAATGGGACAACAAGTAATTAATTTTCTTTTTTTCTGTAGCCATTTATATATTTGCAGTTCTGGTGTGCCCCTCTTGTTCCTTCTTCCTTCTCTATTTTCCTTCTCTTTCTTTCTTACACCCATTTTTTTTTCCTTTGGCCTAACTAAATATGGACTAATATGGCCAATTGAATCATATTTTCTTCACAGATTATTATGTTTTGTTATTAAAGTAATCCTTTAAATAATTTGCAGATTTTACAAAATGGCAATAGATGATCTGAAGACTTAAAATCACAAGGTTTGTACTGAGCCCAACTGTACAGTTTTGTTGAAGCTACAGGGTTTGGCAGATTTAACCGCAGGCTTCAAGGGAAGCAGTGTTTGCTTGAATATTTATGAAACTCTTTGGTTCAGACCTATTGGATGCCCTATTTAAACACTTATCTCCAGGTCTGTACTCTGCTAGCATCTGCATTAAAACAGAAAATGACAAACAGCTCACCACACACAGGAATGCGCTGGGACATCTCCTCCTCTGAATTAATCCCAGTTAAACTAGGTGTATGTCACGACAACCCCCTATATTCTAGAATAAATTTTGGTAGGCGTGTTGTTTCAGATCATCCCAAATAACAGAGCTACGTTTATTACATGCGAATATCTTGCTGATTTAAAAACGCAATTTTATCACATCCTACACAGAAGGAAGCCTACCAGTGAATCCTGCTAGCTTCTATCAATACCTCTGATTATGCAGGTTTCTTATTTTGCCTTTCATTCTATCCTTCAACTTGGTCCTGAGAAATGTTGTCACCATGCTGTAGCTATGCTGCCTGTTGCTGTGAGAACCAGCTATGGTAAACAGGACATTTATCCCTTCTTTCTGTCATTTATTCTGGGAAGGTGGAGCAAAGCATCTATGTAAAGAAGATACCTCTAGATTTAAATCCTGAGTGGAGTCATTGTTTTATAAAGGCACTTTTCTACCGTGTAACAGCATCAGAACTTCAGGAAAGCTTCAGTTCAGCCTGGAGTCCCTGAGGGGTAGCCTGAGCTACCCCTTATCACTCCTCTCCACCCCAGCAGGGCTGGTGAAGACGATCACCCCCAGGCTGCCATTGAGGGCCTGAGCAGGAAGCCCTGCTGAGCTGCCCTAACTTAAGGAGACCTCTTTGGCCATTTGATTTCACCAGGTGCCAAAGACCCAGGAGGATACAGAAACAGATTGTAGCTGCCTTAACCATGCCGTCTCCATCCTTCCTCTCAGACTATGAGTCTGTGCCTGTTTTATGCAGACCAAATAATCGCTGAGCTTTAGACATACAAATAAAATTACATTAGATTTAAATGGGTGTAATGCGTCCCTTCCCCAGCCCCAAGGAATATGGAGTTTTGCACCCATAAATACATTTACATTGCTAGGGAGATGTAGGATTGGATACACCCTCTCAAAGCAAGACCTGTTTGCAGGATCTTATCTCCACTCTCTCTAGGGGAGGAATAAGGCAGTGGCTGAACATTGTGTTCTGGGCTCTGTAACGTGGACATTTTGTAATGGCTAACACCGCCGCTATGGGGGATTTCCTTCTTACAAGTACAGAAAATTCCTTATTTTTATCTTTAAAAAGACAAAAAAAAAAAAAAAAAAAAGAAAAACAAAGACAACTGTTTCAAAAAGCTATTTGCATCAGGACCATCTCATTCTTATGCTCAGAATTGTATTCCCTCTCCCAAACAAAAAATGCCACAATCTGGGAAATAAAATTAAACCACCAGGCTTAACTGAATGGCACAACTGCGTTCAAAGTGCACACACACACAGAGATATAAAACCTTACTTCACTAATGCTCCTTCACCCTTTTAAATGCACAGTGTAAGTTAAAAAATGGCAGGGCTTCTTTAGGGAACAAAATCAATGCTGATGCGTAATCTTTTTTCAGTTGAGATAACTGGCCCTTCCATTTCCTCTCCTTCTATTCCAGATACCTACTCAGTTTGGTTTGGTTTGGGTTTTTTTTCCTCAAACCTTTTGAACAAAAGCCTCAGCTCAGAAGGGTTTTCTGAAGTTCTAAGCATTTCTACCTATTACTGAAAACCCAAAATTTAAAATTGCTTATCCAAATGTTAACCAAATTCCCCATGCAATCTTCTCTTTTCTCTCAGAATAATTCTTTCTTTCTTATTTTTTCCATCACAGAATTCCATTACTCTATCAAAGGGATGTGAAAATAGAGCTCTCGCAATCTCTCTCATGCTTATATAGTAGAACTGCAGATGACTCCAGTTCAGCCCCTGCTAAAATAATAGAAGGTAAATTGCAATACCCACATAATGCCACATGAGCAGAAAATGGCAGTTTTGTTTGCTTCATCTGCAAACCTGATCGTACAATTTCATATGCACACAGGTAATTAAGTAATCCTTTTGTTTTAAATGTTTCATAGTCCTTCATTGTTTTGTCATTTTCACTGAAAACAGCTGGTAATCTCCATCCATGAAAACTGGGTTTATATTATTAGTATTATTATTTTCTGTTCAACGGGCTTGTTAAGATGTGCTGTGGATCATTTAGAAGGCCTATATAAGCCAGATATATTGACATTAAAATAAAAGCAAAACCTTTTGCTTGCAGATAGTAAGGTAAAGTATTAAATATTAAAGTTGATTTACTGAAAGGCATAACATATATGACAGCCCAAATCAGCTAAGAGAATGAAAATAAATTGTATTCTGTTGTTTTTGAAGAGAGCTGATACAGGTAGAAACATTTTTACATGATGTAAAAATTAAAAAAAAAATAAAAAAATAAAAAAAGGTTTGGTCAATTAATCTCCATAGCATTTTGGGTCTTGTTCCAGCAGTGACACAAGTGTAAGGGGGAATAGGGAAGGCCAGAATAAGGGAATGCACTTAGAGGATAATGGACTCCACTGGCCAGGGGAAAAAGTAAGCCCTTATTGTTATTAAACTCTCCTACTCTGCTCCTCTTGCCATTAATGGACAAACTGTGAAAATTCACATGAAAAATATACCATTTTATTTACAAAATGACATGCAGTTCTACGCGTAACTCATAAGGCAAATTCTATACTTTTATGCAGAAGTTTCTATTTAAATTCGGCATGCTACGCTTTCCTTTGATTATTTTATCGTATCCATGTCCTAAACCACCTATTGGCAGACAGCTTAAAAGGATGTGATAAAAGCTAATCCAAATTGAATATATATGTAGTTATGCATACAGTCCAAATGTAAAATCCCGCCTCCAAACTAATAACAATAACATTCTTTAAATATTTTAATCCCAGTAAGATGTCAGATGTCTGGTGTGAGCTGGCATTCAAAGTGGGCTGGCTATGCACATGGCAATGAGGCCATCTGCAGTTACATTAAACCACATTAAGAGGAGGGAGAGGGATTCTAAGGGACGGGTGTTTTTCTGGCTTCACTACCTGTTTCAGCCACTACCTAATGGGGGTTGGGAATCATTTTTCACAATTCTACAGAGATTTTCTTCTTCTGAAGGGTCTGACTGAGCACTCCAGGGACCTGAATGATATATCTACATCACGCCTCTTTTCTGGGAATGACGACAGGGGCAGCTGCACTGAAATCACTAAGGAAGCATGGCAAAGCGCAGCCTTTAATAAACAGGTTTATGCAAGTAAGAGCTGAGGACCCTATCCCTCTAGTCAAGTAGACTTCAATCCCAGTGTGGCTATAAGACTAAGACTCTGAATTAGGATATTTAATTTGTATTAAGTCATAAACACACTGTATTTGTTTCTCCTCATAGCTAATTGCTTTATAAGCTTTACTCACATTTTAAGACAGACTCTCAGCATGGGAGCAAAATGTGATGGCAAGGGAGTTCCTCACCTGAACCTGCTCTAAGCAGGTACAAGTAGGAACACCAGAGGCAGGCAGCAGAATCAGGCCCATATGCTTTTTGTACCTATTTCAGGCTTGTAATCCTACTGAGAACACTAATGTAACTTTTCTTTTAAGAAAGAGAGAATACCAGTTCTTTCAGAGTTTTCTTTCATCTCATCAATCACATTATTACTCCAGGCCAGTGTCTTGCAATATGGATGCCTCAAAAACTTTGAGTTAGAGTTCCATAGAGGAATATTGACAAATTTGGTGGCCTTTTACGATGGGGTTACAGTGTTAGTGGATAAGGGAAGAGCAACGGACATCACCTACCTGGACTTGTGCAAAGCATTTGACAGTGTCCCGCACAACATCCTTGTCTCTAAATTGGATTTGATGGATGGACCACTCGGTAGATAAGGAATTGGCTGCACAGTTGTACTCAAAGAGTCCAAATGGAGACCAGTGACAAGCGGCACTCCTCAGGGGTCAGTACGAGGACCAGCGCTGTTTAACAACTTTATCAGCAACACAGACAGTGGGATTGAGTGCACCCTCAGCAAGTTTGCTGACAACACCAAGCTGTGTGGTGCAGTTGACACGCTGGAGGGAAGGGCTGACACCCAGAAGGACCTTGACAGGCTTCAGAGGTGGGCCTGTGCAAACCTCCTGAAGTGCAACAAGGCAAAGTGCAAGGTCCTGCACACAGGTTGGGGCAATCCCAAGCACAAATAGAGGCTGGGCGATGAGTGGATTGAGAGCAGCCCTGAGGAGAAGGGCTTGGGGGTGTTAGTGGATAAAAAACTGAATATGAGCCAGCAATGTGTGGTAGCCACAGAATTGTGGCTAGCAGGTCGAGGGAGGCGATTCCCCCCCTCTGCTCCGCTCTTGTGAGACCCCACCTGGAGTACCGTGTTCAGCTCTGGGGCCACCAACATAAGAAAGACATGGACCTGTTGGAGCAAGTCCAGAGGAGGGCCATGAAGATGATCAGAGGGCTGGAGCACCTCTCCTATGAAGACAGGCTGAGAGATTTGGGGTTGTTCAGCCTGGAGGAGAGAAGGCTCTGGGGAGACCTTATAGCAGCCTTCCAGTACCTAAAGGGGGCCTTCAGGACAGCCGGAGAGGGATGTTTTACAAGGGCATGTAGTGATAGGACAAGGGGTAACGGCTTTAAACTGCAAGAGGGTAGCTTTAGATTAGATGTAAGGCAGAAGCTCTTCACTATGAGGGTGGTGAGGCACTGGAACAGGTTGCCCAGAGAGGTTGTGGATGCCCCATCCTTGCTGGAGGTGTTCAAGGCCAGGTTGGATGGGGCTTTGAGCAACCTGGTCTGGTGGAAGGTGTCCCTGTCCATGGCAGGGGGGTTGGAACTAGATGATCTTTAAGGTCCCTTCCAATGCAAACCATTCTGATTCTATGAATATAACCCTGCTCAGGGAATTAAATATATCTAGGGATTCTGTATACTTGCTTTCTTCCCTGCTATTGCATGATTAATCAATGACTCTGTTGTCTTCCCCCACATGATTTCAATACATCATATATGAAAATATTGGTTTTGCTCTGCTCATACCAGAAAAAAAAAAAAAAAAAGCATCTGTCTCTTTTTGTCTAGTGTCCTCTTTCCTAATGAGTGGTTTTCATGTTAAGATGGCTCTGTTGTAAAAACATTAATTTTGCTAGTGTTTCCAGAGTCTCACTCTCTAGACATGTAAGGAAGGAACCACAATGAATACAGGTAAAGTGCAAAGAACTTGGTGCACAAAAGTGCCATGTTCCCGGTAGATCTGTCCTCAGAGTAAAACTCCTTTGGCACAAAGCTAGTACAGCAGCCCTACTTTATCCTGTATCTCTTCCAGACCTCTGGGCAGGAACAGCAAATTCCTTGGGCGGATGGTCTATTTTCCAAATTTCCAGCCTCTAGCTCGAGATGCAATTTGTGCGCAAACTCCTCTATTTCAAGGAGCCATAGAACTGCAGGGGTGGAAAATGCCAGTTCACATTTTTTCTTGATAGTCTGCCACCACGGAAACCTGTAACATCCTGGAGTTACCAAGTAAGTTATCAGCTACCTGTTGGGTAAACTTCTAGCACATATAATAGCAAAAACCAGGTAGCTGGGTTTTTTTCCAGTTCAGCTTCTTTCATTGTTCAACTAAACACTAGACTCACACGCTTTCTCTTTTCCCCTTTGGCAGAATGTATAAGACCTTTCAGAGAGTTCATGGTTAATAAAATCCATCAGTTGTCACATACCAGATGTAAGTGCATCTCTTGGTCTTCTTGCATACCTAAATTCAGTATAAATTTTAGATTCATCACGTCTTCCAGCAGTTACCTAGGGACCTCAGCAGCCCTCTCCCACAACATGCAGTGTCTGCCTGGGCACCCTCATGGGCTGTCAGTGCTAGTGCTGGTCTCCACAGGAACCCACAGCTCCCCTCTGACGAGTGGCAAGGGCTCAAATATTAGGAAGCAGCACAAAGAGTAACAGCAAGCAGGGAAGATCACCCACAAGCAATGGCATTTTACATGATTAACATGAAATTTCCCTGGCTTATCTTCTTTCAAACTTTGGACTACATCTGCTGTATGCTATATTAGAGGCTTTAAGTACTTTGTATAAGGTGGGCTTTTGTTCCTTTTTCTTTGGGGTAAGGAATGGGAGGGAGAGTTATCTTTTCAGCGATGTTGCTTATCTCACAAATACATTTAACTACTAACTGTAAAATTGCTTTGCAAAATGCATCTTCTTGTGTCACTTAGGAAACATCCTTCTGGTGTGAAGGAAAGGTGAAGAGGTGGGAGGGGTGTCTAAGATTCCATCTCCAGAAAAAGTTTCACTACAAAACATATTTTCCTCTACCAGAGGAGAGGATTACAAGAATTTTGTTCTGCAAAAATCTGCCTGAATCACAATTTCTGTGCTACAGGAAGGTCATCACAAATGTAGACATTGCAAGTCGGCAAAAGAGAGGTTTTGCTGGAAGAAAGGAAGACACTGTTTCCAGAACAGCACTGTTGCTATTTTTGACAAGTGAAATCCAACCTTACTGCATTGCCCTTTGGAAGAGTTTGGCTATGCCTCAAGTTCCCCCTCATCAGAGTATCTAACCCCTAAATCACAGCTACTCCAACCTGCCCTGACCCTTTGCAAACACTGTTAAGGGTCTTCATGCTCAGTTATCAGAAAGTGAAGGGAAGGAAAGGGAGGGGAAAGGGCATGAAGCTGGACACCGGGAAGGACAGTAGCAGGGAGGCAAGGGGGTAGAATATTTGGTCCCTGGTTTTCAAATAGCCATAGCCCTTTCTGGGCCTGCCTGGAAAAACACCCATTTGCATGCAGAGGGAAGAATTTTAAGTGGATTATTTTGCCTCTGAATTTGATCCAGTTTTCAGCAACATGATTCCAGGCAGTCTTTTGTCTTTCCATTAGATGCAAAAAGAGCTACGTAATAGCAGTTATCCCTGTAGCAGGATGGATGGGGACATCATCTATTTCTGCCTCTCTCACATAAATACCCACTCAAAGTAATTTTTAAATTCTGAAAAATTTTATAACAGCAATGGTATAGTATAAATTTATACACACATAAACACACACTGCGTGTGGGTAGAGAGACCGTGTAAGCATCTGATGTTCATCTCACAGCTGAAAACCAGATTACCATAAAATTAATATTATTAAGATGCCAGATACTTTCTTCCACTGCACCATATAATGAGAAAGGAAAAGAAGATCTGGTGGAAGGAGCCAGCCATTAAGGGAGCCAGGAAAACAGCAGAACAACCGTGCTCCTTCCTTTTCTGACAGCCCAATGACACAGTGCCAGGCTCTAGTGGCTCATGGCCCAGGACTGTTTGAGAACAGATGGAATATAGCATGTTCTTTTCTGAAATTAAGGCAAGTAAGGGAAAAGAAAAGCAAAAGGAAATGAAGATCAGATCAGTACTTCCTGACCTGCACTTCCTCCACAGTGCTTGATCCAGAGCTCTTTGAAGTCTACAGAGAGAGCCCCACTGATTTCAAATGGATTTGATTCAGAGCCTGAAGGAGGAGGAAAAAGCACGTGGCATGGCAGAAAGCTCACCGGCATCATGGCTCTGGGGGGATGCACAGAGCTTTCCCTGGAAGCGTGTGTGTTTATCAAATGTTCCCCTTCCTTGGATTGCCCTTGAGACATGTTCCATCCAGCAGGATCCAGTGAAAAGATTTAAAATACGGTTTAATTTGCATATATTTGACAGAACATAAGCGTTCTTCCACAAGATTTGTGAGTCAAATAATGCTTTTCCTCCCCCTATCTGGAATAAAAGAATATTTCCCCTTTTTCATGGCAAAGTGTTTCTGCAAGAACATTGTATTAACTCTGTATATTACTTGAAGTTTGTAGTGTTGCCTTTTTATTTTTTAACACAGTTATTATAATCAAGATTTCTTTGGTCTTTTAAGATTGGCCTTGCTCCCTAATAACCATTCCCAGTATCTCCACATATGCACATTCATTTCAGATTTCTATAACTGGAAAACATTTCATTTTCCCCCTCTAAGAGCAATTTACTTTGATGTATTAAAAATGTCCATCAAAATCTCTGCAACTACAGTCATTATAAAAGACCCCAATATTTATGTGGCTTCATATCAGAAGAATTCTCACACAAAAAAAATATCTATCACTCAAACTACCTCTTTGTCCAGTTTTATGTGTATCAGATGGTTAAAATAGCTCTCTGGAGCTTCATACATCATTCCGTCTGGAAAATAACCAAACAATACTCCCTTTCTTCCCTCCCCCAAAATAACCACACAACCTTCGTAAAATACTCTGAACTAATAAATTATACATAGAACCCATTATGTATTCAAATATCCCATATTATTCCACGAGCAAGGTAGTAAGCGTGACATAGTGTGAGCATTTAGCTTGTGATGCTTCCAGAGGACTCCATGCTGCCTGCTCTGTCTCGCAACTTACAGGGTCAAGGCCAAGAAAAGATGAGGAAAATTTAGACTCAGGATGCATGTAAGTACTTGCAAGGAAAGCTGTGATAGGGTCCTCAAACCTATAGCCTTCTGTTTGACAAAATGATTAGAGGAGGTTTCAGTGTCCAGTTGTCAGAAACTCCTCCACTGCCTAAGCTGAACACAATGTGAGAAACAAACCAAGCAGCAAAATAATACACAATTGACAACACGTTCAATGGAACAAGAGCTGAGCAAACAGCATGGCTCACTTGGCGTTCCTGCACAGACACACGTTTGAAATGGCAGATGGACAGGCAGCAAGTGCTTTGGAAGGGTCCAATAGGCTAAAGAAGAAATTAAAATTCCATATTTTAAAACGTGACAAACAAAAAAGCTTGATCAAATCTGCTGGTATGGCCTGCTTACAGATGAGGTCGAAGTTTGGGCAAGGGGAAATCAAATGCCTCCAAGGCTACCAGTGAAGCAAAAAAATTACATTAGCTTTACAGCCTGAAGCATATTTGTTAGTATTTAACAAATTATGTGCTTCATTTAAATACCGTTGCTGGTAGCCAAATAAATTAAAATCACCTCATTAGGCTTTACATCAGTGAAGTTAAAAAATTAAAAGAGGCTTTTCTTACCTTCTGTCTAGGTGTCTTTCTACTTGTACAGTCACTGCCAGTAGGGACCTATGTCACGAAGGCCTTTCTCCATATCATTTGTCTCTAGGCGTCCTGAACCTAGATGGTTATAAAGAAAGACAAGGCACACGTATGATTTCAAAATATTGCTATGGTTCCACAATCAAAAATATGAACAGCCTGAAGCATTTACAGCTCTAAAGGCCCACATGCTGCGCTCTAGTAAAGACAAAGAAACAGGCACAAGGGAACATAGAGAACTGATTGTATTTCACCAGCATGCTGCATAAAATACAGGTATAACTCTGCATGGGGGAAACAGGGAAGAGCCTGGTCAACCAGCTTCTGGTCTTCACTTCACCTACTTTTAGCATGATATTGGGCTAGCTGTTTCATTACACGTGTTTTAGTTAACCTGTTTGTAACATGGAGATAAAGACACTCTAAGTCCAGATTCAGATTGTCTAATTTTCCCCTAAATTCCTTTGTAAAATATTTGTCCTGGTAAACCTTTCTGAAGATCTACAGCCAGCCAGCAGGAAACATGATGTACAAAAACTGAGGTAGAAATTAGGCTATCTGAATTTAAGCCTTTAGCCTCTTTTGCAAAGACTTCAGCTTATGGAAAGGAAAAACACAGTATGAGTCACATATTACTACTATTAAGTATGTATGACCAGAGTTAGGGTGTCAACCTCGTATGCCCTACTTAAAGAAAAGCCCTGTTTCCATCATGATGGATAGGAAACAAAGACTATACGTAGCACTTGCTAAGTATTTGCAACATTTGACCAACTCTGCTGAAGAAATCATGACAGAAGAAAAGCCAAATTCTTTTTTCTTATAAATAGTTCATTCTCTCTGGAAGGCAGTTTGGAGAAACCAAAACCTTTGCAAACTTGCATCATGCAATAGGCATGTCAGAAAAAATATATATTATGACATTTTCTAAGTGAAGCATTTTGATTTTTAATTTGAAGTGTTACTTTGGGACCAGGTTTAGCACGTTCAATTTTTTTAAAAAATATTTAGTAATTAATAAAAAGTTTTATTCAATCAAATAAATCTTTCTTTCCTCACTCCCTAGGATTTATGTTTTGGCCTGGAACCAGGAACATTTTTGGTTCAGGTCACCCAGTAGCAGCTTCTCTAGAATGATTTGCACAGCCCTGCTTAGGGAATATTTGAAAACTTGCAGAAAATTTCTCCAACTGCACTGCAGAAAAAAAAAATTAAGACTTCATAACTCATCATATATAACTAGTACCAATATGTCTCAACATTTAAGAAAATACTTAAGATTTGCTATTCCTACATGCTGATCTCCTGTTGAAGCTAGCAGGACCATTTGCATACTTCTGATTAAATGTCTTCCTAAAGGCTTTGCCAAGTAAAGGTACATGAAGTAGATGATAATGAGAGAAAACTGTTGAATGACTTGACAGTTATCACAAAATTCCTTGAATAAATTACATGAACACTTTTACCCATTATTGCCCTTTTGGCATGAAAGTCTTTACTTAAAACAGTTCTTCCTCTTTAATGAATTTGATTTGTGATGATGACTGATGTCTCCTGTCCTTGCATTTTGGCATTCCTGTAAAGTGGCGATAACCACTTACAAGGTCCTGATCAGTCTAACACCAAGCCAATGGTGAGAAATAAGGAATACAGACTTCCACCCATCAGAAGCAAAAGCAGTCAGGTAAAGCTGCATGTAAAAGATCCTTTGCAGTAACAAAAATCAGAAGGAATAAATTAGCTAGCCATATTGTCAGTGGTTACAAGTAAGTTAAGGCACCAATGTTAACTCCTTGCTAGTTTACTGGTCCAAAAGTGGGCGGTTACTTCTCGTTAGTGGAAGAGCCAGCTGCTAGTTAGGGTGTTTGTGTTTCTGACGCTGTGCTCTGCTTGTTCCACTGTGGAAACCTTTTGTAAATAGAAGGCTGCCAAATGTATCAAACTTTTCATATCACTGTAATGTAGAATGAAGTTCATTGTGATTTGAATTAGGTGCACTGAATTCATTGCACTTAATCTGATCAGACTCATCACATGTTGCCCAGCTCAAGAAAAGCAATTTATGAAATCCGATACTAGAGATACCAGTAACATATTATTGATCCCTCTCTTTTTCATTTTACTTCAGACTTATGAAGCATAATAGAGATGTTGAAACAGTCACACTTCTCTTAAATATAACACCTCCCACTGCATTGCAATTTTCAATTGCAATTCTCTACCTCACATACTATTTGGTGATTCTAAACTGTTCGTATCCAAAGCACCCATACAACCAGCACCATTTCAGCAGAATTCCATTGTTATGTTATATAAATATTGATTTTGGATACATCTTTGATGTTAGTCAGTTCTTCAGAATATCATATTGAGAACTGAGCATGTATGAAAAACTAAGCACACTGTATCAGTGTGTGCTGTGAAATTAAACTAAAGCAAAAACTGGTGCTCAGTCAATTATGAAATCTGTTTTCTCTTCACTGCTTATAAAGAAAAGGGACAAATCCATGGCAGAAGCACTGCAGATGCTCAGTTTGGTAGGAAGTAACTCATCCCCATGTTCTTCAAGGAGTGACAGCCAAGCTGTCCCCCAAAGACTACAATTCCATGAAGATGGTGTAAGCTGCAGTTTAGACCACATTGCCATCCTCTCCCATACCACTCCCACCCTGACATGTGCTTTGGCCCGTGGAGCTTTGCGATCAAGTGTTCAAAAGCCACAAGTCCTGGCCTTTCCCCTTTGCCAAGTCATTATTGAAAAAACATTACAGATTCTGGTCTCTGCTTTGCCCATAGGATGCAGCATTTAGGCAGCATATGTGGGAATGAATAAATCAGAGCTGCGTCCTCTACATTCGCACTCGCAGCAGTCCCTTCCCATCTGGCAGGGAAATGTCCGTTACCCCAATTCTTACCCTGGTTTGGGGCAAGACTAGGGTTGCAGGAGCACTGACAACCACACAAGATGCTATAGGCCAGCCTTTTATCTATCACCACAAATAAACGCAATTAAGGTACATCATAGTTTTCCTACAGCAGTACTAGCTCTTCCTAAACCTGTTTTCTCACTTTCCCTCAGCCACCTTTTCTTTGGTGAGAAGAGCTTCTCACTCTGTACATAGCAGCAAAACAAGATTTCAAAAGAGGAAAAGGTGACTCCCTAGCTAAGTATGTGACAACAGAAAAAAACTTTTCTTCTGAGTCACACTCTCTCTGCTTAGCTTTACACATACATACACAGATGAAACCAAGTTCTGGACAATTTTAACCAGAGATTTTATAAATGTTGCTACAGGTCTGGGGTGGGGGAAGTTAGATCTGCATTGCTCCAACCTGCCCTCAGGATCACGACAGAAAAATTATTATCCCTACCAACATCTGAGACCAGAGCTCTCAGCTAGGGTCTGTAGGGTGGCTTTAACAAGGCTGCCCACGCTGCAGCCCTCTGCAGGACCCGGCTCACCAGCAGAGCCCTTGCAGCTGCTTCAGCCTCCTGTTCTCCATCCATCGGCCATGGGCTGTGGTTCCAGACACATGCTGGGATGCAGAAGAACCTTTCAGTGTCTCCACAACAGAGTACCTGGTCCCCAACTGGCCGAAAACTGTGCACCACTTACTAGAGAGGAAAAAGGGAAAAGAAAAAGGAAAAAAAAGAGGAGGTGAAAAAAAGGAAGATAAAAAGGAGGAAAGGGAAAAAGGAAAAAAGGGGAAAATAAGAAATAAAAATGGAAAAAGGCAAAAAGATAAAAGAGAAAAATAAAAAAGGGAAAACAGGAAAAAGAAAAACCAAGTGAAAAAGAAAAAAGGAGAAATGGATAGGAAAAAAATAAGAGGAAGGAAGAGAGGGAAATAGCATCAAAGAAAGGCCAACATTCTTTCCAACACAGGGAACCAGAGGTTAACTGAGGAGACCAGAAGGAAGGACCAGAATAAAAAAAAAAAAAAAAAAAAAATGCAGTTTATTTCTACTGGCATATGCAAAACAAATACCATTTTCTATATGCTCCTAAAAAGACAGATAAACCTATCCTCAGCAGTTGCCTGAGTGAAAGAAGGGCAGAGGTGTACCACAGGGTTACGACAGCCATTAGCATTTTTGCCAGTTGATGAGAAAGCATTTCATACCAAAACGTGTATGGTCAGCAGAACATAAGCATTAACTTATTGCCTGATTTTCATCTTTCATTTCAATGTTCTGAATTATTAATCTCATCCTAGTCACTAGTTTAACTTTTTTTTTTTTTAACTCTTTATATAATGTTGTCTTTATATAATCTAAAAAAGTTCAGGGCTTGGAAGCAACAACCCTCCTAAGCATATCTATGAATATAGGATACTTGAAGTGCAAAATAAACTTTTACCAAATGCCGTAACCATTCAGCACCAGCAGAACTGCAGATACGTTCCTGCAGGAAGACGTACAGTGTAGGCTCTGCGATGCCTTCAGGGAAAAAACTGCTCTGGGGAGGCAGAGGGAAGTGTAACACACCGAGGGCAGCAGGCGGATTCATCCTCCTTGCAGAAGGCTGAGAAGCAGATGGAGGCAGCTGCCTGCTCCGAGGAACCTTCCTTCAAACCTGTGGGTTTGTGCGTATCTTGGGTTTGTGTGGCGGGGTTTTGGTAGCAGGGGAGGGTCCGCAGGGCGGGCTCCTGTGAGAAGCTTCTCGAAGCTTCCCCGGCTCCAGGCCGGACCCGCCGCTGGCCCAGGCCGAGCCCCTCAGCGACGGCGGCAGCGCCTCCGGGAGAACATGGCCGAGAGGGGAAACCTGCAGCGGGGGAGGAGATTGGGATGCGAGAGAAACCCCTCTGCGGACACCGAGGGCGGCCAAGGAGGAGGCGCAGGAGGGGATGCCCCCGCAGCCCGCGGTGAGACCAGGCGGCAGGCTGTCCCCCCCCGGCCCACGGAGGGGAGCGGGGGAGCAGATGCCCACCTGCAGCCCGGGGAGAGAGGAGCCCCCGCCGGAGCAGGGGGACGGGTGCCCCCCAAGATGGCCGGGACTCCGCGGGGAAGCCCGCGCCGGAGCAGGCTGGGACCCGCGCCGGAGCGGTTCGTGAGGAACCGCAGCCCGCGGGAAGGACTCGACGCTGGAGCAGTTGGTGGAGGGCTGTCTCCCGCGGGAGGGACCCCGCGGCGGAGCAGGGGCCGAGTGCGGAGTCCTCCTCCCCCTGAGGAGGACGGAGCGGCAGAGACAGCGTGTGAGGAACCGACCCCGGCCCCCGGCTGTTCCCCTGCGCCGCCGGGGGGAGGAGGGGGAGAGAACCGGGAGCGGGGCTGGGGGGGGAAGGCGTTCGCAGGTTGGGTTTTACTTCTCGGTGTCCTTGCTTTGATTGGGTGGGTAGTGGATTGAATCGATTTTGTTTCTTCCCCAAGTTGAGCCTGTCTTTTGCCCGTGACCATCAGTGGCGAGTGATCCCTCCCAGTCCTTGTCTCGACCCACGAGCGTTTTTTTATGTTTTCTCCTCCTCATCCCCCTGGGGCCGGGCCGGGAGGAGTGGGTGAGCAGGTTCGTGGTGCTTTGTTACCGGCTGGGCTTAAACCACGACAGTGCACCAAAGCCATGCCAAGGCTGCTGTGACAGTCACACCACCTGGGGACATGCAGCACCACAGCATGCACAGCACAGCTCACTGTGCTAGATAGATTGCAGCTGGATCTTCCAGTGCAAGACTTTGGTTTTATAAAAATCACAGACATGCTTCTCTCTGATTTTGGCAGTAATCCTCACTGACTTTGCAAATGCCTTTCATGGAACTACTCTTGTAGATTTGACCAAAGGGGCTGGGGAAGTCTGCAGGGTCCGAAGCCGAGGCGGCAGTTTGCAGTCCATGATCATCTGTTAGAGATTGTACGAAGGCCTTTGCTTTAGGGAGCAAAGACACGCGGCTGGAAAGAGAGGAAGCTTAAGCTGTATTCAGAGTATTGCTGTTGCCAGAACATTTCAACACTTGAAAAAAAGTTGTTTACCCCCACGCTGTTTTAAAAGTTTGAAAGTCTTCAGTACTGAATGGGATTACGTCCTTATTTATTTCTCTCTTTTACAGATTAGCACAAGCCAAACTAAATATATAAATTTCATTCCAGAGGAAAAAATATTACATGCCTGTGGGGAAAAAACCAAATGAGTGTTTACCTTAACTCTGCAATTTGAAAAAGCAAACTTGAGAAGAGTGATTAAAAGCACGTGGTTAAAAGCACAGGAAGTGTGCCCTTTAAATACCAACTTCTAATTGCAGTGATCTGAATATGTAAATCTAATTAAGCACATTTAAGGATTAGGTATTTTATTAAAATTGCCTTGATGTAAATTGCGCAATCAGGTCTTTTATTAAGGCTGATCATCAATTTCCATTCTGGTATTTGTTAATAATAACTGACAAAATATCAGAGACTTACCATTTCTATAAGCACTGCAGTGATGGCTTTACAGTACAGCTAGATTGAATACCCTAGTGCTCAGCTCCAGCATACTTGTGATATTAATGCAGTCCGTGACAGGACTAAAAAAGAGCTTAATTTTAGCCGTACAGAATAATATTTCTTAGAGCCTTAAATGGCAAGATGTAATCCAATTGGATGAGATTTCCAATAATTTTGCCCTTTTTTCTAAACTGATCCACACATCTTTATTGCAGTTAATTACAGCCCACTCTTCAGTTGACCAAGATGAGAGCCTATGCACGACAACTGATGAGAGCAGCCCTGTTGGTTTTGGCTGAACCACAGTCACATCCTACATGCAGAGAGTGTACAGGCACACCCTATACGCCACTGCCTTCTCAGCTCAGAGGACAGCACTTGTGCAGAAGTAGCTGCCTTGTGCTGAGCTCACCGCTTGTGCTACAGCTCGCAGAGAGGCAGCCGGGCTTTGGTGGACAGAGCAACTACCCCTCCAACCGCTGGTTTGTCCCAGTGCTTAGTCCAGCTCCACTGCTGTAAACATATTGTAACGTGTTTGTCTAATTTCTTCTCTTAATTTGATTTCAGCATCCAGTCACTGATCCTTATTACACCTTCCTCATAAGATTAAACCATGCTGTAATGCTTACTGTTTCCTTCTCTGGAGACACCAATGCACAGGATAGTTCAAGCAGAGCAGAGGAGACACTGTATCGTTTAAGCCAATCAGTTACAGGACTATGCTCATTATTTCACCTTACAAAAATGCCCAAAGCATCTGGATCAGAATCTGCCCATTACTTCTCTTTCCCAACTATTGAGGTGCAAGAGATCTGTGCCAAGAAATCTTTAAACAAATTGTTTCTTCCCCAACACTTACCGCTGTGTCTCTCCATTTCCTTCATCTGAAAACCAAACACTTTCTCACGATTGTTTCCTGTAATATCTTATTTTCATTTTCCAGAACAAGACAAACTGCAGTTCTCTTAATGAGAACACACTTCTCACACGTATGTAGAGCCAGATAGCCAGGACATTCTGTAGACTATTGACAGCATTGTAAATTTTTGCACCTTAGAAAGAATATTAAGTATAATGAAGGCCATAGTAAAGCCCCAGTACTAGAGTTAAGAGAGTGCATAAGGATTTGAGCTTTTACTAAAACTTATATGTGTAGAACCTGTACATGCCAGAAGAAACACACTCTGAAATATCACAAGTAAAATGGCAGGGAACACAGACTTACTATTCATTGTACTTAAAATTTCAATTTGTACCGCCTGTTAACAGTTATTCAGGACTGGCTTTTGAATTCTGAACATTTTCTCTTTGACAATACTGAATAAAGGTAAATTAATTAAAGTGAAGAAGTATCTCACATGAGACCAAGACTAACACACATACAATAATGAGGGGAAAAAAAAGAATAACAGCAAGGAAAGGGCTAGATTGTATTTATTTCATGTTTGGAGGGAAAAATCAGTTCCATCTTAATTCAATCCAAACTATTTTGCCTATCTCAGAAGTAAAGGTTTAAGGGCAACCTTTCTAAAAGTTAAAAGAAAAAGATTTCACAGACTGTTAAGCTTCATCTTCTGAACATCTTTTCCAGAACACTACACTAGTAATACTGAAATCCTCAACTTTCTCTTTCACTGAATTAATTACTGGTCATATTTCAAGCATCCATGCATAGTACTTTGAATCAAAGGTGCTCAATACAGTTCTACAATCATTTACATGAACAATTCATCTTTTGCAGTCAAATTCAATTTTATACAGAGGTATTCATTCTTATACTGTTATTTAACAATCAGAGCCCACATGAAAAAAGTAAAGGAAACCTGAAACAAGTCTTATTGTTGACTATTTTTGACAGCTGATCTACAGATGCAGTTACCATGCACATTTCTAAATGGGGGAAAATTGTAGTAAGATGACTCCCTGATGCTCTTGGTGTGGGGTTTCCTCTTCATACCACAGGAATAGAGGATGATTAATAGAAATGGAGAAGAGACCAGAATCAAGACGGGAAACATGAAAAGCGCAAGGTTCTAGTTTCTGCTAAGGGACAAAGTTCCACACAAAACTTAGGCTTTACCTCTCAAACTGCAAGTCATTAATATATTAAGCAACGGTAACTATGGCACTCAGAAAGCAATGGGACAGCAAAAGAAAAACATGAAGTGGAATGTGCAGGCACAGCACTGAGATACCCTGGAAACTTGCACACCCTTTCCAGAGTTTCAGAGCCTTTGGCTCAAAACTCGCTGTGGATAAAGGAGCAGGGCAATGTCTATAAGACTAGCCTTCCCACTGGCTCCAGTTCTCAGTCAAGAAAGGGAAAGATGTATTTATATTTGTGCATTATCTTGAAATCTTTGGAGACTTCCTGGCAGAAATGAACATGGGCATTTCCAAGTCTCCCCTCCTGCCGTGCCTTCTGCTCCATTCCTGTGCCTATGCGTGTGTGTCCACAGCACGTGGCCTGCTGCAAAAGGAAGGTGGTGATGTCTTGCCTCCCATGGGCAAGAGGGAATGGGCTCACTGACAGCTACAAGGATAGTGGTTCATGGGAGCAAAACTGAATTGCCTTTAAGATACTCTCTTTGTAGGAATGTCAAGGCTAAGGCAGAACAGGATAGGATTTTGCAAGGACATCATTATTTGGAGGTTTAAGTACTCTCCCTCCACCCATACCTGAGGAGAGGAAGAGTTTAGTTCTTTATGGTCCTTCTCTTATCTCAGCAGCTTAGAAATAACTGGAAATTACAGATGTCAGGTCAGGAGTGGAAAATCATTCTGACTAGGCCAGAATGCCAGGCCATCAGTACCTCTGAAATAACGTGCTAGGGTTTATAAGTTAAAATACCTGAGACAAGAAAAAACCCCAACCAACAGCCTGGCTTATCTCACAGATTATTTTTAAAACACTGTACTGACCAAATTCCTTCCTGAATCATACAGAGGGCAGAAACTGTCCTGTAAGCTACTGCAGCACCGAAGAAGTCAGTTCATATTGATAAGACATATCATCTTTATATACATCTGAGTGCACTGCTTGGCCCACTAAGTTTGCATCCTATGCCTTAAAAAGACATGTTGCTGCTGGAGGTCAGTTTTGGCTTATGTTCGCTCCTGTAGTCTCATGGCAAGATGGTCTATTTGAATCCAGGTGGCAGATGAGAACATTGCTGCTCTGTTCCCCCTTTCCTGTTGGTGATATTCAGGCCCCTCTGAGACAAAGCTCCCCGTCGTCAGCAACAAAGATTTTGTTTGGAAAGGTGTGGACAGGGTGGACTGGGAAAAAGGAACTTAGGTCTGCAGTAAGATCTGAAGCATTAACTATACTTAGTGGTTCACTGGCAACCTTGATTGCAACAAAGAGAGGTCAAGTGGAGAAAAATCTAGAACACAGTTTTGCTCCATGTAGAACTGTAAAAGAGATTTCAGTGGAAGGTCTTTTAGGTGCCTCATGTATGCCCTTGGCGACAATGGCACCTGATGAAGTGAGAGGCGTCTCCCTAGCCCAGGGTAAGGGTTTGCTCACAGCAGCTTGTGGCTGAGAGCGGCTGGGGTCAGCAGTTTCACACAGCTCCCATTTCCTGAAGCTCCTCTTGCCTTTCTCCCTGACCTTCAGACTGGTGCACAGCCACCATGTTGACATACCTCTAATTTAAATTCCTACTCAAACTGATTATGATATTCTCACTTCACTACCCTTGAATGCAGCTGAATTAAGACACCAGGGTAATAAATGGGCTACCATATTAACAGTGATGTATCTCCCCGTTCCACAGAGCCAACGTCAGACTAATTTTCATGGGGAAGTCATACTGTCACTAGACTTCACTGCCATTAAGAATCAGTTAAACGTTCATTAATAGGCATTTAAACTTTTACTAGGACATGTTTAGTGAAAAATTCTCCATTGGCAGAATAGTAATTGGCTTTCTAAATTTCACAGATCCCTTAAAAATGGTCTTTTCTATCTGCATGCCCCATTGCTCCACCATTTTAATGTACAGTTCATTTGGTAATCATGTACAGACAGACAGACAACTAATCTATTTCTTCTGACACTTTGTTTTAAAATCCCATTTAATACGATCACTTCCTAAGAGAATCAAGAATTAGCAGGAGAAAAAAATGTAAATGGAAGCATTTATCAGCCTTAAAAGAAATACAAGAAAAGATTGTTAATATTCAGAAACTCACTGACATTCCAATAGAAATAGTCATTTCCAAGTACACTCTCCAGGAGTGAAAACATAATGGGAAATTTAAGTCTGCTGTTCCCTGCTTCATGCTACTGTATCTCCTCATTTTAAAAAAATCAATATAGGCTATTAATCATTTCACCCCATGTCCAAAGACTGTGAATGCCTTAAAAGGGGAGCTATAAAGGTCTGAGAAAAAAAACAGAGAAAGAAAAAAGCAAAATTGCTATATAAACACACCATAATTAGGAGACAGACTGATATTTAAATTATACACTGTCTTTCACCACCTTTTTATAGATCTCAGCCTCCTCATTCAGGTGAAACACACAGCCACACACAAGGATGGTTATTTCTCTACCCTTACTGACCAACCCAGGAGCAAAGAAAAGGAAGATAGGATTTATTCAACAATCCAGAGCTCTTCCTTATCCTTTTTATCTTCATTTTTTCCCCTTAGTTTTTATATATAGGAAATAAACAGAATCATAAAACACTGAATAAAGTCAGCTTCCTTTTGCCTTCTTGCAGACTCCTTTCTCCAGGATCACTCACTCAGGATACTCATTTTGGCAACTGAGTGCAGGTTGGTACGTATCAGCTGAGTGCAGGGCTGACCAAAAGTGGATCAGCAACTTCACAAGCCAGGAGGAGAAATGCCATTCTGCACCATGCCAAAGGACTGCTAATCTCAGTTATTGGCGAGTCCATCTGCATCTTCCACACAGGTTGTGACGCCAGGCTTATGCCCACAGCAGATCTGAGTAGATCCTCAGGAAAGGTAAATTGTACAAACTCCACTGATCAGAGTGTAGTTATACCATTTCAGACCACATTGATATTTTCATTACAAACATCAATGATCAAAGATTTTTTTATTCCTCCTGGCCATCTGTCAGTCTGTAAGTGCACAGCCATACAAACACCAACCCAGACCTCATGGGATAAGACAATGTATTTCACCTCAGAATTTTTCACCACCAATTAAGACAAGACCAGGCAACAAATACCACTGCTAAGGGGACCATCAGAGACCTCCCAGCAAATTCTTTACAAGTGTTTTTATGAAAGACCAATACATGCTCTTAAAATGTTGTGTTCTCTGAAACTGCAACCAGCTCAAGAAGAAACTTTAAAATAACTGGATTTCTAGATGCTGACCTTTTCTAATTTTCAACACAAAACCTACTTATTACCAATGGGAAAGAAAAGCCCACACCACTGAAAAGGTGACTTGCATATTCACAGAGACAACATGACCTCATCACAGTAGCATCTTTAATATAATGCTGCCTTTACTTCTCTTGTAATGCCAGCAAATTAAAGCCCTCACATTTTAAACAATTATTGATTTGTCTGATTTATGAATAAAAAGAAAGCTAAGTAGTTGAAATGTTATTTGGGCTGACTGAATTTGGGCTTTAGCTAGAAATGCTTCTTTTTAATAACAGGCAAAGCCTGCCCTCTAGAGCATTGCTGCCCCTCGTTGACAGAAACCTGTCTGCATTAACTGACTTATACTCAGTATTCAGCAAAGAAAAGTGAACTTGTGGGATTGCTTTAGTTCTTTCTCAGATGAATCGAAAGTGACAGATTTTTCAGTTAGAAGTATTTGAACCTTTGAGCTAGAAAAAAGTTTTCGGGTTCAGGGTTAAATCATAACGAATTCCTAGCTGCATAAGAAGGGACACAGGCAAAATCTAGCACAGGAATCTGAACGTGATGCTTTAGTACCACTGGATCCGCCTCGGCAAAAGAACAAAAGGAACTGCCTCTCTGAGACACACCAAAGCCCACGCCAAGCTGCCATCCGCTCTTCAGCAGCCAGATGTATGAAAAGACGACATGAAATTCCCACAGATACAAAAATTTTACGTGTTCCTAGCTGAACACCGCTGGCACAGTGTCTCAGTGACAGCACTTGCTGCAACGCACACCTGTATTATGACTCTGGTTATTACATTGACTGCGTATAACAACGGCACTCAGTCCTACCTGGAGCTGCTGGCTGTACTCGAGAAGCATTTGCCCAGTTCTTTGACAGAGCAACCTTAGGTGGTCCCCCCCTACACCCTAGCAAATCTGACAGAGCATGCGGGAAAGGAAGGACAGACAGCAAGAGGAATAAAGGGATCCTTGCTATGTCCTTCCACTGCTGCACCCTCCTTTGTTAGAGTAGCAAATTCAGTTATGTTGACATGTTAGTAGCAACATGTGGGGCACAGCAGCACAAAAAGAAACTTTCAACCCTTTCATCATATACATAGTGATGCATATTTTACCTGCTTGGATAAGGCACAATCTGACCCACGAACACATCATCGGAAATAGGAGCACACAGACGAAAGTCATTGTCTGAGCTCATGTTGTCTTTGGGGTGATTTCAGACACCCTTTGAGGATTTAAGGCAGAGTACTTTACAAAAAAGGACAGGGTACTTTTTAACCCTAAAGTACTTCACTAAAAATGACAGGCCAGATTCTCAGGTCACTTCAGAAAAATATATTAGATTTGACAACAGAAACCTCCTGGCCATGGTTCAAGCCACCTGGATACTCATACTTCCTGCACTGGTCCGCTTCTATGCTTCTCTAGACCTCTCAGGCAGTGGCACTGTAAGATAAACCAGGAACGTGGCAAAAGAAAAGTAGGTTTTTTTCAAGGGATTCAGATTAGCCAGTCTTAGAATTTCAACACCCCACCATAAAAGGTAAGGAAAAATCTTGCACTATCTTCATACAACAGCCTGAAATCTTAAGCTTTGATCTGGGACAGCCCATGCAGTGGGGAGAAGCAGAAACCAGAGTGTTGCCCAAGGTGACTTACCTTCTTTCTCTGCTTGGATTCGGTTCTTCACCCTCACCTAGCCGTCTTGCAGAGCAGGGAACTAAACTACAGTCTGGCGTGGGAGGGAGCTATGGTTTGGGGTTTTCTTACAGATAGCCTGCAGTTTGTAGTGATCTGTCAGAATGTGGAAAGAGCAAGTATGTGGCAGAAGGTGAAAGAGAGGTATTTGTGGTAAATGACAGTGAAGGTTCAGGGCTGGGCAGACAGATGGAGGCTTACATCAGTGAGAATAGGCAGAAAATGAGAGCATCTTAGTGGCATATTTAATTTCTGTATGCTTGTTCTTTTAGGCAACAACCTGAGCAGCTGCATTCATTTCATGCACAGACATCTCTAAGGATCCTCTCATATATGGAAATCACTGAAATCACAAATGAAATACATCTGTCTCCCCGGTGCATTGCAAAAGCCTTTTCACTAGGCACATCTACACAGTGCAGCAGACTCAGAAAAAATAAGCAACAATGCACAGAAAAAATGCTCAGTTTTGTTCCTCTGAGCCTCCTAGGAAACCTTAACTAATTACTGTTATTTAAAGAGGAAATGTAATTAAACCACTTGGGGTGGACAGAGCCCTGATTTGATGGGAGGAAGGCTGTGCAGCCATAGCAGCCGTGTGTGGTATGGGAAAGTACATGTTTGCAGACAAGCTGTTAGATAAAGATGAATTTCCCCCCACCCACTTCCCTTTACTGGGTGAATATATTCCTGAAACTTGCCCCAAATATCATCACTTTCTGTTAATCCTCACAAAGGTGCAAGAGGATCTTCTGATGACCAAAGGAATTAAAAATCTCACTTCTACTTTGCATTCAGTGGACAGCACAATTGACACAATATGCCCTTCCTGCCACCAGGAACCAGATCAGCAGAAGGTGCACACCACCAAGAGCCAGCACCTTCTGCTCAGATGTGTCTTGCACAGCTCAGCTGATAAAAACCAGACAGAACACAGTGCCAGGCAATATAGATGCAGACCACTTCCTTTTTACTGTACTTTTACAGATAGTAATATCAGCTATTCTAGTTTTTTTTCCTTGTAACTTTTATTTCTGTCTATTTTGGGAGCTGGAAAATTTCAACTGCATTAATATGCTTCAGTCCCCAGTCTCATCAGAAAATGTTTGTGTTCCTCAGACAGAATATGAATCATTGTAATGGACTAACTTAGCTTCCACTTCTACATAATAATGTGAGATGCATAAAGTACCAACAATCTGAAATGCATACTTAATTTACGTTTGGGCAAAACTGAAATGGCACATACAAAGTATTTGCCTTTGTTAAAGTGCTTTTGCAGTTCTGTGAGCTTCGTTGATGTCATTTAATGACATTTCCCTTGCTGCTGAAAAGGCCACCTTGTAAGCAACAATGATGCTGGACTTTGAAGATCTGAACCATAAGATGCAGTGACATGAAAACAAAGACATGTTGTGTTTATCTGATCCTTGCACCTCCCATCCTACTTGGATGTGAAAATGGGGCATTTAATAGCAGAGGAGGGCAGTTCTGCAGAAGTAAATGTGCAGTCGATTTTATGGTTTACTGAGCAAAGCCTAGCCCTCCTTAATGTTTGGAATTTTTTTTGCCTTCTTGACTAACTTGAATGTCTATGCACATTTCCATACCAGGCTAATAATTCTATGGCATTTCCAAAAATGCTCACAATGTGAACTGGTAAAATAGCAGTGTGTTTAAACCTGAGAACATTTTTCTTGGATAATTTCACATGAACTATCACTTCCTTTTTAGTTGATGAACATTTTATATGCTGTTGTGCTACTTAAAGGGTTAAACAATTACTAGATCTAAATGAAACTGATAAGCAAAATGTGATGGCTGAATTTTTCCCTGAACATTTTAAAGTGACCGGGCATTTGCATTAAAAAGAAATTTCAGGAATCAGCTTCTAACACAGAATTTTTTCTATTGAAAATTTTCTATGGAAGTACAGCATGAGCTGGGGTTTTTTATTGTGCTGGTTTTGGCTGGGATAGAGTTAATTTTCTTCATAGTTGCTAGTATGGGGCTATGTTTTGGATTTGTGCTGGAAACAGTGCTGAAAACACAGGGTTGTTTTTGTTACTGCTGAGCAGTGCTTACACAGAGCCAAGGCCTTTTCTCCTTCTCACCCCACCCCACAGTGAGTAGGCTGGGGGTGCACAAGAATTTGGGAGGGGACACAGCTGGGACAGCTGATCCCAACTGACCAAAGCGATGTTCCATACCATACAACGCCATGCTCAGCATATAAAGCTGGGGGAAGAAGAAGGAGGGGGGACACGTTCAGAGTGATGGCATTTGTCTTCCCAAGTAACCATTACGCGTGATGAAGCCCTGCTTTCCTGGAGATGGCTGAACACCTGCCTGCCCATGGGAAGTGGTGAATTAATTCCTTATTTTGCTTTCCTTGTGTGCATGATTTTTGCTTTATCTATTAAATTGTCTTTATCTCAACCCCTGAGTTTTCTCATTTTTACTCTTCTGTTTTTCTCCCCCATCCCAGCCGGGGAGGGAGCAAGCGGCTGTGTGGGGCTTAGTTGCTGGCTGGGGTTAAACCACGACAGTTATTCTGGTTTACACACAGAAAATGCCTTTCTAGAGCAGTTGTTAATACCTCTCACACATCCAATCTAATTAAGAGACTGTGTCCAGCAGGTCAGGCACAGTGGCAGACTTGGATGGGCAGAAAACTCTTTGTCCTCTTCAACACTACTTCTCTGCTACTATTGGTCCTCTACTGTGAAAAATAGCTATTTTACTCCAGAACCTGGAAGGCTAAAGCAGGCACAATCAACTTCCATGCACCCTACCTGCAGCTGCTGCCACCAAATCATTAATAGTACTAATAAATTAGTGATAAGCAAACACAAAGCTACACCCTCAAGCAATATTAATCAAAGTGGTTCTTCTTTACTCAGCTGAGCGTGTATCAGCAGGCCAAACACTCAAGGGAACATTCCAAGTGGGATATACACCAACCAAAAAGTTAACTAAGTTCAACTGCTTATGAAAGTAACAAATACGCTAACGTAGAATTTTGACCAATTATTTTCAATGAAGTATTCTTTCCAGAATTTAAAGTGAGAAACTTTAAAATTTTGGCAGAAATATGTCTCAAGTTTAATCTCCTATATGAAATAATAATAGGAAAAACATGGCATGAAGCCCATTTTAATCAAATTGGGACTTCTAAGTCTGAAAACAGACATATGTTCTTCAGACAATGACTCTTATATGCAGATCTAGAGAAAAGAATCTCAGTAACTTTCCCAGCTAACACAGAGGTAAAACTCAGTCTTTACATTCCCTTTATTAAACTGATTTTTCACCTTAATTATACATGGATAAGGTGATTTACAGTGGAGGAATGATGAGCTCTGTTTCGCCACTTTGGAAGCACAGATCTGTAGAAAACCCATAGCAGTAGAAGTTGACTGGAAGGATATCTTTCAAAATGAATGTCGTTCTGCATTTATGGTCAGCCATAACATTTCTTCCACTGTTGCTGAAGTTGCAGATGCCTTCCTATCAAAAATCTGTATTTTTTGTAATATTTGTAATTCAAACACAAAAATTTTCTCTGAGACGCAGTACATAGACTTGCCAACTATGTTATGCCTGTATTTCACACCTTTGCAGTATAAACACAGGTTTAACCTGTAAGAAGTTGGCTTGGTTTGTAGTTGGGAAACATTTGACAGCATTAAGAAAATACGTTTGGCCATATTTTGGAGTAACGTAAGCCTGAGAATGCCAAAAATGAAGACATTTGAGGCACTTCATGATGAACCTTTTGCTCAAAAGCCAAATCACAGAACACAACAAAGCCAAATACTATCACCTGTTCACTGGCATCTTAAGATGACTTAAATTTTTAATGCACACACATCCACCAGCCTTTTCTGTCGCCAAGCCAGGGAAGGTAGCAGGAAAGCTGGCAAACGGGTCAACAACCCCTCCAACTCAGAGCTCATCCCCAACAGACTCTCTCTCTAACCACCATCTCTCTGAAACGGGTAAGAGGAAAGCAGAAGATAGCACAAAGGAAGGGCCAAAGGCTCCAGTGGTGTACAAATCCTCTTGGCTTTTCATCTGATGCAGCTGGAGTAAATAGAAGGAAATGCTGATTAATATCAGCACACACAGCGACACTGCCACTACCCGCACCTACCCTGTACTTCCCTATCTCTCCACGTCTTCCAGCTCCAGTGGAGAAAGACCAAATCTGGGATGAAGCCCCTGGGTAGGATAAACAGTGGAGGTACTTGTTGCTCTTGTAGTGTTTGCCATTTATCAGTCCCGTAAGATACAACAAGAGGAGCACATAACTAGTCATCAATTTAATAGTAGTGGCAGTGAGCTGCCTCCAGAAAAGCCAAGAGAAAGGAAGAAAAGTCAGATCCTGTTTACCAACCTTTTGTCTCATATTCCACATAACATCTGGAAGTTCAGGGAGTACGTAACAGTCCAATTATCAACACTGTAAATTACGTTGAAAAGACTGGGTCACCTGTTATGTGGCAGGAGCCATTACAAACCTGGAAAAAGCTGTGCCTTTTTGCAAGAAAGGAATTGAGGGCCACTGACCCAAAATGACTCCCAATTGCTTGAACAAGGGGATTTCTGCCAGAAAGCTCTCTTGCCTTTAAATGACCAATTTTTTCCACAGAAACTTACATAGAGATCATAAGGAAGACAGAGCTACATAGGCCTATTCTAGTCATGTCACCATGAGGAGAAGAGCTCCAGGGCCTCAGCCAACCAAGCAGTGTTCTTCCAAAGCAACATGAGCCATTCCATTCCTGTAAGGGGAGGACTTGACAGAAGGAAGCAGAGGTGGGAGAAGGTCTTGACTTCAAAGCCATTGCACAAGAGGTCTAAAAAGAGAGGAAGATCAGATGGACTGTGCTCTTTCCCACAAACCTGAAACTTTCCTGGACTCTGTGAGGGGGAAGCACCAAAAAAATTTTTTTTTGCTAAGCTCCCATTTCAGCGTTTGACATCACACGTTGTATGAAGCAAAAACTGCAGCCTGGTGGTGAAAAAAATCTAAACTGCTGGTCCTAGAGTCAAAGAATCCATAGTCCCAGGTTTCATAGCTGAAAGGCAGTCAGATGCATGATCTGAGCTTGGAGACACTGGCCACATGATCAGGCCCTATCCAGATCAGTGGTACTTACCGGAACAAGATACCAGTGACAGAACCTTGTTACAACAGATCGGTACCTTTTCAGACAGCAAAACTGATTCAGGTTTTGACATTAAAATACAGCTTGTCTATTCTGTGACTGTAATGGATAACACAGGTAGCATTTCACCTTGACTGTTATGATAACAGTAACATAATACAAATTCATTCTGAACAGAATCCTTTTTGCAGGAATACAAAGATATGTTAATTACGCACTGGTACTGAATTTGGATTCTATCTATCCTAAATGATTTTTTTAGGTCTAATTCATGTCCTGTTCACGTAAAATGAGGAGACAGTGTTTTGAAGGCACTCTAATTACATTAGGCCAAACGGATACAAGAAAATCAAGCCATTATGAGTACAGGCTGGAGCCTGGGTAGGTGCTCAGCAAGCACAGACCAGAGCAGATTCACTGCCTGCTGTATTTACAAAACAACAGCAGAGATTATATTGTTAAATTCAAGTGAAGCTGATTCAGAATAATATAGTTAGGAGGTCATACACTATGCTGGTGCCACTGTCTAGTGCATAAAACTATAATTGTAAAATTTAATTTTTCTCATTTCAAATCTTTAAAGTAAGATTGGAAGCACAGAATGAACATTAATTTATCATTATACATACCATGTATGACATTTCTAAACTACTTTTATGCTAACAAACTTATGATATATGTATTCTAGGAAAAAAAATCCAAGAACTGTACTGTGGCATAATGAAAAATAAAGAGGGTTGGGGATGTTACTGAAAAGTATTAGAGCTTCCTTCCAGTACAAGTCTTCGAACCTAGAGATCTTTCATGTTTTATAGACTCTAGGTCTGATTCTTCTCTTGCTGAAAATGACTTTACATGACAGGAATTAGGTAGCAGAGTTACTCCTGTCTCACATGAAAGGGAAGTCAGAGTTCGGACACCTGAGTGAATGCTACCAGATCCTCTGATCCTCTCAAAGAGTTCTCCTGAAGTGGCAGGGGAACAAATTGTCCCCATTTCCATACTATCTGCAAGTGCAAGTGTTCATTCTTACTGCTTGAGCCCCTGTGTATCTCAGCCCAAAAATGACAACTTCACAGGCTCCTGAAGTCTCCCATCTTAGTGAACTGCTTTTAAAGGCCCTCTAATAACAAAACCTTTACTGATTTTAATGGTTAATGTTGTTTGGGGTTTTTTAAACAGGAAAAAGGAAATAAGAGAGGAGTGCTTTTTCTGTATGTTTTTATAAAGAAAGAAAAGATCCTTTTGTTCTTTTTCCCTTCAACTATTTCTCAGGACAAGCTTGATTAGGCCACAAGGATTAAAAATGTGCAATATCTAGAGAGATGCTTTTTTTCAGCAAAGACAAAAAATGAACAAGCAAAAAGTAAACCATCACATTCAAGGCTGAGGTTTGTTTAAAACCACAGACTTCTCTTCTGACAGTCCAGCTTCTAAAGCCAAAAGGCACAAATTTCATCACTAAAAGTAGTATTTAATAAAGGAGAGAGAGAAGTAGGGCTGCCTGTGTCTCTAAGGATCCCTCCTGCCCAAATTCCTGTTCATTTGGGACCCCACCAGTACAGTGGCTGTTCCAGTGAGCTAGAGAAGGTGGCATGAGACCAGCTTCAAATGAGAAGGATGCTGTAGGCCAAGCTTTCTGCATGGAGCACAGCTCTCCATGGATATTCTGATAAAGGAAGCCTTCAGATCTAAAAATATCCATAGAAGACAACAAACTCAAAAGAGAATAAAACTGATTAGCAGTTTTTGCATCTGATTTTAAAATATGCAATGTTTAAACTGGAAGTGACGTTTTGTCAGGAAGCCAGCTTTGCAATTCCTTTTATTTCATTTTTGTGACAAAACCTAGCAGCACGTCTTTTGCAGTTCTCCCTTATTTATTAATTCCATGAATAAAAGATTTTTGTGGTGACTAATTCACCCTGACTTTTTGGCCACCAATCCTGCCCTTTTTATTCCTTTAGGGAATGGATTTCCTTCCAAATTTAAATGGCAGGACTGAAGAACACTTTAATGATGGCATGGTACACAAGTGGTACCATTCTTCCTTGAAAAGCTGATTTACCTGCCTCAAGGAAAAACCCCAGTGCTTCAGTTAAGGAATTTAAATTATTCATAAAGAGGAAAAAACCCAACATAACTTGGTCAAATGTTGTCAGCCATTTCCATAGATGATGCAAATACACACAATAAAATAATACTAATTTTTACACCAGTTAGCACTGAAGATGAGAGTAATCACTAGTCACAGCAAACTTGGAGCAAGCCCCATAAGAGTACTTAATGGGACTCAGTCAAAAAGGCACCTTCTTAGCTTGAAACAATAGAAATCCACTTTGTATCACCCTATGACAGGAGGAGCCATCTCTCAGCATTCCAAGTTACTTTAACTACATTAAACTTTGTTTTTCATTTTAACAATGTGACTATGCCAAATAATCCCCGGGTAAAATGAAGAAATCATGTCCCCAGTTAAGTCAATGACAAGCCACACCTTCATTTCAAGAGATCCAAGATCTCAGCCCCAGTTTATTATTATAAAGTGGAAATCAACTTTTCACCTACTATTACTCCAGGACAATGCAGAATTTAATTCAAACACCTGTACCCAAGAGCAGCCAGTGTCCTTCAGATCAATGCACAACCCTGCAATAGACAGTCATGGAACAACCTGACAATGGGAAATTTCCTTAAAATCCAGAAGTTTCATCAGCATTAAATAAGCTCTAGAATGAGTTATTACCTTTTCACAAAAGCCACAGGAACTGGTGCCAGAAAATTCAAGCATAAAATGTTTTTCTGTGCAATAAAAATTGAAATAAGTAAGGAAATAATTTATCACCTTCCTTCTCAACTGAAAGTCAATGGACTCCCAGAATCTTGTTTAAAAACATATTCCCTCCATGTTGGGTGAGACAAAGGCTGCAGAGCTCCTGCCTGAGCAAAAGAACTGTCATACTTTAATCCCAGAGCTGCTAGCACTTCCCTATTCAACTCGCTCTCAAAAGGGATTTCTGAAAGTGAACCTGCATGCAGCTGACTCCATAATTTCTCTGAGCAGCATCTCAGCTCAGCTTTTTCCTACTCTCCTTTTCGAAGAGCAGGGTTAGCACTCTGGCCCAGGTGCGTATTGGTGGAGTAGGGAAAGAGACCAGAGGACAAAGAGTGTGAGTTCTGGGACCAAATTTTCATCAAACTATTATGCATAATTTGTACATTGATGTTTTACATCTGTGCAGAGCAGAAAATCAAACAATGAAAACAAACTAAAAATGCAAAGTCCATAAAGTAACCCTTGCCCTGAAGTAAATGGTACAGCCAGTAAAGAAAGAAATTAAAGTCTAAAAAGAGGAAAGCACACTGTAACAACGGCCATTGGACTATATTAAGGGCTGGGAATATTGAAATAGAAACATGTCACTTTGTCACATTCATCCCTACGAGACATGCAAGCGAGCTCACAGCTTCCGACTGTCTCCGTATGGTCAGAAAATTACAGTTTTGTACTTTATTTCTTTCATATTACTCATTCAGAGAGAGCACTGAAGCATTTTTAAACATGATTCTGTGCAATAACGTTATTAGAGAGATGTTGTGTGTGCATACCGCAGAAACCAAAGCCAAAGACCTTTTAGACTTCAGCCTTGACATCTTCCATTTACACTTTGTATCACAAAATAGTGAATCAGTGTGTCAACAGCAACAGAGGCAACAGATGTCATTCCCTATAACCTCTGCTGGCGCATGGTGGAAGGCTTAGGTGAGATACCTGGAGAAACCAGCACTTGTTTTAGACAACAGTAATTCCAGATCCAGCTTCTCTTCAGAAGTACCCAAAGATCCTCCGAATGCCCCACGCCCTCAAAATAGTTTCTCCACTCTGTCACACTCAGTTTCCCAAAACAGCACACGTGGGAAGAGTACAGATGACTCCAAGAACATGGGACACCGAGAAACACAGCCAAGAAAAAACTACAAGTTACATTATTTCAGGCTTCTTTTCATGGAACCATAGAATCATTTAGGTTGGAAAAGACCCTTAAGATCATCAAGTCCAACTGTAAACCTAACACTGCCAAGTTCACCACTAAACCATGTCCTTAAGCACCACATCTACATCACTGTTAAACACCTTCAGGGATGGCAACTCAACCACTTCCCTGGGCAGCCTGTTCCAATGCTTGATAACCCTTTAGGTGAAGAAATTTTTCCTAATAGCCAATCTAAACCTCCCCTGGCGCAACTTTTGTGACTTCATATCTCTTTACATCTTACAGCCGTAATCCTGTGGTCCCATACATACAGAAAGCAGGAGCAAGAGATGAATTGATTTTCACAGGTGGTGAAATTCAGGATTTGATGATCAGCATTAATTCCAGGCTCAGTTTTTATTAATCTAGTGACATCTGTGACTCCTGACTGGACGTTGCTACAGTCCTTTTGCAGGGAGATCTGATCACTTTTGACTTCAGGAGTACTGTTGCACTGCTACAGAATGCAGATCTAATCTTGCTACACCAGCTATGGAGTTGGTATTTTAACTCTAGGTATCTAAGCAAGAGATATGGCCCTCCATTTGTCATGTTCTGGTTTTACACATGCTACTACAGGAACCTTTGTCATTAGGACAAAGGCCAAAATAAAGTGAATGTGAGATAAATATTCATTGAGAGCACAACTAATAGGGTTTCATAGGGATTAAGTCAGGAAATTGGAAAACAGAGCGTGAGAGAATATATTATTAAATTATGCATTTCTCTCAGCATATGAATAATATAGAACTGAAATTGATAAACAAAGCTCTAGATACCACTAGCATTATGTGAAAAAAATAAAGTAATTGTAAATACTGCACAATCAGTTCAGTTAATTATAGCAAAAGACAACTTCACTCAATGCTTCAATTTTAATTTACCTATTGTATAATTTGTAGGTGGAAAAAATATCATGATTAAATTACACCCCATAAACACTCCCAGAAGATGATGTATCAGCATAATTTAAGGGATCAAAATTGAAAATTAAAGCTTAGTTTTCTACTATCAGAGCTCTGATGGTTTTGGATGAATAAATGTCAGAGACTGCAACAGCATACATTAGATACCAAGGATATCCTTACTGGACTCAATCATAAAGTTGCTCCCCGTAGCAAGGATTAAACTCTGCCTCCATTGAAGTCAATGGCACAAGGGTTTTTCCCTTCATGCTTCTAAAGGCGCAGTCCAGAAGCAGGTGAAAGTACGAAGTACCACAGCAATTTAATCTTACATCGGGAGCCATTTTTCTTCCAGAGATTCTTAACTAATGGAGTAACAAAATAATGAAAATTAAGTCCTCCGATATAATGTGATTTCAAAAAGCCCCTGATAATCTCTGTATTACCTGTAATTAAAAATTACTGAATATTTGCAGTCCTCATTCATCTGTTCTCATCCTACAGTGCTAACCCTGCAGATGTATGGTCAGGTAATTTCCAAGTATAAATAACAGCCCGCAGGGCACATTTTAAACAGTGAGTAAGCGTGAAAGAGACAGGTAAGTGCTAATCGGATTTTCAGAACTGTTTTCAAACAGGAGTTACATCCAACATTATTTTGAAAAATCTCACTTAGCACCTAGCTGGAGTGTTAGCTTCTTGAATTTCTAAGACGACCCACGTGACCAAATTTTATGATACCTGTGATGTACTTAGCACATGTTTAAATTCCAGTGGAACATACAAGAATCAATCTATGTATTACTAATTAATTACAAAATGTCAGTGAACTGTGAGCCCTGGGACAACCTGGAAAGGTATCATATGAAAAATGCTCATGTATTTTTTTTCTCAGCCATGGAATTTTAGGCAGAACTAACAGAAGACAGGGGACAGCAGTGATTAAAGAACCACCACCATGCTATGGCCAATTGACTTTAGGTGTTTAATTTCTACCTTTAGGGTATTAAAAAACAAGCTTTTGTGGATTTACCAATGATTCCATAATCAAACTCGAAGTGGCTGTTTCATAACTGTGGATTCTGAGTTGAAGCAATGACAAAGCCTTCAGCTGTGTGATTTCTGGCATTGACCACCTTCTCACTCTGAAAGGCCCTGTATGTGGCCCATGTCTCTTCCTAAGCATTTATTTTGCTGCTACTAGAAAAGGAAGTACACAATAATGTTTTAAGGGAAGATTATCAGTTTATAGTTTTAACTGCTTATCTTGCCTTTAACACAAACATTAAACACCAGAAACCCTGTTGGATTGTTAGCAACTTCTAACTTTAACAAAAAAAATGTTGCCCCTAACTGAGGCCAAGAGAGCATCAGCTTCAAGTGAGAACTCAGTGTTCAACATAAATTCTTCCTGTCTCTCAGTCCCCCTCTTATATGTTTTTTATTAGCAACATCATAAAAGCAATACTTTGCTTTCAGCCTGCATGCCTACAGTCTCCGTTATTCTTACCTTACTTAGCAGCTGAAGCTTGCACTTCAGAAACACTGCACTTGTCTGGATATGGGCTAAATTGATGTAAGGAAAAAGAGGTCAAGATGGGATTATATAAGAAAAGCATATAGTAAACTAATTCTAAAGTCTTTTCACATCTCTTTTACACTGCTCTGGCAGCCTCAAGCAGCTTCCGCTTCCTTTAAAGTTACTCTATGCTATTAGGCCATTATAAAGGCTCTGGGGAGAAAAGGAATCAGTACCAGACATCATTAATTGAGATCTACCATTTTCCTAGTTCCTCAAAATAAGCATAACAACTCCATTCTTCATTACAGAACTTCAGCAGGAAATAAAGTAACAACTGTAGCACACCTAAGGGTAATACTCTTGTAACTCCCACTTTCAAAAGACAAGAAGGCAAACATATTGATTTATCTATACAGGAAAAGGAGCTGCAAAAAGTTCTGCAAACAGATTCTCAAAAAACATCTACCTGTCTTGTGACACAGAGTGGCCAGTGGCTGCAGAAGCCAGCCTTGGGAATTGGGCAATAGCAGAAAGTCAAAGCACTTAAAAACCAAAAGTGGATTCATAGACCTATGCAACATGAGCACTTCCAAGATCCACACAAAGAAGGAAAGAAAATAACAAATGCAAAAAATAGCAAAGAGAAAAGTTCTGGGGCCAATAAGGCACAGGAAGGCTCAGTAAAGCTCTAAGACACACCATAAGCAGTAAGAGTGCACTCCTCAGCACTTGGCCTGTGCACTACAGCCCAGGGTTTAAACAGCACAAGTCCCTGTATGGGATCTCTGCACTCATTTGAGCTGCCTCCTCCATGACATGGGCTGACAGTGTTCCTGAAAGACGTACTGTTCCACCACATTAGCAGGGCCAGGGTGACCCCTGCAACACTCATTTCAGAGGCAATATTAAGATGCTTATATATATGTTTTGTTCAGAAGAGCACCTGCAATATGCTTTGGCAGCATTCCAGAGCAACAAAAACTACCAAATGTCTCCTTTTTCACTCCTAAGAAAGGAGAGATAAGCACCACAGAAGGGTCTTACCAGTCTTCTTGGGCACTTGCAAGGAATAAAGAAAGGGTACATTGCCTCTTGTTGCACAAACACCAGCCAGTTTTCAACAGTGTCAGTGCAGCTTCCAGCACTCTAAGCAAGAAGCAGCTTTATCGTCTGCGGCATGAGAGAAGGATGTCAGGATTCTGTTCATGACTAATGACTTCATGCTGTAATGCTTCAGGACTATACCTTGAGTTAAATAACTTCAGAAAATTAATTGAAGAGTTATCCAAGCAAGAAGAGGGTGAAAAGCTTCAGGAGTGCATCCTGCACTTGTAGATGCACATCAATATTTGCCTCAATGTCGCCCTTCAGCTTGTAGCCTCTGGTGTTGTGAGATGTGGATATAGTGGGGAGGGGAAGAAAAAAAGAAGAAAAAAAAAAGGAAAAAAGAATCACCTGAAAAGAGAGATAACTAACTGGGGAAATTACAAAGCTGGCTTGTGCAGTAAAAAGCCCAGTGTATAGAATCTATTGACGCTTTCAATACAAGGGAACAAGGGTCTCATTTCAGCTGCTGATCAGTTTAGATTCACGGCCACAATAAAGGCTATGTGCCATAGTTGCACCTCCTGATTATTAAGAAAGGTTTCTACTTAAGAGTCTTTGTTTCCTTAAGATAGATTCCATACACTTAGTGATTTCTCACCTGATGAGCACTATTCAGACAAAGTTCACAATCAGAGATCACAATAAATTTCATGCATTAGGAGACTTTTATGTCAACAATCCCTCCAGCTCACAAAATTTAATTCATTGAGGAAAACTTTTTGAAAGCATATGGCCTTGAAAACAAGGCAAACAGAAGAAAACTCTCAACTAAAAAAGAGGAAAGTAAAGTTCAAGGAAAGATCAGTAGTTACAGGCACCCACACTTCACAAGACAAAAAGGAATACATTCACGTAGAAAGAACAGCAGGTGCTGATATTGTCTGCGGAACTGTAGCTTATCTGTAACTGTCCCATTCAATGAAAAGCCAAGAGTTGCCCATCTCTGACCCCTGGGTACTATCAACAGCTGACACTGAAGCATGGCATTACCAGAGACTGCCTATATCAGGATAACTATCTCCCATTTATCTTCTCTGCCATCAAGAAGTTGTTTGTGCAGGTCCCCAAACAAAATTTGGCAGAGAAACTGAATCAGAATTAAAACAGCCTGAGGAATAAATTCTTCCCCTTCCTATAGAGAATGTTTCTTTGGGACAAAAGCAGGTACTGAATACTGAAAACACATTTAGCAAACTCTACTGCAGATACAGTCAGGTAGCCAGGAAAGAAGTTTAATTTAGCTAATAAAGTGAACAGTTACGTGTGCAGCCTCCTCCTGCATTCAAAAAACCAAGGGTCACGTCAGTTGCTCTTAAGCAAGAACACAAGATTTGCAAATGCAGAATCTGTGTAGTAAGAATCTATGCTAAAAAGTGTCTAAGTGGGCAGTAAAGTATTTTCCTCAATCTCCATACGGCCAGCCTATTGTATGAGATCCTCGGCTGATTTAATCTGCTGCATTGGTGGCAGGGACATTAAGAGTAGCATCAGTATGCATCTTCCCACATGCTCCTTCCCCAACACATATGGTTTGCCGGTTTACATGGAAGGAACAGAAAAAAGACTGCAGTCTTGTAGCTTTGCCAATGGTTTATTACTGAAGGGAGGATATCTGCTCTCTGGGGTGCAGAAATCGCAGTTGTTCTTGATGCTGGGACCAAGACAGACATTATTGCCTACAGTCATGCAGGAAGCAAAGTCCTCCTGTATCTGACTTCCTCACTGCAGTAAATTAACACCATCATTATGCTGTTGCCAGTCACTGAAACTTAAAAGCTGGCCATCACCCCTGACAAAATCTTTAATAGTTCTGTGATCACTGCATGCGTGCCTCAGTTTCCTCCTTTTGCCTTACACTATTTAGAAGGGGTGATAAGGGACTAAACACTTACCTTGAGGTAAGAGCTTAATACGAGTGTGGTGTGTTGACAGCCCACTGGGACATATGGTGGCCCTTCACACTTAGGAAACATCTCATGCTCTACACTTGATCAATCAAGCCTTCTCTCCTGGAAAAAGGAACAAAGGATATATGCAAAACACGCTGCTTTTTAAGATGAAAACAAGAGGATGGATTTCAGCAGCAAAAAATGCTGCATTGTGGTCTCTTCTCTCAGGGCATTTGCAAGGAGTCCTGAATACTCTGACAAAAGGCACACACCCCCTTTTTATCACCAGATAGCCAATATGTACTGGCCTATTGATAAATAAAAATGACTCATGTAGCTGTAGTTCCCTGCTATGAACCTTGATTCTCCTTAAGGGTAAGGGAAACTAATTCAGAGTTGATTTAGTTCTTTCTGGTGGAGCCCTGAGAGCAGTCTGTGGTGACACTGCGTAACACCCAGCGGCAGTGTCAAAGGAACCGGGCATGGCAGCAGAAGAGGGTAATTCACCTGTCAGCAAAAGCCACACCAGGCCAGCTCTGTGGGGTGTTATTTAAAGAGGCTTTAAAGGTAGAGCTCCGATCAAGAACTTGCAGAAAAAGTTAAACATCCCTCTTCATCTTTGCACTCGGACTACATCGAAATGTTGCAAATCCTTTCCGCATAACATATTGAAGGTATCAACTTGCAAGATCACATAGTCAAAATTCTCAACCAAGCTCTCATTCAATACTCATCTGTGTATTGCAGACATCCTCTTCCTTGATACATGCAATGACTCTTTTCCTCACCTGTCACTGACTCGCATCACACTTTTTCTCTACTTGTTCCCACTTCTCTAGCACAAACATCTGCTGCTTGTTTTCACTTTCAAGGCCTTTGCAAAGCTATCCTTTCCTTTGCCATCAACTCTTACACAAACATCCCATTTTGCAACCATTTCTTCAAATGCGTTAGCAGCCTGGGGGCACATATGCACAGCAGGCCCAAGAAGCAAATACCCTGCTCAGACAGAGCAAAGCTGGGATATGTCCACAGCCAACAGCACTGATAACATCAGCTACTTTTAATGCCCCCAAAGGTCATGCACTGGGTGATGATCTTGCACATGGAGGGAGAAGGAAACAGCTCTATCTTTGCCCTGACAACTCTCTAGCGATACTCCACTGAGGCCATTTCTGTCCAAGGCAGGGTTCCTGCCATGCGGGAGCACTTGCAAAATCTCTTTTGCCTTGTCTATAGCATTCCCTCAAGTTTTTCCTCCAATAGAGTCATAAATCTGTCGGTTTCCTGGAGTTTGTGGCAATGAACTATACAGCAACTTCAGCTTTAACTTCACTGTAGCTTACAGACCATTTATAAATACGCAACTGCTAACAACTCAAGTGAGGCAAATGCATTCAGCAATATTGTATTTTACTGCTGGGGAAAAAGGGTCAAGAGGGATGGCAAGGTGCCTCCCACTCACAAAAATTAACATTTAAAATAACATTCAGAAATCACATTTAAAATTCTGTAAAGAGTCACAGGTAACAGTGAGGTTGAAGTGTTATTCTAGGCAGCAAAGTAGAGTTACACTTCGTAAAGATCTGCAATAATCAGATGATGCGAATCCCAGCACATGGCATCAGACCCAGGCAGCCAGCACAAGGACTCTAGGCATCACCCTCTGCCTCCCCAGACTGCATCCCCATCTGCTATGACTTGGCCACTAGCAGCAGCCGCTCCCGAGCACAGAACCATCTGAAACAAATGCTTACAAATGGCATATTTTATTTCCGGCATTTACTTTTTTCTTTTAAAGTTGTTCAGGTTCCAGCCAGGGAAGCTGGAGTCAAATGTTGACAAGTGAGCTCCTGCCAGATAATTAACTTTGAAATAGCCCAGATGACTCAAAGTTGTGTAGGCTGTGTACAAATGCCCACAGAAGTGTAAAGGAAAACTGCTGATTTCTAATATAATCAGTTGTAAGGATAAAATGAATTTAAAAAAAACACCTAAAACTGCCAAATCAGAGTGTTTGTTAATATTTGCTGTAACAACACAAATGAGCAATTGGTATAAATGGCTTACTCCTTAAAAGTCTGGAAGCCTGACATTCCTGACAGGAAGCTGATCTTGACCTGAGTCAAAAGAGTTTTTGCTGTAGTCGTTTATTTAATAGCAACAGGACACATCTGGCAAAGGGCAAAATAAATGAAAAAAAAATTGCCTTAATTTTCAAACTTGCATAATGGCCTGAGATAGCACCCTAATTTTCAGACTCATCCAAAAAATATGAATTTCTGTAACATTCATCTACAGAACTTTCAAACATTTGCTTTAAACTTAATGAAGCTTTTGGAAAGACCTTTACCATTCTTCATTCAAAAAGTAATTAAAATAATTTCAATTCTATTATCCCCTTAATCCTGAGGAGAATGTTTGAAAGGCTTGTCATCAATAGAAATAAAAAATAAATGCCAAGTAGTCCTTTTACCTAATATAATCCATGCAGTCTGATCCCAGTGTTGTATTTGCCAACATCGCTATAGCAGTTTAGTATGAGCAGTAATGCCTGACAAGGCCTGAAAGCTGTTTTTCTGACAAACTCCTGTTTCAATGCAGAAAATGTAGAGGGCTTAAATGAAGAACAATGCTACACTTGGTGTGGATATGGTGTTCATGTTCTGATATTTCTATTTTATAGTTTTAATAGGTGTTTCTATAGCTTTAGTAGGTGTTAAAATAACAGCATAGCCTTCTAGCAGCCTAGACCCTCACACTGGTCATAATACTGTCATCTAACATTCATTTCACATACTGTGAGTAACAAGAGAAGGATTAGCCGCTTTTTTTTTTTTTTTTTAAAGGGGAAAAACAGAACTGCTTAATAACTTACATTAAGTTCCTGGTGTGGAAACTGCTGCAGTAAAACTTAACGGTGGGAAAAGAATTCTGTGAGACTCAACAAGAGAGAACGATTTTGTTTGAAGTAGCTAGATAAATTCATCTTTGTATTACATAGGAAGATAATGAATGAGGAAAGAAGCATATTTGTCTCTGTGATTCCCAACATAGCAAATGTCTCAACGAGCAGTTGTATTACTGACAGCACTAGAAAATTACAAATTTCAAAATGAAATGTGTCTTACCATCACATAACAGAGTGGATACCACAGCAGTGAAGACATTATCTCAAATGTATTTAAATCACAGATTTCACTGATATCCTAGTCATTCTCAGCAATGAGCTGCACACATACCAAAGTTTCTGAGAACCAAATACTAATTCCTTCTCTTGCCTCATTGTTCAACAATTGCAAACTAGTAGTTTAGGGGTACAGTAGCACTTGTATTGCTTTTCCACTGAGCTGAGAAGAGTCTAAAAGGGAACATGTCATGGTGTTTTACAGGAGGAGCAGGAACCTCTGATTTGACTCGAAGGAGAGCCACGAGATGACACTTGTGGTGGTGAAAGGAAGATAAGCATTTCTGTGGCATAAAGTTCTCTGGAGCTGTTACTACAGAAAGCTCCAGTGACAAAAAAATGCAAAGTTGCTTTGGACCTAGCAGTTATGACAGAGTGATGCAACAGCCTAATTAACTGTATTTAAAATGCAGCCAGTCTAGGGGTTTGAAAAGTCAAGTTAAATCTCACAGGACCTACAAGGAAGGGCTGGATTCACTGAATAACCTTCGCATTTTTTCCACCAGGTTAACAAGCAGCTGCACCAGTGCTGCTCAGGCCTGTCTTCCATGGCTTGTGTCTCTAGAGCAAGAGCAGAGTTTTATCCCCCTTTACAAGGCAGTCGTTGCAGTCTCAGCGGTGTTCCCTGTGAACATTCTCCACCACTGCAACAGTGGTAGGGGCACTCATTTGTCTGCAGACAGGAGCAGCTATGGGTATTAGAGCCTTTATAAAGCTGATAGCAGCACTGCTCTGATTCTGCTGCATTTTGCCTCCATATCACATGGGATGCTGTAGGTAGACAGCTGGAGTTTCCATACATGTCTTACATGCAAAAGCAGTTGCATTAACCTTTCCTTTTAATCATTTGATTGAATTCAGTGACTTACAGACAAGTCTGCATGTTCTCTCTTGTTCAGAAACTATGTCTTCTCTGAGCCACATTAAACACAGAATGTATGTGGGGTAACCCAGAGTGGAACAGCTGTCTTTTTGTGAAGCTGTGTAACTACCTCACATAGTTACCACAGCCACCACTCCTGACAGGGTTAAAGTAGTACAGCAGCTAAGATGAAGGAAAAAAGTAAGTAGAGGGGTGACAAGATTTTCTTGTCTGAATTTAGCACTATCCAGGCTCTCCCAGTGTTATTCTGGGCTAGAGAGAAGGAAGCTTCTTGTGCTCATCAAACGGTGCTGTTTCGTAGCACCACACTTTGGCTGGTCCTTGCACATTTGTTCAGCACTCTCATGCCCCAGAACAGCACAGCAGATGTAGAATACTTCCAATGCAGATATATCTGGCTGCCACACAATCCCCTTTTTTCCTCAACACTTTGCAAGAAAACATGTGGCACACTGGAGTTCCACAGTGACACGAGACTGAGGTTTGCTTTTCTACAAACTATGTTTTGCCACATGTTGCTTCTATGGACTTTTACAACATTAGCAATGCCTGCAGCAAATAAAGCAGCAAGACTGTGCATCACTACACTGGGAGACAGACACTATCCAGTTTACTCCAGATCACACTAATAAGGCACCTGACTCAGGACCCATGCAGACTTCCTTGAGTTTTTCACTTCTGCCTTATCAGCACCACAAAGCAGCTACCGATTTGGCTCGGCTTTTCATTCCTGTTAAAAAGTGCAGGATGACAGCATGTAGGCTTTTACAAATGGATTATGAACCTGAAGTAAAATGCTGCTGCTTACTTCTGTGATTCCAGACGGTTCCAGCACACACTTGTTAAACCTCTCAGCAATTGCTGTATGCTGCATTAAAAAGCCAGAAGGAACATAAATTAAATCTTAAAGGGACATTGTCAGGATTGACTGCCACAAAAGAGTATGTGCAAAAATCAACATACTAGAAAGCTGTACAACAAAACAAAAACATACAGAATATAATCTTATGTGATTATTGAGACTTGACATCCACAACGTGATCAAAAAGAGGACTGGCCTTTGTTTCAAGGCTTCTAGCATTTTCACATACAACTATTCATATTCATAAACGTCTCCAGGATGCCACTGTATACTACGCAATCTGCTGCAGAAACACACGACTTTTCTACTATCTTGCTTTTAGTATTGCCAAAACCTGTGTTCTGTTCTACTAATACATTTAAAGATCAGAACAAAGGTAACTTCTAGTGAAATAAAGGGATTGGTTTGTTGGCCAGTTTTCAATATGTTACAGATTGTTTCCGCTGTCTCAATCTCCAACCAAAATATAAAGAAACAGAAATTGCAATGAAGAATTCATTCAGGAAGAAAGAAAAACAAACCAAACCTCCCCACCCTCTAATCCACCCGTCTGGCTTTGCAACATGCTTGGTTGTGTTATGCAGGAAACCATTTGGAATGAGTTTATTGATTTATTCTGGTCTTCAAATAGAATTATAGTTTTAAAGAAATAAATGGATAAACAGGCTTCTCTTTAATTTCTCAAACATTACAAACAAATCTGTCTATGCACAGGAGAAATAAGCAGGGCATATAGGAGTTCAGCATTTTTAAATGAAAACCAGCCCTTTTAGTATTAGAGACACTTGCATCTTTCACATTACAGCTGTCTGCAGACATTGTTCTTTTCTGGCCATCATTGAGTTGCTGAAGCTGTCTCTCACAGTCAGTGCAAAGGAATGTCTAAAAAAGGAGGTTAATGCAAATGTTGTCAAATAGTGGTATCCAGTTACTACCTAGAAAACAAACTAAGGAGCAAAGGGTGTTTGTCTACCTCCCACAGTTAAAACTTAAATAAAACATTTTGGAAACATTTTTAAAAGCTCAATAACTATCCCCACTTTAAACGCCTTAGCGAAAAAGATTTCTCTCATAGCATGTCTAATTGAAACAGGAGTATTCTCATAGTGAAGTGCAGTAGAATGAGTGTAGCATGAATTGGCAATAGCTTAGATTTGAGTCACCTCTCAGAGATGTAATTCCGTTGATTTCACCTAAATTACTTCCGATTTATGCTACTGTAAGAAAGAAAAAAGAGAGAAAGGAAGAGCTTTCATCTTGATTTTGCACCAGAGAACTCAATAGCAGTTATGCTGTTGACTGCAGTGAGTGCCAGATTCAACTCAGAGCCTGAAGAACACAATTTTTAGATCTAGTAAATTCTATTGCAGCTCCACAGGAGCAAAGACCCAGATGGCCAGTTTCTGCTGAAGTTTTTTTGCTGTCCACTATTTGATCTGAAAACATTAATAACAAAGGGCAACTCTTAAAAAGAAAAAAATTATCTCAGAAATGTCTCTCCCACTGTGCACAAGTAGAGTGAAAGTGCTGATGTGTTTCCTTTACCAGGCTCCAAGGCAGCAATGCATGGGACTTGATCCTGCAACACCACATGCTAGTTTTGCTTTAATCACCAAGTAGGAGAGTAATTTCATGAGCGAGAGCAACACCAGTAAGTACCAGTGGTACTGGAATCCATGTGGTGAAAAGAGTGAGTAGAGATGTTAGGTAACAGTGCCAGAAACAGTCATTATGCTTGTTCTCAGAGCTGACCCTCGCTGGAACCTGAGCCTACTCTTTATTTGGCTGCTTACTACGAAAATGTTAAATCTTGTACCATTTAGCATGTATGAATATCAATTTGTTTTCTAATAAATAGAGGAAAAAGCAGTATTTAAATATTCATAAAACAAATTGAATGGCTCAGCCCAGTGTGTTTTCTGGATTCTTAACAATTTGCTATGGCTAATGGTCCTTGCTTTCACCTCACACCATTAATTTTCAAAGTCATCATTAATCTCCAAGAGAAGCATTGAGCTTTGATCATTATTGCTTAATTACATGGAAAAATAGACAGATTGTTAATATTAATTTGCTTTACAACAGGCCAACCAAGTTACCTTCAATTCTCAGCGCATTCTACAGCTGTCATTTTATGCCAGGTAATAATTAATAAAATTATTAATTTAAACAAAGCTTTATACTTTTACTAGTGAGATAGAAAATCTTTATTTGAGCTCATGAACACACACATTTTACTACCCAACTCCTATTGTTTTTTTTTTACCATATGTGAGCCCCCAAGGTAAAGCAATTGCAAGCTTTACCTTGACATTTCTATGTAAATTGCTTGAAGTTATGCATGGAAATCTCATAAGACAGGTTCTGTCTTTCAGGGAAATGGGAGAACGTTCTTCTAAAGACTAGAAGGACAAATTTAAGACCAAAGTCGTGAGAGTAAAGGCGGACTTAAATATTTAGTCAGAGAAGTCTAACTTCTCAGAGAAGCAGGGAACTTTTTATGTCTTGACACATTTATTTGGAAATCTCAGCTACCCCATTAGACTGTCCCTTCAGGAGACAGCTTGGTGAAAGTGCCCTATTTTTTAATCAGAAAAAAATATTTTCATGACTTTTCACAGCTAGTCACTGAACCACTAAGGGGCAAACAATTTCTGAATGGAGAGAATAAAAAGGCAGTTTTGGCATGTACTTGTCAGCCAAAGTACAGCAAATTTTGTTTGCGTGTGGCGCCCATGTAAGGTCTTCTTTTGCTCCTTCATCACCTCGAAGAGAGAAGAGGTGAGGCTTGAGATACTCAAAATCTCTCTATATTTAAAGAGATCTCCTGCCTAAGCACATGAAGGGCTAAAGGAAGGGGGACACAGAACACCCTCAACTGCAACTTTAGTTCAGGTGGATTTCTTCTATAATATTAATAGAAAGGCTCCAATTAAACATAGGCATGGGCTCTCGTACAATGGAGGGAGAGGAGGAAGGCATTAAATCACAGTCTTCCCAAGAGTCAGAATTGTTTTTCACACAATTCATACTTTTCCATCCCTTGTGTTGTACATATAATCTGAATCATAGAAATGCGGCCTGAGAATGACTTCTGGAGGCTCTGTCACTGATGCAGGATCAAATAAGTTGACATCACCATACGCTCATCTGACATGCTCCTAAAAACCCCTAAGAGCTCATACAACTTCCCCAGATATACTTTACCCTTTCAAATCTACCATTAAAATTAGGGCATTTTGCCTATTTTGTAACTGAAACAAACTAAATAGCATCACAAGTTCAACGCATTGCTCCTTAGCCTAGCAGTAACACAGCAATTACTATTCCATTTCCAACAACTGCTTATGTATCAATAAACACAACCCTTGCCCCCTCGATCCCCCTCATCTGCCGGTCCTCTTCAGCAGAAACAAACCCCATTTCTTCAGCCTTCCTTCATAGGTCATGTTCTTTAAACTTATCACTTCCTAGCTGTCATTGCATTTGAACCATCTTTCAATATGCCAAGATCAATTTGCCAGCCTTAGTGAAGTGAGACTGTCCTACTGAGACATCATGAACATGCTGACCAACAGATTGCTTCTTTGGCCATTGATCTTCCAAGAGAAGCAACTGAACAACATTTTCCTCAAAGCCAGGCAGTGTTTACATCTGAGTGGCTGACCCAACAATTCATTTCAATACTACGTTATTAATTTATTATATGTTAATTCTTGTTTTTAAAATTAGATAGGATGAGGAGGGCTACAGATGAAAGCTCTGCAGTGGAAGATGACAAAGTAAGATGAGATAATTCTTCCTTTAATGAAAACATTCCTCTTTTATTTTTGAGGTGTCTTTCTTGAAATGAGGAGAAATTGCTCTTTCCTGTGATTGCTTTCTGTTGTCATGTGACGTACACTTTCCTCCCTCTCATTATCAAAAAGGACATTCACTTATTTTTATGCTTTAACTTCCTTCAGAGGATAAAAGACAACAAAAGTTTATGTCCATCTAGCAAACAGAGAGCAAATACTACATCAAACCAGAACTCAGCTGATTTAATTCAGCTCAGGAACATGGGAGATTTGAAGTGAACAATTTTTCTGACACAAAGAGTAATGAAAAGTCGACAACACGAAATGGAATTCTTTTACCATTACAAGCAAGTCTGACAAGTTTTTGGGTCACATCCTCTGATCTAGAATGACTTTTAGAGGCAGAACCCCAAATCCTTGTCACTGAGAAAGAAAGGGTATACCTCATCTTCAATCAAGTTCCCTAGCATAAACAACAAACATGATGGTTAGGAATTCTTTGGCAATCTCTCTAAACCCAACCCTACCCACTGTTTTTCACTGTATAATGTCTAAGTTGTTAATGTATTGCAATAAAATTCAAGATCTAAATGTTTACACAGCATCACATTTTACTATATACCACACATGGCAAGTAAACTATTTCTTAGGTTATAGTATATAAAGCAAAGGGCCCCAAGGGAAACCCAAAAGCATACTGAGATCATATTGATAGTTCAGTATTCCAGGAGGAAAAGTGGGAAACGAGAGGGACTTCCCTCTCTCCTTTAAGCTTACTCCTGTATCACACCAAAATAACCAGCACCAAAGTCACTTTTATCCTAAGGACAAAAAATTAGATCAGATTCACACATTAGACTATCAGTGGATTAGTATCTCATAATTCTCCCCTGTATCTCCAGTGCTGAATGTTCCTTTCTTTTCTTCTTCTATCACATTGTCTTGCCCCTCCCAATTCTCTGCCTGACCACAAAATACTGAATCTTTCGCAGGCATCTTTTTTATGAAGCCGAGCATGACCCTGTGTACAGTGTTTCTACTGCCTGAAATGCCGTTCTTGTTTTTCTCTCTTTTCTCTCTCTCTCATGCTGTTCCTCTCTCTTTTAATTTCAGTTGAACAAATCTTTTTTGCCTTTTACTTCTAGTAACTAAGAGCCAAGGTAGAAGGAGATTAACTCACCATAGGATGCCTTTAACTCTGTGAAGCACTAGGGGCAGAGTCAGTGCATGAGAAAGTTCACAGGTATTAAAGCTCTTGTACTGCAAACAGTTAGGCATGTGATTAGATCTTTGCACAGAATGAAATATATATTTAAGCACTGACAAAATTGGGGAGTACAGCTATCTCACCTTGGGGGGGAAAAAAAATAAATACAAGTGCAAAGTACAAAAAGCCAACATGGCAATATAGCATGCCTTAGGAATATTTTTCTGGCACATCCACATTGCTAACCACAAAGCATTAAAACATGTAAAATTTTTAGGACATCTCAGGGGCCAAGAACAACTTTGTACCATATTATTCCATCAACCAGCTTGTTCATGCTCTGGCTTTTTTGTTTGGGGTTTGTTGGGTTTTTTATGTGCATGTGTTTGCTCAAATCAGCTCCTTGGTGTTCAAGGTGCTTACATCAACACCATTTATAGAGTTTGTGCACCATGGTCCGTAAGGTTTAGTTGTTTTAGTTTCCAAAACTAACCACGCCTCTAAAGAAGCTATTTATCAGTTCATAGGGCGCTAAATTTAAATGGCAGAATTTGTCTCTCAAATGATTCTAAAATAACCTGTTCTTTCTCCTGGTTAAAATCACTCACCTCTAATGACTGTTTTGACTAGTCACACAGTGACAAGTGTCAGAGACTGTGAATACAGTTTAAAAGACAAAGAGAGTCAGATGGAGGGAGACAACCCAGTTTTAAACTCACCTCTGTTACAAAAACCTTGATGATGCTTTTAGGCGTGGACTGCACTGCCATGGGCTTATGTCCCTTTGCTGAATCACTGCTATCCAGTTCTCCACTCCCCTGTTTGCTCCATCAGTCTGCTACCCTCTGTTAGCCACCAGTCCTCAGCTGGCAGAGGGGGATACTGCTCCCAGTGCAGGGCTTAGCAGAGGTGCATGGCTGCAGAACCAGAGCTGGCATGCTGGGGAGGGGGAGGCACATCACATTTAACCCCCAAACAAAGTATATTCCTGCATTTACAATTAACTACTTTCAAGTGCGATATGCACATTTAAAAAGTCACAGCAGACTTGCACACTGCTGTCAGCCCATTTGTTTCTGTTCGAAGTTTATTTCACTGCAGCATTTGTTTCATGCTGCCAGTAAGAACATGCTTCAGCTGTCTTGCTGTTATGCAGTCTGAAATAAAAGGGCAGAGCTAACTCTCTCCATTAGGTCAACAAGGCATGACTGACCCCAGGTTCCTCAAGGCCCTGTGTCCCTTCACAGATCTCTAATTATGCACAAAACCTGGTCTAATTCTCCTTTACTCTATGCTCCAGCAATAGTAATAAATGATTCTGCTTCTTCAGCAGCAGCTGCCTAGAAAGGACTAAATAAGCTATTCACATTTTGTTTACCTGAAATAAAGCAGCTAAGTGGTAAAAATAACAAGCTCTCCCCATTGCTAAAAGGAAGCTGAAAGACCTCAAGTGGAGAAGTAACACCTACATTTGCAGAGGCAGAGAGGCAGGGGAAAAAAAACAAAAACCAACCAAAAAAACCCCTTGTTTCACTGGCCAGTCGTCCTCCTCAGCAACTGCTTCACTCCCTGAAGACCACTGGAAAAAACACTGAAAAAAGAAAACAGAGCCTGACTTTTCATCCAATTTATTCTGTCATTTACTTGCTGAAATTGGTCCCTTTTTCCTGATCCTTTCAGGGTTGCTATGTGAAGTACAACAAGAACTTTCATTACTCAAGTGATGCACAACAAAGGGCCAAATAGACATGTTAGACCTTTTACAGACTTCAAACCCAGCAAGCAGTAAAACCACAGTGGCAAAATCAAGCCTTTTTTTTTTTTTTTTTTTTTTTTCTCCCCACCAGAGTAGTACTTTGTACTATCCTGGACATCCTCAGGGAAGATATTGCTTTTCCTTCTGGATCCTTTTTGGATTGCAGGCAATATAGCAGAAAGTAAGAGCACCAGTGAGGTCAGTCTTACCCTTCACAGACACAACGCTACGCTCATGGAGTTCTCACTGTACAACTCAGACCAACAGAGTTGTAAAGTCAGCCCACCCCAGCAGAGCTTTGGGTGACAACACATTCACCCACCTGCAGTTTCCTTCCTCTACTGACTCTCCCTGTTTGGTACATCTTGCACAACTCCTTTACACAAAGCTAAATGTAATCCACCACAAAGATGCTGTAAGTAATAGAATTCTTTAGTTCCCCCTTCCAGTGAAAAATCTGTGGTGAAAATGAAAGAAGTAAGAAAATATAGGACTTACAACATAGGTTTTTGACATTTGGTGGAGAATTCTTTTCATGGGGCTGGTTACAAAGTAGATCAAAAGTATATGCTCAATTTTGATCCTAACAACATAAAACCCATTATACTAAATCATTTCCCCACGGAAAGATTTCAATATATATGAAACTGTCAAAAATCTCCATTATACACATAAAGGGTACTATGTTATGTACCAAAAAAAAAAAAAAAAAGAAATATAAAACCTACAGAGAAATGGGAAAGATAGATGAACATCTACCACAGAGGCTGGGCAATTCCTAAATGGCAAAGGGTCAGAAAAAAATCTTCAGGTTATATTGTGAAGCATTTCTATTATCTTTGTGACTGAGTAGAACACAGGGACTGCTATCAATAAATGTCCATATATGTTTGGCTCACTACAGCCTATTTCAATTTTCACTGACTTATTGAAGAAAAAAACCAAAAAGAGCAGGCCTGCCAACTAAACAGGAAGAGACTACTAAACACACTATTCTATACTTTGACTTCAAAAAAGACAGAATTTAAACCTTCTGAGTTGTATATGCACAGAAATACCACTACCTTCCTTCATGAGCTAATAAAGAAACCTCAAGGAAACATAAACCATATGCTAAGTTAAGCACATGCTGGGACATCAGTCATGACTTTGTGTTTCTTCTTAGAATTGCTTTAAAATATTCATGTCAGATAATCATAAGACATCCTGAATTTTAAAGTAGTTGAAAGGAGAAACAACTGATCCTGAAGCGTAAGTCCCCCATTTCCAAGTACAAACCTGGATCCACAGGGGTCTGTATTCTTTTGCTAGCTCCAGTGGTCTTTGGCTGTACACATTGCTGCATTGACTGAAACAGAGTTACACTGAACAAGCACCAATATAAGATAGCTCACAGTGTGTTCTGATCTCTTTGCTCTGTTTTCTGCAGCTTAATTCATCTTACCTGAAGCAGCATGTGTTTATTACAGGGGTCAAAACAAGCCTTTGAACTTGTGACTCAAAATGTTTTCCAAATTTCAGCTTGTAACATTTCACAAGCCTTCTGAAATCCCTTACATAAAGCAATACAAGGATCACCTACGCTTATGGGTCTCTTACACTGATAAGCATCAGCATGGTAAAACATTGACATTGTAATCTCTGAAACAGATATAGCATACACAGACAACCAGTCTGAAGTCCATTCTGCAAGTCCCAAAGTAATTACTTGGTCCAAACCTTGAAATCTTTTATTGCTTCACTTCCTGAGTACATTTGTCAAACAGCATGCACTATTAACATAGATGTTTGTCTTATGTCACCAGCTTTTCTTCATGCCCATTTGTTACTAAATAGGACTGAAAGCAGTAGGATCAGATCATCTCCATAGTCAGCACTGGACTCTAAACCAGTGAAAACGGTGAATTTACCTCCCTATCCATTCTGAGACAGTCTCCTCTACCTATCTGGGATGTTTTTCCCATAGATTTCAAAAGCTACCAACTGTTTAAGACAGTATATTCTCACATCTGCCCGTATCTGATTTTTAGATTCTCTACTAACACCTATAAAGCAGTCAAGAAATCAAATCTTTGTGGAAAAAGCCACAGGGATTAAAAGGAAGAACTATATTTTGCAGCTTTTTGGACTATTCCAAAACAGTACAGGAAGTTGCATTCTTTTACCAACGTTACCACAGAAACTGTCAACTACTTTGTGGAAAACATTTGCCTTCTGTTCCATTCTGTAGACTAAGAGTCATTTCTACACCACTTATCCTTGTCAGGTGCAATTCTTCCATAGTCTGACCTAGCAGGGCTCCACAAAGTAGCAGTTAAGTGCAGTGCCTCATTAGAGCTAAGGAAGATGCAGACCTGTGCATGCAAGTGGTTTCAGTTAAATTCCTTCCAGCTGTGTGACAGAAGAGGCACACGCTCTCCAATACGTCAGTCAAGGCAGTGGGCAAGATGACAACTCGTGACTCAAGTCTTCAAATCTTGGATCTACAACAGACATTATTTGTAGCCTTGGGCTAATTTTTCCACACCTCATTCTGTGAAATGGGAAGACCAGCCCTTCCTTCCCCCCACTTCCACTCCCCTCTTTGCATTGTGACACTACACAGGTGAAAAAAACCCACTACAGAAAGAAGTGTCTCACTGAGGTAATGATACACAGCTTCTGGCTAACATGTTACACTCCTCAGGACCCCCTTTTATCATCTTGGTGTATGTGTATGCAACAGTGTCAAGTCAAGAGGGCTCTGAGTGAACTTGCTGTGGCCACCAGAAGCAACATGTGTTAATATGGCATGCAAAGCTAAGATACTTCTGGCTAATACCATATTTTGCCATACTGAGATATCATTTGGCACACCATCCTTCTGGCACCCACCATGTTTAGTACTAACGATAGTCCTACCACATTTAGTGTGATATGTCTACAGCTGCTACAACACCAACACTGAAAGGAAAATACAGTTTGGCTGGTGTGTGCAAAAGAGGCTTGAACTTGCAATGTCAGGCAGTCGCCGAGACACAACTGTACCTATAGTGTTGTCAAAAAGTTCACAGCAGGATTAGACTAAAATGCATTAAAAAATTCAGTGGTTGCAAGCAGGTTTTAGAGTTAATGTGCACACTAACAATTCCCCTGGTGCTCCTCTCTGCCTGGAATGTCAGTGTAACAACACACGTGGGAAAGTATTACTTTTTCTCTAGAAAGGAAAAATCACCATCTTTTTTGGTTTTAATCCAATAAAACATACACATAAAAATAGAGTCCCGTGACAGATTGGCAAAGTCTGCATTATAATAGCTAAATAAAAAAGTAATTTTTAAAAAGGCACAAAAAGGAAGAAAGGCTTGGTCCTGCAAAGTTAAAAGCATTCTGTCCTTGAATTAACAAAGCATTTCTGTCACTGCTCTGTCTTTAAGTTCATGAATATTCCTCACGGATCTCAGCAGAACTATGTAAATGCTTAGAGGTAAGTATGTGCTTAAGTCCTGTGCTGGGTAAGAAACGTAGCAGTTTGAGCTCTGCAGAATCAAGGCTTATGTTTAAATCTCCTATGGCCGATTTTGAGCTAAAGTAAATGCTAGTGTTTACCTGAATGTCTTATTCTTCTCTCATTCATTTATGATACATCAGAAATACATACACTATATTTAAGACTAAATATTTGCTCCTACATATCACAATTAGAAACGTCAGGGTAAAGGAGAAAGAGGCTTTTACAGGGCTTGGAAGTGCTCATTTCTTGACCTCATTTCTACTATTATAAGCTGAAAACTTTTTGCCACTGACATAATTAGTGCACAGTCTCTGTATGATTTTGGTTTGCTAGCAGACTTATAAAGAAGGCGTAAAAACTATTCCATTTCTAAACATTAGAGATGATCAACTTGCATGCTAATTCCTCTTCCCACTTTCATTGTTTTGCACTATACTGATGCTGAAGCTGTAGTGTGCCCACGAACAATCTAATTTCCACAGAAGTTAGCCGTGCCCTGGATAAACATGTAAAAAGAAATTTAAATAGATGTTTTCCTCTACACAATGAGGATGGGATCACATGGTTCTTTGATAGCTACACAGCTGAAGCACACTTTCATCTCAGAAGAAAGAAAGTATTCAGTAGGCAACACAACTACCAATGGTAGCATTCTAGCTACTTACCACTGCACAGAGAAAAATAAGCCAAATACAAGCAGGGAAAAAACCCACAAGTGATAAGCAAATCACAATTAAAAATCGCATGAACAAAGACATGCAAAGGAAGCAAAGTCATTACTACTGTGACATGGCCCTTGTATTGTCTGTACATACTCGCTTTTCATACACAATTTTTTCCTGAAGCCTTAAGTCTCCACTAATTGCTGAGAGAACAAAAGGGACAGGAGACTTCGAAAGAATTCCTGTTATTTTACCTTAACATCAAATAAATATACAGGCAAGAGAAAAGCTACCTTATGACCGTGCTATCAGCCTCTCATACTTGATTTCCTTTGTGTTGCAGAATATAGTAGGTGGGGGTTTTTTTGTTTGTTTGGGTTTTTTTATATATGTGGATTTATAACAGACCTGCAACTAGTTACCTTATTTCATAAAAGAGGTTCTCAAATTTTTTAATACCTGTAAAGAAAAGACTTATGAGAATGAAAAAAGCAAGAAAGTAAAATTCAAATTCAGGTCAGTTTGAGCCTTCGGGTGCTTAATGGATAGCAAAAAAATATTTGCCAAGAAAAACAGATTTGCTCTACATTCTAATTTTTCAGCATCATGAGGAATGAAACAGCAGTGCAGTCAAACAGTGCCCATTTTGTTAAAAATGCAAACTTGTCACATTCTGCAGCGGGAATGAATTTACTGAAAACAGGTCAAGCTGGTGCCACACACTGCTCTTATCCCCAAGGTCTGAATAAAAATTCAACCAAAAAGCCCAGACCTGTGAAGCTGGCAAAAATGTCATGCAAATTTCCATAAACTACATGCACAATACACTTAGAAAAGAAGCCAACATTAACCTGCACGGGTATCTGAAAACTCTAAAGGACTGAAAAAGTTTAAAGTCTTTTTTACTTACGTTATTCCACGTTTTCATTCTCAAGCAAAGTAGCTGTTCCAAATGTCTTTGTAGCCTATTTTCCAAGAGCAGTTCCTGCAGAGTCAAAGACGCCTCATTCTTTGATGGGATTACAAGTTTGGCTGATAAAGACAAGAGTAGAAATGCAATATGCTCAGAATTCTGCAAGGTTTTTAAAGCCCTAAGTATATAGTTAATGGATTAAAACCCAACTAAATAACGTAAGCGTTGAAAACAAGAAGAAAAGAAATGGAAAAAACATTTGTTAGAGGTAATCATGACTCAGCAGAAGTCAGTCCCATTGACAATACAGTATTTACAGTCTGGAGGTAAATACTACATCCCTGCAAAAACAGCTAGCAGCAAACATAATCAGAATGATAAACAATGAAGAGGAAAGGGTATTCATTCAGAATGGACCCAGATGCTTGTTAAGCTGAGTCTACACAAAAAAATCTGAAGTTGTAGTGCACCCCAATTTAAAGTTATAAAACTATGAGTAAAGACTGTCATCCACACATATGGAATGGGAGACCCTACCTTGCACAGTAGCAACTCTAAAATAAGTGCCAAGTTCCAGTGCAATCCTTGAACAAAAGAGCTGAACAAAAGAGAAGTAACGAGATCCGGAAGTGGTTCTGCTCATCTCTGAAGCACTGTTGAGACCTGTAACAAAATACTGCACATGGACGACTTCATATGTTTTAAGGACAGTGAAAAATTGAGGAGGATGCACAGAAGAGGTTTTAGGAATCAAACCAAGGGACAAAGAATAAAAAATAAAAAAGCTGCCTTGATTACACTTTTTTTTAAAAGGAGAAAACACCTGTTATCATGGCTTTTAAATCCTGCAGAGTAAGTCTAACAAGACCCAACAACAAAAAAAAAACCAAATCAAAAAACAAACCTGAGGCAAACCAAAATTACAGAAAGCTTTTAATAGTAAGAATGATAAACTACAAAAATAAGAAAAGAAATGGCTGGTTCCCTGTTCCTAATATCTTCAAATGATTGGATGCCTTTCTGTTCACGATGCTTTTCTCAAACATGATGAAGGATCACTAGGTCAAACTGTGGTCCGTACTCCCAGGAGGTTGGAAAATTGATCTAACTATGGACCCTGACATAAGAGGCGATTTCAGCAGTTTACAGCCAGCAATGTGAACTTCCTCGTTTACATCATCTCTACAACTGATCCTGTGGGCAGTAAGAGAAACTGCCACCTGAAATCAGGGTTTGAACTAAGTAAAAATTTTCCCTCTCCCCTTTTCTCCTTAACTCCACTGCCAGAGTTTCTCAGTGCACTCTCCAAACCACCAGTCCACAGCTAGATCTACTCCCCACAGCTAGATCTACTCCCCACAGCTTTGCTCAGAAAACTCATCTGCTATTCCAAGACAGTAAGTTCACATTAAGCCTCTTCGAAATGTGCATCCCAGGTGAAGTCTATGAGCTTTAAAAAAAATAAATAAGCACACTATTACAATATACTCTGGCTTATATTGCAAATGTGTCTCCCTACCCTCAATTTTCTTTAATCATAAACAAATATCAAGTTTTGCATATTCCTACTCTGAATATTCCCTTTTATGATGGCCAAGACCAAAGCTATCTCAATCTGGTCAATCATCACAGAATTCTTACTGTTCTGCCTTATTTTTTCCCCACAAATGCACATCAATAAAACAGAACTAATACTGTTATGAACTTGGATAACAGAAGTTGACTTGAGAGCTTACTGTAGTGGAAGAAATGCCTCTTTTCAACACAGCATTTGCAACAACTACTGTATAAAAGAAAGTTCAGTTGTATGGTTGTGGCTATCATGATTTAAAAGGATTTCTTTTCCTTCTTGGGTGCATCCACAAGATTAGGTAAATCCAGAGAGAGAAACTGCCTAGATGAACAGAAACAGGAGCTGACTAAGGAGTTTTCTGAAAATCTCACCCCAATTCAGATGAAACTGCCCAGGTATTAGACAAGACCATGTGTCTCAAAGAGTAAAGATGAGTTACTTCCTGCCTGTTTTTCACCTCACATTATTTATTGAGATTCTGCATGTGGTGACTACATTTTAGATTTCTCCCTGGGAGCTGGAGGAGGCAGATCACACCCAAAGCAAATGAAAGTGCACTGCCAGCAGAGAGCATTAAAATATTCCCCAGAGAGCAGCAGGGCACCATCCTCCCTCATCGCAGTAGGAGTCTTGCTCTCTTTCTCTCTCTTGGAAAATGGTAGCGAGGCAGCCCTTGCACTGTGAAGAGTTCTCAGATTTCACTGATGTTTACAAATCAAACTTTATGCCAGGCAAAGATAAGAATGTTACTTTGTCCAAACAGATAGGTGGTTCTTTCATGTTGCTCACAGCAGTAAGTATAGCTAAAGCACACAGCCTGTAAAGGCAGTACTCTCAATACCAGTGATGCAGAATAACCAAGCAGCCAGCCACCATTATGTTTTGCACCTATTTGGGAAAAGTCTTCAAGAGCAGTCCCACATACAAGCAAATCCAGACTAGACCAGTCACAGGGGGAAGCACTCTTGGAGAACAGATAAAAACCCTACAACAAATCAATTATAAATATGGTGCCAAGCAAAGAAGTGAAGGCATTGTGCTTGATGTTACACTTGGCTTTTTGGGAGTATTCAAGGAGCCACAAGCATGGTGCACCCACATTCACCTCTCCCATGCACTACAAGAGAGTCTGACTCTCCTGGGACACTGCTACACTCAGCACCATTCCTCACCTGACCTTTTCTTCACTAATTTCTTGTCTGGTCATTGTCTCTCTTCTTATACTGTTATGCATTCCCATCATCTTCTTGATGACCAGTTTCCAGACTTGCAAGGGCCTTCTGGATGTGTACCTTTCCTCTTCCTCTCTCTGCTGTCTTATTTACTGAAGCCTAATACTTTATTCTCTCTGCTCTCCTCAGTGATTTCTTCGCTCCTTGTGCATTCAAAGGGTTTTCACACTGCCTGATCCGAGTTCTTAAAAAGATCAAAAATAAGGATGTAGTGTTATTTATTTACAACTTTGTGTGTGTGTGATTGAAATTTAGATTAAACCACAGGCAAATGACACAAGTAACAGCATCTCCATTCAACAAAATGCCTCTTTATTGTCATATACCAAGAAAAACAAGATTTATTTGTAAAAAACGGTACTTCCCAAGCACAGCTCAGTGTTTTTTTCTGAAGTTGTGTTTAATTTGATGTCTTTTATTCTAAATTGCTTTCCTTTCCTTTCCTTTTTAAATGTCATTATTTTACTATTTTGAGTTAGTCCTCACTCCTTTTTTACTCTGGGAATCATCTTGATTCAAGTCTAACTTGTCAAATTAAGCACAAGCCTGTTAGAAAAACACAAGATTGCTTTAAAGTAGTTCATTTTTTTCCCTTACAGGAAAAAAAAAAAGAAAAAAAGTTTCTTATTTCCTCTACTTTTGGGGTGCTTAGCTAAATCATAGCCTGAAACAAAAAAACGTACATTCTAAAGGAAAATAGTTTTTCATGCAAGTTCTCCCATGCATTATTTCTCTCTGCCAGACAGGCTTTACCAGCCACCTCTCTGGACTTCCTCATCTCCACACTGCATTCCTGTTCAGTAATTGAGCAAAACTATGCTAATCTTCTTACATTGAGGAGACTGTTACCAGTGCAAAGACAGCCTGGGCAGGAAGTCTCTGGGGAGAAACACTCTTTTCTAGTATCAACCCTAATTGTATTACTCAGCAAACAGCATGACTTCTCCGTGCAGCGTTCAGTAGCTCAGATGACTCCTGTTTGCAGTGGAACAGGACTGGAACAACACAACACTGGGCTTTTTGCAGAGGCAGACCTCGAGGTCCAAGAAGAGCTGCTAACCCAGCCCTCCTTCATGAAGCTTCATGCTTTCCCTGGGAGGATACAAGGTCAGTCCCTCTGGGCCAGTGCTTCCCACAGCCATTCTCCGAGGGCTGCCTTGTGCTTGCATGTGCAATGGGTCAAAGAGTAGCAGCGAGCTGCCCCTTGTTGGCCCACTTACCTCTTGGTTGTCACCAATTCGTGCTCTCAGACGCTAGCAGGACTGCTCCCCTCTCACTACCTCCAAGTCACAGCCTACAGCACACTCTGTCCCCTCAGGGATTAAAACCCGCACACCAGTCACCTCAGGAAAATGGCTGCTGCGCACAGGACACCTCAAGCAAACAGGCACCTCACAGCCATCACACATGGGGAGCCTCAGGCAAACGGCCACCACATGTGGGGAGCCTCAGGCAAATGGCTGTCTGGGGCAAATGGCCACCACATGTGGGGAACCTCAGGCAAATATCTGCCTCGGGTAAATGGCCACCACACATCGAGCTCTGCAAGAAAACGGCTGCCTCAGGGAAATGGCCGCCTCAGGCAAATGACAGCCGCCTGAACTCCTTCCTTCCTTCGCCTACATGCCCTGCAGTGCTGAGGGCTGCAGGACACACTGAAATCAGCCAGCCCAAAAGACAGAAGTTTTTCTTTCTCACCTTTCACACCCCCAAAGCAGGCTTGGGAGTCCTGCGCTGGAGCAGCTGTACCCAGGGAGCTGTGGGTGGCTGTCTCTCCCCTACCACAGGGCTGCCATGGTCACCAGGCCAGCTCCAGGCTCGCTTCTCCTGCCTCTGCTCCACAGACATGCTGTCCACAAGTGACTAGCATGACCTCTCCACAGCTGGTTTGCGGTCTGGGCTTTATTTGGGGCAAAAGGGTGACAGGACTCCTCCACGCAGGGGCTCTCTCCATCACGTTCTCAGATGTAGGGGCACAACGCATTTCTTCCCCTTCCTCCTGACCGCCCTGAGGCATCCATCACCAGTGAGCTCACGGCAAGCCACTCCTGTCCAGGAACCGCGCTCAGGAAGTTTGCAGTGTGAAATTGGAAATGGAGAAATAAATTGTGGAGGTAAACTCTGCTCCCAGAGGCTAAACCCATTGCCACAGCAATCACAGAGAAATGCAACCCACATCTGAAAGGGAGAGGGGGAGCTGTGCTGCAGATTTCCACAGCTGCTCAATATAACTACCTGCGCCAGGCTCGAGGACAGTGGGGGAGGAGGAGGAAATCACATTCCTTTCTCAGGCCATTTTACTTAATACCTGCTGCGACCATACGTTTGCTTGTAAAAACAATCTCTGCATCAAATATTAAAGCATTTCCAGGGAAATCTGTAACTTCTGTACTTACTGCACTCAATCTTTTTTGTTCATTCCATCAGTCCTTATTAAATAATTAAAAACAGGTAAAAAATGATCTTTCACATTAATACAATTCCTACTACTGTTAAAGGAGCAGTTCCATCTGATGTCCACCACTTAGGACCAAGTGATGCATGGTGCTGATTTACCCTTTACATTTAAGTTTTGAGCTAAAAAGGCAATTCTCTTCCCCTCAGTACAACCGAAACTTTCCACCCGAGCGTGCTTGCAAGACACTCGCCACCCCGGGGACTGGCTTATGGAGAGATGTGGGCATCACAGCTGCCCTCAGCCCTCTGGTCTGGAGCATGGCTGGCTCCTAAAGCTTCAGCCACTTGCACACCTTTTGCAGCTCTGCATATTCACCCAGGCCTCCAGCCATCTCCCTCTTCCCAGGCATCACCAGTAAGCCCCTCTCCCAGCTTTCTGCATGCCCCCAGTAGGGTGTCAAGTCATAGAATCACAGAATGGTTTGCACTGGAAGGGACCTTAAAGATCACCTAGTTCCAACCCCCCTGCCATGGACAGGGACACCTTCCACCAGACCAGGTTGCTCAAAGCCCCATCCAACCTGGCCTTGAACACCTCCAGCAAGGATGGGGCATCCACAACCTCTCTGGGCAACCTGTTCCAGTGCCTCACCACCCTCATAGTGAAGAGCTTCTGCCTTACATCTAATCTACATCTACCCTCTTGCAGTTTAAAGCCGTTACCCTTCGTCCTATCACTACATGCCCTTGTAAAACATCCCTCTCCGGCTGTCCTGAAGGCCCCCTTTAGGTACTGGAAGGCCGCTCTAAGGTCTCCCCGGAGCCTTCTCTTCTCCAGGCTGAACAACCCCAACTCTCTCAGCCTGTCTTCATAGGAGAGGTGCTCCAGCCCTCTGATCATCTTCATGGCCCTCCTCTGGACTTGCTCCAACAGGTCCATGTCCTTATGTTGGTAGCTCCAGAGCTGAACACAGTACTCCAGGTGGGGTCTCATGAGAGCAGAGTGGAAGGGGAGAATCATGTCCCTCAACCTGCTGGTCACGCTTCTTTTAAAGCAGCCCAGGATACGGTTAGCTTTCTGGGCTGCAAACGCACATGGCTGGGTCACGTTGAGCTTCTCATCAACCAACACCCCCAAGTCCTTCTCCTCAGGGCTGCTCTCAACCCATTCTCTACCCAGCCTGTATTTGTGCTTGCAATTGCACCAACCCATGTGCAGAACCTTGCACTTGTGGAACTTCATGACGTTCTCATGGGCCCGTGTCTCAAGTCTGTCAAAGTCCCTCTGGATGGCATCCCTTCCCTCCAGCGTGTCAACCACACCACACAGCTTGGTGTCGTCAGCAAACTTGCTGAGGGTGCACTCAATCCCACTGTCCGTGTCGCCAACAAAGATGTTAAACAGTGCCGATCCCAATACCGATGCCTGAGGAACACCACTCGTCACTGGTCTCCATTTGGACATTGAGCCGTTGAGCGCAACTCTTTGAGTGGGACCATGCAGCCACTTCCTTATCCACTGAGTAGTCCATCTGTCAAATCCATGCCTCTCCAATTTAGAGACAAGGATGTCGTGTGGGACAGTGTCAAATGCTTTGTACACATCCAGGTAGATGACGTCAGTTGCTCTTCCCTTATCCACCAAGTCAGCAGCTGAAGGACATGTGCTCCTCCAAGACCCTGCACCAGCCCTCGGGACAGCTTACATCAGCTTCTCCTGCTGCCTCTCCCAGGCGTTTTCTGTCCTTCACCTTCCCTTTTTACATTGGCAGCTCCCCCGAGCCTGTTGCCATGGAAATCCCCAATTATGAACCCTCCTTGGGCTCTCTGAGCCCCAGCAACCGGCCTCTGGAAGCTTCTTTCTTCTTTTAGCAACAGCCTCTCTTGGGTTGTGTCCTCAAATGGCCCTGGTTCCTGCGACGGGGGACCTCACTGGCTCCCCTGCAGAGCAGCCCTCTGGTTTCAAGCTGCATTCAAATCTGTCTCAGTACTGCCACAAGACAAAGCCCACACCACGAGCACATCATAGACCATCACTGTACATCACAGCAAAGAGCTTGTAATTTATGCTTACGGAATAGCTGAAATGTAGTTAAAAGTGTTGGATACATCAGTGGGGGAAAAAAAAAAAAAAAAAAAAAATCAGAACCACTCTGGTTTTCCGGTTTGACAGTGCTCAGCTAATAATGTTCAGAGTGCTCTACTTAATACAATAAGTATGAATTAACTTAAAACAGGTCATTCTACCACAATAAAGTAGAAGATATTTCCAAAAGGAAAAGGAAATGCTAACTGACATATGCCATTGAAAATCTTCCCCATAAATCTTTATTTTGCTTTGTACACATTTGATACTGCAGTTGGTGAATTTCGTAAGAAGTATTTGTACTTAAATTAGGTTAAAGAAGTTAATATGAAGGAATAAAACTATATTTTTCAGCATAAGTACAAATAATATTTTTTCATTTCTTGATTAAAATGTCATTGAATTGAAGAAAATATTATTTTCAAGAAAATAATGCTACTGCTATGCTCCAAGTAGAATGATACATAATGCAATATGAAAGACAATAAGAAGTGATTCATATGTATCCACCACAATTCACTGATAGGCCTTTTTTTTTTTTTAAACCAATATCATGTCTAATGGGCACAATAACTGGAATATGAAGAAAAAGCCATTTTCACTTCCAATACACTTTACAGTGATGCTTTTGCAATTTAAGTACCATTCTTAATCCATTTTCACAGGCCTTTACCTTAATGCAACAAAATGAAAGTGACCTTTGGGACATATGCTCCTCTTCATCACAGACAATACAGGCAAACTATGTGAACTCCAAAATACAAAAATTGTTGCTCTTAAATGGGACTGTCTCAGTCAGAGCACAGCAACACTTTACAGCCACTGAGGCATAACTATATATTTACTTTCCCAGTGGTGTAATTTGCTAGACTATGATTGGTGCTGCAACTATGGTTTACAAAATCATAATACAAGTATTTAATGTAGTTCAATTTGCAAAACCCTCTCTGGCAATTGGTTAATAATAATTGACTCAATCTGAGCAAAGCATTCTTGATAATCACTGTATTATCATTTTTTTCAATTATGTTGCAGCTAAATGTAAATTTCTTACCTCTGAACAGCTCTACTTGAACTTTCTTAAAAATGATCACCTTTGCCAGTTACAAAAACACCACTAGCTTTTCCTTCTCTTACAGTGAAACACAGCAATTTCCAATGTGACATAATAATAAAGAAATCTAATAGGCATCCAAATATGAGGCACTGTCAAGAGGAAGTAGTTTTTAAAATTTTCTTCGAACAACTGCCATTGAAATGCAATGTTATATTCAATCACACAAAGAGCAACATGCAGAAAAAAACCCTGTGTGCTTTCTTTCAATTAAAATTACATATTTCAGTCATACGAAAGAACACATGAATTTGCCAAGCTATTTTACTCACCATAGAAAAAAACTGGAGGAAAAAGGGAGTGTAGGAAAAAAAAAAAATCAAAAGTATTAATAATAATTTCAGAAACAGTAATTTCAGAAACATGTATTTCAATTTTTGTTTTATATAAACTTATCATGTGGTTATGTTTTCATAACTACTACAAAACTGAAATAAAAACCATTTTATCCAAAAATTATATATTTTCTCCAATCTCATTTTAGTAAAAAAAAAAAAATCAGAAGAAGCTATTGCAGATTGAACTCTTTTCAGGTTGTTTGTTACCTGGTATGAAAAAAAAAAAAATCTTATTCCAAAGCTGTGTTTAAAAGATACACGTTTTTCATCTTTAAAGAAAACCTTAATACACTTTTTTTTGCTTTTCATATGACAGCCCTTTGAAAGGACTGAGGCAGAGCTCAGGAGTTTCACACTCCAATCTACTATCTCTACCCAGAAATAATTAAGTAATTATTGTGACCCCGTAGTTTCCTGGGAAACAGGAATTGGTTTGTGAGCTCCACTTAAGAAAGCATGGAAGACAAAACTGCTATTTACAGCCCTATCTTTTCCAGGACTGGTATATATGTTTAAGTAAAACAAATTACCCTTGCACACCAAACTTGCATCACTGATTTCTCCTTCTCTGAAAACATGAATTACAAAGCCCTCGTAGGTGCTATGGTGTGGCAGAAAGGAGAGAGAGGTACCAAAATCATTACATATATCAGGAGAATGGTTCGAAGTATACAAGCTCACCCCACTTCTGCTTTTGGGAGAAGACCAGTCCCCAAGTAGCCAATGAAACATTTTCCCTCTGACCTCAGAGGCAACAGGATCATGTCCTGCTTCTCACACTCAGGCTCTGGGGATTAAAAATGAAGAATGTGTTCAGCCCTGTTGGCAATCACACTAGAGGGGCTAATGAATGAATTAACAGGCACAAAGACTAAGCTCCCCTGCTCAGCTTTTAAAAATCAATGTGCTACCAGTGAGCAATGCCATCTCTACATCTTTGTCTACATGGTTGTCTGCCATTTGTTACACTGAAGTTATTAGCAAGTTGAGATGAGTGATAGCAGAAAAGGAGGCCTTAAAATATCCTTTAATTTGGCGTTCGGTCAATGTTCTGACAAAAGTTATCAAACAGGTCAGGTGATTTTCACCGACAAAGTGTCTGCATGGTGATAAACAGTGTGATGGAAATGGTGACACAGAAAAAATCATTCTCTTGTCACCCTGGATAATGTTAGAGACATCTTTGTGTAGTTTTACTGTCATGGGATAAGTGATAAATTATGTATATGGCACAACATCATGCTGATTTTGGGGAGGGCATCATGAAGGTGAAATGCATACCTTCTGCTCATGAATGTCAATCTAACTGAAGTCTTGGAAGCAGATACTGCTGTCAGACTGCTACAAAACAAAAAGGACAGAAGACAGGTTGTCTGGGTGCTTGCCACAAATGAGACTGAACAGAAACTTCACTGTTGGAAAAAGCAACAGAGATCCCCCCAAAACAATTTGTGCGGTAACAGAGTTGATTTTAAAAGCATTCCTTCATGGCTGGGGCACATCAAATTTTCTAAGCATTGGAAAGAAGAAAGAAACCATCACCAGCTAGACCCTGATACCAAATAATGAGGTTAAAAATCAGTAATCAAAAATACACCGTTGGGTCTCTTTTCTCAAATGTACTATCTGGATATTCGGTCTTTTCTAGATTTTTCCAGACCAAGGGCTTGACATAGCTCCTCAAACCAGCACAATGCTCTATCCCTTTCTTTCTTGGTGGAGACTGGTTGTATTTCACACACACTGGAACATGACAAATGCTTCTGCAGTTGTGTAAAATGTAAATAATTAGCAAATGTTGATGACACAAAATAGAAAGCAAATATAAGCAACTCTCTATAGAGGTTTGTTTATCTTCTACATATAGATGCATAAATACATGCACACATCCTTCTCCCAAATATCAAGAAGCATTAAGTCCCTACTGTATTTTTGGAAGTATGTGTGTTCTTTGATTTGATTCTAGTTCCAAGATCATTTCTCACACAGCAATAATTGTCATTATAGGACATAGCAGTAAGTCAGTCTGGCCCTTCCAATATTTTTAAGCAACTTTATGGATTCTTTGCTGAAAAGTAAAACGTTTCACCACAGAGAAGTTGCTGACAGATCACACAAATGCAGGTGCCAATACCTGCTTTTGGCACAGACAAGAACATGAGTGTAAATTCTACCATACCAATAGCACCCTTATGCCACCCCCTGTGATTGGCAGCTGTAACAGAAACCCAAAAGTCAGCTCTGAATGTGACTGTAGGTCACATACACCAGCCTGAGATTTTACTGACCATATGGGACCCATATACAGAGCTTTATGACTTAATATTACATTGACTACACAACTTGAAAATACACATCCGAGGACTGAAGCTAGAAGAAACATTTATGTTAGAGGGAAAAGAACCAAAGACAAAGATGAGATACCACAGAAAGTCTGTAAAATATGCTTGGGAGTTGGGCTTGATTTTATCTTTTGACATTAACAGGAGCTGCTGGCATTGTTTGATACTATATTCTGTGCAATCAAACATGTAATTGTTGTATATGTATGATGCCAGATATCCCTTAAGAGCATCATCTGACATGTGTCACTCATATGAAAGAATTTCATAAAGGCATTGCTTATTGAGCTGTACAGACAGACCCATGAATGCATTATCATTGGCAAAAGGTCAGCTTTTTCTTCTTTTTATTCCCTATGCTATTTCTAAAAGAGCAGAACAACCACTTTACTAATGTCAGGACTTGTTCTACATCTAGGTGTTAGTATCATAGAAAACATATTTGATTTCTTTTACCCTTTGCTACAAACAAAAATATTTTACCCCTCACTCGGGAAATGCTCAAAAGATTACATGGGGCACAGACAGTCTTCAGATGGCTCTATGGTCCTTCAAACATAACAGCAGTTCTAAAATCACCTTCTCAAAACACTGTATCAGCTTTGATTCTGTCATGCAATGTACAAAACAAGACATACCCAAGTTAGAAAATCTGACAACATCCGATTGCTCACAAAACCAAGATAGTTCATGGTAGAAGAAAAGGTGTTGGTTCATATTACAAACTGATCTGCCCACAAGAAAGCAGTTGTAAAAGACTGAGCAGTAGAACTAGAGCTCTAACTAAACTTAACTAAAAATATGTTTTTAATTGTGATATTGAAGACGGTGAATATGAACCCTGATAAATGAGAGAAATCTTTCTGTTTCTTCCATATTGAAGAATATGGAAGAATATGTTTCTTTCCATTAGAAGAAAAAAAAATGAAAAAAACCAGCTTGAAAGCAAATGCCTTCCAATTGACCTCCAAGATTTAAATAACTTTGTATTACCTGAGCTTTGTGCTCATCCATTACAGTCCTTTACAAGACTGAAAGAATTTCAGTTTTCTAGTCCTTTGTTGGTTGGGAGTAGAAGTGAAATAGAAGTATTTAGATCCTCAAGCAAAAGTTTGCATTTCTCCTCTGCCTTACTTGTATAAGATCATGGAAATTAGAGTGAGAAAAGGACAGTGGGTTGCTTATTTGTTTGGAGCATTCTGTTTAAGAAAGAGGCAATATCTGTCATCACCATGAGGGAGGAGTAATGATACCAGCGAACTTCCTATTTCTGTGACCAGTATTTCTTTTAAACTGAGGTGTTGTAACGCTCATTCATTTTTTACTCAAACCATTTACCAAAATTCAGGTTCCTGACAGTTGTTTTGAGTAGTAGGAGGAGATCATGATGGAGCCAAGTAATTTTCAGTTGAAATCATGTTTACTTACATAGGATGTATGAAGTTCTGTTTCCACAATCACAGGATCAAACACTAGAGCCTGTCATTACTCACAGCTTGAAGCCTTGCCCAGCCTGCAAACAGACAAAGCAGACTTTTTCTTCAGTGGCACAAACCCAATGACATGTGCCTCTAGTTTTTGCTCCCTATCACGCTCTAGTTCTGTGATATACCTTGCTTCCCCATGTGTTATTTCAGTACAACCCCTCCCTTCCTTTTAAAGTTGCTAACACAAAAACAAAAGCTCCTTTGGACTGTGTAACTAAAGCCTTGCACATCCTTTCATTTTGGGTGAAGTCTGATAGGGCTTTCTGCCACTTGCTCTACAAAGCGTCTCCCACGCCTATATTTTATACCAGTTGCTCACTCCAGCTTTATTGAGGTTTGGCCTAGCTCACAAGTTTAAAATTGTAACAGGTATTATATGGGATCAAACAGTTCAAATCATCTCCCGGATCACATTTTCAGTGTTCTAGCTGGAACAGCCATCCCACAGATAAAAAAAATCGAGTGAGCAAGATTTCAGACAGAATATAGAAAAAGCTATCAGAGCACCGCAAGAATAACTGTTCTGGAAAGGAAGACACTAACAGAGAGTTAACAAATCCAGATAGGAAGTTTGGTCTGTTAAGTGATTTTATTCAAAAGGTTAAAGGAAAAAAAAAAAAAAAAAGACTAATTTACTTGGGGGGTGAGGGAGAAGAACAGTCATGGAAAAGTAGGGTCAAAGTGGTACTCAAGACACCCTACTTTTCAGTCCTGTGTACTAATGGAGGGGCTGGGTACATCTCAACTCCCATTCCTAACAAACATCTGGCCAGCCTTCTCCTCAACACCTCCAGAGGAGGAGTCCAGAGCCCTTCTGAAGGATCTATTCCCATTTTACATCACATTTTACTAACCTCCAACCTGGATTCCTTTCTTCCACATTACACTGATGTTTTACTGTTCTGTCCCAAGTATAAAAGGAGAACAATTAGCTGCCACCCTCTGTACAAAACCTGTTGCAAATTGGGATACTGTTACCCTATTTTCTTTTCTTTATATTAAACACAACCACTTCTTTCAACTTACATTCTATGCTTTCTAAAATCTCCCTTGAGTTACTTCTAATTTGTCCACATCTTTATTAAACAATGAAATACATGTTTTCGCAAGAACACCACATTGCTGACCTATATTCAGCTGTTTTCCACTCCAAGATCTTTTCCTGCCGTTCATGCTGCCTGGGCAGTTACTATTCTCCATTTTTCACTCCAGCTTGCCCCATATCTTCCCTAGGTATAGGACTTTGAAAAGCTGAACCTGGTCTTGTTGATTTAGTACTTTCTTTCAAATTAACAAGGCCCTTTTGAATTACAGTTTTGTCTTCCATCATCCTTACAGCGTAACAGCTTGATGTCCTCCGTGCATTTGACCAATATAACCTCCGTTTCATTATCTGAGTCCTTAATGAAAATACTGAATAGGAACAGGCTGGCTCAGCCCCGCTTTAAATGCCCTCTCACTCTGGCGGTGAACTACAACTAGTTTTGAGTGGTTTCCACTCCATTGTGTGCAGTGTTTTCATGCCGGACATATTTCCCTGTGTAGGATATAAAGATATCTTGCAAAAAAAGTCAAATTATATATCCCCCCTACATACTGTGTCTATTATTCTCCCCAAGAAAGAAATCGGCTTAGTTTGACATGATTTGTTCTTCACAAACCCACAGAGTTTTTTAATCACTTCATTTTCAGCAGCTGATAAATTGACTGTTTAATAATTTGTCCCAGAACCTTTCCTGGGGCCAAAGCTGAGCTAACTGCTCCCAAATTTCTCCAGATCAGACCATTTTTCCTCCTTTTTTCCACCTGAAATCTTTAAGTGATAACTTCGTGAAACTTGACCTATTAATAAAACCTATTCTACAAAAAAGATAAACATAACTAATGTCCCAGAAAGTGATCTGCATATAAAGAAAAATACTATTTATCTGAATGATCCCAGGAGTTTCACAAAGGACCATGGCTCATCCAGTGAAATTGCCAGAAAACAGGAACAACTGGGACTGCTTATTTTAGTAAGAATATGAATCCGAGAGGACATGCTGGAAGGGTACAAATAAGTGCACAGCATAAAGAAGTTAAGCCAAATGCTCCAGTTAATTCTCCTGTGATGCAGAACAAGCAAGCAAGCAACAAAACTGAAAGGCACACTTCTATATGATAAAACCCCCACATTCTTCTCATTTTAAAAGGACAATGTATGGACTCTTGTAAAGTGTTGCCAACAGTCAATAGTGAGGGGAAATGCCTAGCAGAGAGGATTAGACATTTCTGTAGATAAGAGCCAGAAGCAAATACCACCCCTTCCACAGATGATCAGCAAAGCACCAGTTCGCCTTCTTGAATCTAAACCAAGAGCACAGCCACGGGGAATTGCTACAGTGATTAACTCCAGGGCCTCAGCACGGCTCTTGATGCCCAAGTGCTGATCATGCCCACCACTGGCTCGCTCTCCCAGCATGTTTCTACACTTGCGTTTCTGCCAATGATTGCTGGCTACATTATTCTCCTCTCCCCCTGCTTTCCAGTAGTTTCTTTACCATTTTGCAGCCATACAGCACCTGATCAGCCTCGATCACTCTGCAGTTAAGTACTTGCTCCAGGACCAGAAATTTAAGTTACATGACCAGCCCACAGAGCGCTGTGGTTAAAACGTGCCAACTTTTCCCTTGCTTACAGCTTCTGCATCTAGTCTATTATTCACATTTCCATGCATTCACTTCCACAATTCACTTGGCCTTTTCTCCTCCTTCAAAATCATCCTCTTAACTGAAAACCTGAGGTGAAGGACCCATTTAGCTTGGGACCAGACATCAACTACCATACTGCTCACCCCGCTTTCTCCATAGTGGCCCAATTTTTTTTGCATGCTTAAACCTAAACAACTTTGCAGTCTTTTGTTTTAATGTCTTTGCAAAGTCCACCTCAGCCCAATTTTATTTGTATTCCCACTTTAGCCCTATACTCCTTGCCCACCAAGACATATTTACTGCACACTGTTCAAAGTTTGCTCTGAAGACAGAATTATTAATTTCCTTAGGGCTTTTTATAGCACCTGTCAGGTTAATATTAGCACTTCATAAATGTTAGAGGTGTTCTGAAATAAATGCCATTTGTTTGAGGAGGGGAGGACTTCCCCCCCTACAGACACTTACTGAGGCAAAGAGAAAATCATGGCAATTTAGCACAGGAATTTTGTGTGCCCAAATGAGATGCCTCATGCCTGACTCTTTGAACCAGCTAACGCAACATTGTGGTTATCAGTTCAAAGCACGTCTAGCACTGACTTGATCTGCAGCTACAAGTCAGCACTTCTGCAAATCAGGCCCCAGGGTTCGTAATGATGCATCATGGAAAAGACCACACAAGCAATCACAAGAAAAGTGCTTAGTTCACACAACTTGTTCCATAAGAATACACTGAAAAAGGCACTGAGCAAATCCAGCTCTCCAATGCACCATTCAGGTGAGCCTTCACTGGGAAGGCATCATCTTCTGCCCTGCAATCTCCAGATGTAGACAACCCAGATCACTTGTCCACTCAACGTGCCCTTGCTTCATTCTTTTGACTGCACCCTCATTCCCCATTTTTTTTCATTATCTGCCCCAAGAAACAGCTTGCAACTCACGTCCATTATTCATCCTTCCCACTCTGATGCTTCCCTCCAGTTTGCAGTTCTGTAGTTAAAGGCCATTTCCTAACTGCACGCACACAGAGGGCTGCATCAAGGTTGCACAAGTATTCTGAGAGCTGGACTTTGCAAATTTAATGTCTTTTGCAAGTCTGTGGTCACATATGCCTGTTACACAGCAGAATTAATAAATAATCATGCTTTTCACTTTTTTACTTAGTGCCTTATAAGAACGATGGGAAGAACACCACATATCCTGTGCTGTCTCTCTCTCACCGTTGTCTTTGCATGCGTACACCCCCAGGCTACGTGGGTTGCAACCAGAGAAAGAGAAGACAGCAGAAGACTGCTACAGAGTGGCATGGCCTCTGCGGGTGGGACCAAAATCCAGATGCTTATCCGCACATGCTCCCCACACTCCTCTTTCCATGCTCAGCAGCAGCAATTCTTTCCTTCTCTCTTGGGATTAGGAGACATGACATACAAGACATACATGACAGACTGCAGCCCAAGCCAGTGTGTGCTGTCTGCATACCACTTTCAGCCCTGGTTCCAAGGCTCAGCCTGGCACCAGGAACTCACAACCAGCTGGGACAGCCCTGCCAGTCAAGCAGAAGTGGTCCTGGGACCAAAATTCACTGCCACAGCTGAACATGCGGGGATGGCCATGTACTGAAGGGTTCCTGCTTTTGCCTGAGGGATCATTACACCATCCCTATGTGCCCTACTGCAACTGGGCAATGACTTATCTCCCTGAAGCAGAGCAAGCTACAGCATTTTACTCCAAAGTTTCCTCCTCTGCTGAATTTACCATACTGTTCATTTCCTCCAGCTCACTGCTGCAGATTCCCAAATCAAATATTGAGTGGAAAGACCAGAAAACATCTAGGTCATATAAAAAATTAAGTGCCACTTGTATAGTGCCATTAAGTTCAGTGATACCTGTATGGAGAATACTCTTCACAATCACTACAACAAAATATTCTTTTCTCTGCTGCTGCAAAATCCTAAACCAGCAGGGAGAAAGAATAAAGGGGAATTTTTAAAAAGACAGGGAGAATTAAGAGGAAAAAGTGTGGGGGAAATGAACATGAGTTAAACTTGTATAGCTAGCATTTTATACCCAAGCTTTTAGTAAGGGAAAAAAAAAAATTGCACTGAGACAAGGGCAAAGACGAATTACTAAGATTGTATATTGCTGGGACCTTCGCTGGGGGGGAATGCGATAGGCAGCTTGGGCTTTGACTGGAGTTAAACGTGCCCATCAGTGATTCAGATAATTTTGTCCAATAAGCAGCCATGGGTATCTGCTGAAAAGAGACACTGCAGTTTGTGTTTGTTGCCTTGTTTTCAGTCAGTACATTGACCTAAGGTCAATGTATTGCAGTCAGTTAATACAGAGATTTGCAGAATGATGAGATTTAATCTTTTCAGTGCCCCAATCCTAGCTAGAAAGGCATGTGTGGGAACAACTGGCTTTTTCAAAAAATATCATGGATTGTGTTATTAAGGTTTAAGTGCAGATTTTAGTTATTCAAAGTGGATTTATTTTGCTAGAGAAAGGGGGAGTTCTCTGCTTGGCTACCAATAGAGCATGTGCCCTTGAAAGATTAATGTTTGCCTGAGGAATTTCTATGTTCCTCAGCTGGAGGCTTTGCTGTCACACCACTGCTTCCGAAGTTCACTCCCCACGGTCAGCTTGAGGGCTTGCGGTACGTGGCATGTAGTACAGCCGGTGCCCCCACGCTCCCAGCAGTTGCAGAGGATCCCAGTCTCCATTGAGGTCATGCTCACCCAGCCACAGCGGAGCAATGCAACCTGTCTGGGAGCCACAGTGTGTGCTACGGCCCTGCAATGTTCCTCTCTGGTATCAAGTGTCCCTGATGAAAATTCAGCTGGTGTTAGAATTTCCCTGTTTTCAACAGATATCACGCTGATAAACCCAGTGAGGACTGTTTCTCCAAGAAGCTGACCTGCTGGTGACTATAGCGTACATTATATTACCTGGATAACACTGTTCTTAAAACACTATTTAAAAGGACTGTTTTAACTTTTGGGGAAAGTAAAAAAAAATATATATACACACACATGTACTGCAGCAAACCTACTACTGCCGGATGAAGAGCACCTGTCTTCTACTTAGGCTTTGTGGAAAAAGCGACAAACTTTTTTAGTGAGCAAGTGGAGAGATCAACCTACCAAGACTGCAATAATTAGCAAGTTCCTAAAAATACCCCAACATGAGTAATAATCCCTCATCCAGTGATCTGAAGGATCTTACAAACCACCTGGTTCAGATGAAGAAACTGAGGAGCCTGAGCTAGGCAGTCTACCCAAAGTCACACAGTAACTGCAGCCTGGTACTGGATACCCAAGAGGCAGATTTACTCTGAAGTTTATTGCATCTTCTTTATATTTTGTTCTTCTTGAACATAGCATTTAGTTAGCAAAAAGGTATTTACTGCTCACTGGAAGGATACATGATTACTCAGCAACTTGCATCACTGCATGTTTTTACTGTTTATTTCAGTCCTGCAAGTTACAAAAGCCGTTGCTTTTGGCAAGTCAATAAAAAAGCTCCCATCGTTCACAGGTTCAGCCCCCACATTTGTCAAATCTATTAGAAGATAGATTCTGTCATTTACAGCACTTTTCATCTTGTGTAGCCCTAAACACCAGCAGCTGGATTGAGATTGCCTTTTCAGAGTTCACAAGGGACTTTTACTGCTGTCAGATCTAAGCAAGACTTAAAAACTATTTCTCAAAGCAAGATTTATTGGACGGCTAGCATCTGGTGACAAATGTTGAAGGAAGAACAAAATCCTTTGTATTGTGAGGTTTCTTGACCTGCCTGTTTATTAATGTTCATCTTCCCTCATAACTCAAAAGCACAGCTTTGTGCTTCTGATGCACCCTTATGGAAACAAATAAAATGCTGCTGCTGCTTCTGCTTGTCCACATCAGAAAAATCAGCTCATTAAAATGTTAGTGTGGAAGTTGCCAGTAACTACATTGCATTGCTTTCCCTATTCAAACTTAACTAACAAATCTCTACCAGCTCCACAAAAGAACTGACGTGTCTTCCAGGAGTTAGAAGATGACATATTTCTAATTTCTCTTCGTTTTCTATCTAAAAGCTCTGACTTCTGTCACAGACAGGGACACTATGCAAGAGTTTGTAACTATGTCATTTCAGTGCAACTTCAAAATGCAAGTGAGGGACCCTGGTCTGCCACACATGCTGGAAGTTTACCATGGCTAGCGATGCCAGGTTTTCCCTGAATCTTTTTCAGCCCCAGTGTGCTGAAAAAAAACCCGAAAGACTTCAAGAGATTCTTTCTGGCTGCCCTTATTCAGGCAAAATTCCAAATGCATTTAAGAAGAGTATTCTGCAAGATCGCATATTTGGAATCCAAAAAGTAGTTAAAATCTGCTCCCTTGCTTGTACTTACTGGTTTCCCACACACGTATTCAGACATTTGCGCCTGGTTGCCAATGTGCAAGAACTTAGTTTAATGAGACACCAGCACTGAGGAACCAGAGGACTGTATGGGAGCAGTCCCCTGCGTAGCCTACCCTCTTCCTAACAGGACTGCTTGCTACCTTGTCATCTGGGCCACGGCCTGAGCAGCCATTTCTCCCCTCCTAGACTCCAATGACTGAATTTAGAAGACAAAGCTAAATCAGATCTTCTCAAACCAGCTAATAGGATTGTTGTGCTTCACCAACCTTGAAGTCCCTCTTGTTCTGTGAATATCTTACTGGGAATGATTCATCTAAATAATACCCTAGATCCAATCACAATTAATCCCTTCGTATAACACAGGCACGTAGCAAAAGCTTCCATTATCTCTGTGTTCTTACATCAGTACCAGCCAGAACTGTATTGGTGCAGCACTTCATTTCTGACTAGCGCGCTGCTAACTGTGACTCTTAATTGGCTGCAATATTGCCGCTTTCCAGGTTTCCAATTTGCATGAGAATCAAATTTGTATATGTATCGGTGCATTAGGCATAATATTCCTCCACCAATCTCTTCAGTGATAGTCACAGACTCCACTTTGTTACAGATGCAAGTATCACAATATTTAGAAAACAACAACAACAAAAAAAACCCCACCCCAAACATTAATCAAAACTGGTCAGAATTCCCACCTGTTCTATGTGGATGGCTATCACCCATACTCACATGTTTCTGTGACCACCTCCCAGAGTAATCTATTGGCTAGAACCTTCTTAGAAGCAGCTAATTCTAAAGTAAGCCACATATACTACTTAGGGAAATAAAACTTACATTGCAACCAGAACGTGATTCAAGAACATAATATTATTCCCCATCAGGAACTGAAAAGAGCAGACACCTATCAGCAGCAACCAACACAACCTGAATTTTAAAACCTTGTTACGAGTTATTTTCAGGCAACCTGTTCTACAAAGACTTGCAGATGTATCTAATTTATTCCCCCAAATTAATGCTACTGTTTTCAAAAGATCATACTGTGGCACCAGAGCCCTCTTTTGGGCCAGTATTCCACACACAGTTTGCAGGGGGACTCATTGTAAAGCTAAGCACTGGTACAAGGTTTTGCAAAACCAATTCCTCGCACTGGGCAATCAGGTGTGCGGTTTGGGGCAGCAGCATTACACAGCGGGGTCTCCAGATGCACTGATACAAAATACAGTATAAGGAGTCCCCAGTCCTGATCTTTGTGAGAAATAAGCAGATCTCCGCTCAGAAATAAGACTGAGATCCGATTGCTTAATTGTATAGTGGTATAAGCAAGTTTCCTCAACACACTTACAAATCCCTAATAACAAAGGAGTTGAATTATTTGTAGTAATTATTGAGCAATTCATTATGAGCTAGCAAATATGTTTAAAAAACAAAAACAAAAACCAAACAACTCGTTGGCCACTACCAGGAAATTGGTCAACACACAGAAATAAATTAATCAAAAATTATCCCATATGAATTATCTGGGTAGCCCTGGTAAATATATAGCCTCTTCCCAATTTTATTAGCTGCTGCCCAGCTCTCACACACAAAATGCCAGTGATTGCATGTGCAATAAATATTAATGGTTCATAAATTAAATAGCATTATTCTTCTTGACATAACACCATTTTGCAAGGCCCCACGGAAAAGGTACAGGCGGTTTGTTGAGCAAGCTCTGATAGAAGAAAAATATGCCTTTGTTTTCGCTTTTAAAAGCATTTGTCAGGATTTATAGGGTATATCCAGAAGGCAATTAAGGCGACATTTTACAGAAAGCTACCATATGCCCTCAAATAACAAAGAGCAATAAAAGGGAAGTGTGATCTGTGAAAACAATTTGATTTATAGAATTACATTTATAAAATGTAGATACTTTCAGTCTAAACAATTTGTATAGGAGAAGCTTATGCATATAGATAACCCAGACTCTTCATAAAGAGTAAGCTGCATTGTTCATATTATAGCAGTGCACTGCTACCAAGGCTTCCTTTTTGGGTGACAAAAGCAAGGCAGGCTCTGTGCCCTCGAATACCACTTCCTAGAAGACAGCAGCATCGGGGCACAAACACAAGCCAGAGCAAGGCAGCGCACTGGGGCGTCTGCTGTCACACAGGCATTACTGCTAAAGGGAATTTCAAGGCTAGCCTAGGAGGCACCCAACCGAGTTGCCCTGCTGGGGTTACAAGGAACTTCGCCCACTCCTGGGAAGAAACATAAGGAAAGGTGAAGCAGGAGGGTGAAAAAGACTGGCATCATCTTCCGGGCAGAAACAAGAGTTAACAGCTTCATAGCCTCATGGGGCAGGCCTGGAAGGGTCTTAAAAAGTGAAGAATGACAGTGTATAGAGGGGAGGAAAGCAAGCCAGTGGAGAGATGCAAGAAGAGTGATGAAGTACTTAAATTAACAAGGCAAGAAGTGAATCTCAATTGCAGCATTTTAAACAAATATAAATGTAGTGTGAGTGTTCTAGGTAACTCCAAACATGAGGTGATGAAACCTGAGTCAGAATTTTAGTTGTGCGGACACAGAGGTGCTGCTGCACAGAACAGAACAGCAAAACACAGATGCCCTGGAAGTAGGGTGTGAGGACGACACACTGAAACAACACTCACATTGCAGGCTGGGCCATGACAAAGACACTGGGTGGTCTTGTCTTCAGTGCCTGGAGAAGAAAAAAAAAAAAAGAGAGAGAAAGTGACCTTTAGCAAGGAAAGGGCAAGAGACTGAATTTTGTTAACTGAATTTCCACAAAGAGTTGTCCAAAATGCTACAAGCTTAGCTTGCATTTGCTGAGTGCGCACAGATCCCTGAATCTGAGTCCATATATGAGATTTCCAGAGATAGCACATCACCGCAAAAAAGGAAAATGCAGTTAGACCTCCAGCAAAGGTCTGTCACTACTGAAGGCATTTCAGTGTGGAAATAAGGATAAACTGGGAAGTATCTATAATAAGACACCAGAAAGCAGTTCATTAAGCTTTAGGGCAAAAGAAGAGAGGATGGAGAGAGGGAAATGGACTGAAGGGTTATGGTTTATTTTAAGGTATAGGAGATTACAGTGAGATCATATTTTCTGTGGAGGAGTCTGCAAAATTATACTGGTTAAGAAAAAGGGTATGGAAGGAACTGCTAACTGAGAAGCCTGAGGGACTGGAGAGCATATAAAATGTGCTAAAGTGGGCTTTTTAGTCACTCAAAAAGTAAGCTTAGAGTTGCTAAAGTAAAGAGGATGGACATTTCTGATGATACAGGTAGACTGAAACTTAGCAACTCAGTCAAGGGAAATGCCGAGTTCTCTGCAACTCTGTCTGTAGTTAGGAAGGACCAAACTAGCTCCCTGTGGAAGGACCAAGTCACAGCAAATAAGTTTGATGCAGACAGTTTATAAGCTGCCCATTCCTCATTTGAGATGGGACTTGAACTGGTCGAGAAGTCTGTGGTTTGAGTGAGAGTAATACAGATATGGAGATACTGCTTCTTTCTTTTTCTCTCTCTCTTTAGTGCACATGTAATATAGGATGGCATTTGCTTTGTCTCTCACAAATATCGATTCACTACAGACAAGCTGAGTTGGGAATCAGCACACTTGGGAACGTGTAAGGAAAAATAATTTCTCACCTTGGGGAAACAGAGGGGGACGTTAGGTGCAGAAAACATACAGTGACAGAGAACACACAGCGGTATATAGCTGAAGGATATCTCATATCCAAGCTGAACTCACCAGCATATGCTCAACACTAGCAGGTACTTATGAAGGACACAACGCATTTTGCCCATTATTTGTAAGACTTCTGGTTGCTCTGGTCAGCACGTAGGAGTTCAAGGCCTCATCCTTTCCTAGGGGGTTAATGAGAGGGCCTCAGCTGAGAAATTATCTGTGGAGGCACTAAGGAGCAGAAAGATCTTGTGCATATAGAGGTGCAAAACTAAAGGATATTCACACCTTCAGTTTTTATAAAGTAAAGCTATTTCTTCTGCTCACTTAATTTCTTTACAGCATTTCAGAAACCTGTAGGACTGGAAAAGATACTGCCAGATCTTATGAAAAGAAATATTAAGTAATACTAAATGCTAGTTATTTGGACTTCATTTAGTTTCAGGAACTTGACAGTAAGTGACAGAGCTCTCCCAGGGGCACTGTTTCTGCAGTTTTACCATGACCCCAAACTGGGCACCAGTGCTAGTACTTTGGCCGTTGATTCCTTCATAAAGAGAATATTTCTGTTTGAATTCACTACCTGGATCAAAACAGTCATGTATATTCAGCATCCAAAGAATCCCATGTGCCCCTGTCATTTTTTTTTACGATCAGCAGAAAATATGATCTGTACATTGAAAGTAAAGGATATAAAAGTGCAGAACACCTGCTTGCTACAACCGCAACAACTGCCTGGCTCTGAACTGATGAAACATGGCAATATTCAGTAATTTATAGAGCAACAAAGACAAAACAATAGGAGGTTGCACTTCTATGACCAACAAGGCAATAAAACAAAAGGGGGGGGAATGTGATTTGAGGTAGTCAGACCAAAAGTGACATAGATATTTCTGCTTCCTGCAGTAAATAAAACATGCTGTGTCAGCTGGAAAAAAAGCACTCCAGCAATGTTGTCCATCTTAAAAGAAAGGTAGCAGCGAGGGAAGGTCATCTGCCACAGCTGCAGCATGTTTAATATGGAGTTGGTTCCTCTGAAGGAGCCAGTACCGAGACAGCCAGCGTCCAGCTAGCCACAGGAGCTGCTCCCCACAATAGCCTTGCTGGCAGCTCAAGGGCAGAGCTTGCAGCTGGACTTCTGAGAAACACAAAACTCAAACCACTGTTTTGGAAAACTACAAGAAGTTGCTTCCTCATATCACGGCATCATATTTCTAGGCTACAGACTGACAGAGAAAAGAATTAACTTATTCCAATGTGTCCATGTTACGCTGGTGATTTATTTCACTGTCTTTACCTCTACACATGCCCTGCAAATGGAAGGATTTTTTCTCCACACTAAGCACTGTTGTTTTATGTCTAGAAATGCTTTCCATTGCACAGCCCAGAGAAAAGTCTATTGATTTTGGAGAGTTTCACCATTATACAAAAGCTGGACAACAAGTCACTATCAGTTTTGTTTAAGGAAAGATTTCAACACCAGTGCACGCAATTTCAGCATAAAGAAAAAACAGATTAATATAGCAAATACCTTATGGTTTCTTCCAGCCAACAGAAGAGAGCTTGAGCCATGGTCTGTTCTACCACATCAACCAGAAAGGTGCTTATTCCTCACAGCCAAGGAATAACAAATTATCAGAGAGCAACAAGCTGGCATCTTAAACTGTCCAGCCTTTCCTGCAGCCAAGACCTCACCACTCTACATATGGAATGTATTGTCCAAACTATGGCAGGGTTCACCAGGCTAATCTTTACTTCATCTAGGTAGTGATTTGCAGGCAGTGGAAAACAAACAAGCAAACAAATAATGAGATCACAAATTTCCTAAAGCTATGAGAAAAGTAGGTATTGTTTGCATAGTAATTACCCTGGTTCAATTACAGTAAGAATAGTCTTAAAAGAAAAGTTGGTCTCCCTCCTCTGAGGGCAAAAATGAGTAAGAAACTACAATTATCTTCCCTACTTATTTCCATGAGAGTTGAAGTATTTCCTGTAGAAGATGAAAAAGACAGTACTTAGCATGAAAATAAGACATTTATTTTCAAGAGATATGGGAAATTCTACACACTACACCTCTAAAACCTTCTGTTCATTGCCCCTAATGTTCAATAATTTTTATCCAAAAGTAGTACTACTTCTTAGATAGACTATCAACTGCTCTCCAGTCACATTATTATATGCCAGGCGTGTTAATATAAACCTGCAGTCATTCTGCTGAGGTCCATGTTCTAAAAGTGGTCTTGATTATTTTTCCATACTATCTTAGTGTAGTTTCACAGATGACACTGATAGTCCCCATTTACACAGGGAGAATAAATCCCTAAGATCATAACACTATGCATTTTGAAACCTGCAGATGACTTTCCCCAAGAAATTGCACAAATAAATCACCTGAAAGCAATAACAGTGTAGGAAAATTCTACAGCTCCAGACAATGTGCAATCAGCCAGCGCACACTGTATATATTCCTTTGCCTTTATCACGTCTGACAAGTGTACGGTTTGACACTGACAACAGAGACTGTCTGTTCATCAGGAACAGGGCAGAATTTATAGAAATACCTCTTGAAAGAAAGCACTCCAGCTGGAGTGCCAAATCTCCATGTCAGCTCCAGACTGGTAATAATTTGTGCTCTATTTTCCTATAAAGCAGCCTTTTCTTAGAAGAATATTCAAAGAGCTTTTGGAGCTGAGTGTAAATGCTTCAGCTATAATACGTCTACTAAAATGACATAGTGCAACTACAGGGAGAACAAGCACAGATGATTCAGGATGTAGCAAAGTATATAGAAGTGCCTTTTGCCTCTAAATTACCATGTTAAAAATGGTTTAGGTCAACTGGATGGCTGCCTAGCAAAATTTGCTGCTGAAACAGTCCAGTTTCTAAGTCAGAGGAGCCAGATTCTGATCACATGCACGCTGACATGCGATTGAGAAAATATTAACTACGTCAATGAAGGAAGTGTCAGGTTTTTATTGAATCCAAGGGATGAGAAATCACTGCCACTGTCAATGGCACAAACCCACCATTTTTACTGTGGTTGCCTGCGGTGGGACTACAAATTCAGCAGCTCAGCTGAGAGGCCAAGCACTATGCTGCACTTTCATATTCATTGCAGTGATATCTCCCAGACGTTATCTGTACAGCATAGAAAAACTCACAGCCCTAATGTGCATTATAGTTACAACCTTTACAGGTAACAGCTTTCCCAACAGGTGATGCAAAAGTGCAACTCTGCTGCTTGGGATATTTTGTTGTTGCATCTTCAGGAGGCCATAGGGAGGTCTGTCCTGCCCTCACATGCCAATACTGCCATATGTAGAGTCCTCCTGAATCTGAATCTGGTGGACTCCACAAATGCAAAATGGCAAAAGGGTTTTTATCTGGCAACAAGTGTACTGCTCGCAGCAGTGAGGCAAGTGGAAGGCTGTGGAAACCTCTCTGGAGAAGATCTGACTCTTGGGAAGCAGCTTAGCACCCAGGTTATTTCTTTGTGCGGTTCTCTATGGCACAGGTCATAGGTCTTACATACATGTGGGACCACAAAGGGGATTTGCCCTTTTGCAATGCCAGAAGGAGTGGGAAACTGAAAGATGGCAGGAGAGGACGCTCAACTCCACTAGCTTTGCACCACAAGGGCTTTCTGTGGCAAGCCTTTCCCTCTGCTGCCCTGATAATGAGCAGCAAGCTCTGCTTCGCCAAATTCGAACAGGAGTCGAACAGGAGATGCTGACAGAAGAATAAATACGCATGCTCTGGGTCAAATCCTGAGAAGTCCCCATACTAGGAGCAGTACAGGGGAATGCGGTAGCCCGCCAATAAAGGAAATGACATACTGGGCAAACCAGAGGACCATTTAAAATACTCAAACCCAAACTATTTGCAGACATCCTGCAGGCAAGGTCAGATGGCATTTGCAAGGCAGCAGGGAGGAACAGCCTCTGCAGCTGTAACCATTCAAGCAGAGGGCAGGAACTGCCCTGGGGGATGCAGCACAGCCCTCCACATCTGCCGCCATGGCCCCTGTGAATAGCTACCCCAAAAACTCTATCTTTATGGCTACTGACACTGACAGATGGCAAAGCAGGAAATTATTGGCCTCAGGACCTGAGCTCAGACTGATGCATGAAAAAAACCCGCAGAAAATCACCTTATACAGCTGGAATTGGAATCGATAACTTATCAACACTACGGAGAAGAAGGGGAAAAATCCCAGTTCTCTCTGGCCTGGTGGTTCTGCTTACTAACTAGGGCTATTCTGTAGCAGTCAATATTTTTGCAAACTGGATGTAATTCATGCACAAGTACAACACGGATTGAGGGTGGCTGAGGAAAAAGGGAGATAACAGAACAAAACCTTTGCCTGGACAGTATTTGGATTTGGAGAAGTTCTGAAGCACCTCCATCAGGTGACACAATTTCTTTCTCTATGACAGCCCAGAAAAAAAATGGTGTCACAAGGTCACCATGAATTGTACTCCCAAGGGGAAAAACAAAGGTTGTCATCATCAATGGTAGGTGAGACTAGGAAAATATTAAGTCCTGCCTTTGTGTGTTGCAATTGTTATTATAGCTTCCCAATATGTAATCTGATTTCTATAAGCAAGTATTACATAGTGTCTGTTTTGAGAAGAAATTTTCTGGCATACTTCAAAAACACAAAATTCACAGAGAATTGTTTTTTAAAGGAGTTAATGTGTCTGAAAACTCTGTTTCATTTACAGTCTAAAGGAAAAACATAAATACCTTAACAACCCTTAAATTGCATGCGATTTGATGCACCAGTATCAAGTTAAAAATGAATAATTCCATGCCTAAAGGAAACAACTCTCACTTCATGTTGAGGGTCATTTATGTGAGTTGTGTGTATTTATCCAGATGAGGAGAAGAGTATAATACACACTTGCATTGCGGGGGGGGATTTAAAAAAAAAAAAAAAAAAAAAAAAACTATTTTTGTAATTCTATTGAGTTTTCATATTCTCACGCAGACAAATTGGTTCTATATTCCTGAGCCATGCTGCATTATGCCAGGGGAGGAAGGTACATCCCTGCTTCACTAAATTGTGTGGGAGTAGACTCGGTGGAAAGAAGGGGAAAAAAAAAAAAAGAAAAAAGAAAAGCTGATGAAAACAATCCATTCTCAGCTGAAGTTGTGGGTGGGCTCCAGGATATTTTGGTAACTCACTTGCACAATATACTGCTGCAATGTGCAAAAAAGAAACAATGCCAGAGTACTGCACACACCACAGTTTTAACCTCCTGTAAACTGAGTCACACACCTTGGCCACACAGTGTTCATCTGGATGGAAGATGCAACAAGTGAGCCGGGGTGCCCCATCCTGCTGCCAGCAGCAGGCTGACCCCCCCACCATGGGATGGCAGGCAGCACAACCCCAGGCTTCTCCACGTGCAACCCCAATTGTAGCAGCACAGGGAGTTGCCACCCTTCCTCGCCAGCACCAAACCCCGGGGGACACCGCTGAGGCTCCGTACACCCACAGCCTAGCTCAGGTGCTTGCTCCGCATCTCTCCAATGCCCAAATCACGGCTGGCAGTGGCCCAGGGCTGGCCCTAGGAGAAGTCCAGCTCCCAGGACAGGCCCTTGGCTCCCACAGCCAGCACCAAAATTGCACCCAGGGAACCTGCTCCCTATACAAACAGATGCACTCACTGAAAATATAAACCCATCTCCCTGCCTGCCCTGGATGTTCCAAGTTACTCCTAGAGAGGTCCAAAAGCCCACAAAACCCCATCTCCTGCCCAGGTATTAATACAGACTCTCTTGTACACACCTTTGACAATTTTCTGCAGTGAACAGTGGAACACGCATTGCAAAACGTAAAGGTGAAATAAAAGAAAATAGCATTTCTCTAATGGTGAAAAAGCAGACAGCCAAAGGCTGTTGTCCCCCATCATTTAATACAGCCTGAAGGAAAGCAGTGTCACAGCATTAGATTACATTTCAACGACAAGGTACACTTGGTGTCCTTGAAGCATACATCACCAGCAGCTGCCTTCGTTCTGTCTCAGTATAGTAGTGGTGCTTGACTCTTTTACATCAAATCACAGTAACTATAACCAATGATAAGTACTGGCTTCTGTGAAAAGCCCAAGAAGCAACAGGTATGTGACAAGAAGAAATTCCTACTAGCATTTGAAACACATCAATGGTGCATAGAGAAGCCACATTTTTTAGCATTCAAGTACTTCACAATCTCTAATGTTTTTAACCTCTCTACACCCAGGAAGGGTGGAAATACAAGTAAGTACTGCTCCCCCATCTTAGAGATGGAAAAGTGAGACACAGGACTACTGCAGCCCCAATGCATCTATTTGTGTGTAATTGCCATTGAAATTCTTTGCACATTTGGGTGGGCCTAAATTGCTTTACAAGGTCCCACCAGGCATGATGGGTTGCTGCTGTCTTTTCTCAGAACTTAACTCCTCTTTCCTCTGTGAGCTTATAGGCAAGGAAGCAGGTTTTAAGGCAAATTCTGACACCCTCATTCATGCAAGGGACCCCCTCTCCCCTCAGCTGGACCAGTTAGAAGGAATTTATCTGGCTACTAAGTGCAGGTTCAAGGTCCCTTAATATGTCATTTCTTACCTCGTGTTAGGCATTTGTCATGGTTTAACCCCAGCCAGCAACTACGCACCACGCGGCTGCTCGCTCACTCCCCCCCACACCCACTGGAATGGGGGAGAAAATCAGGAAAAGAAGTAAAACTCATGGGTTGAGATAAGAACGGTTTAATAGAACAGAAGAGAAGAAACTAATAATGATAATGATAACACTAATAAAATGATGACAGTAATAATAAAAGGATTGGAATATACAAATGATGCACAGTGCAATTGCTCACCACCCGCCAATCGATGCCCAGTTAGTCCCCAAGCGGCGATCCCCCCACCCCCACACCCCCCAGTTTATATACTAGATGTGACATCACATGGTATGGAATACCCCTTTGGCCAGTTTGGGTCAGCTGCCTTGGCTGTGTCCCATCCCAACTTCTTGTGTCCCTCCAGCTTTCTCGCTGGCTGGGCATGAGAAGCTGAAAAATCCTTGACTTTAGTCTAAACATTACTTAGCAACAACTGAAAACATCAGTGTTGTCAACATTCTTCACATACTGAACTCAAAACATAGCACTGTACCAGCTACTAGGAAGACAATTAACTCTATCCCAGCTGAAACCAGGACAGCATTTTTCTCCACATCCTGAGTATTTAAAGACAGCTAGGTAAATCCGACTTAAGACCAAAATTCACCTCTGAGCTCAGAGCAAGATTATCACGCTATTAGGATTCATTCTGGGGACCATTACATATACTGAGAAAAAAAGTGGCTATACAAGAGCAGAGTGCTCTCAACCTTCTCATCTCAGTGAACTTCAGCTATGAGAGAAGAGTGGCCCGACATTGACAGAGAAGAGACAGTACAATAGAAAGGTGTCCAAACACAAAACTCTGTCCCAAAGTTCCTATGATGGTCTTGTTCGGCCCTGCGGAAAATATGCATATATCTGGTTTTGCTGATTTTATTTTCTTTGACATTTGAAACTTATAACAAATCGGACTCAATTTAATACAAGAATTTCTAAGCATGTACATGTGGCATTTCTTTCAAAGTAATTTTCTTCTATTATTATCAGAATAACTCATTACATACATGACAAAGTCTCTGTGTCAGTATATTCTAAACCTTACAAGAACAGGATTGTACCAGAATTAGGTCTTCCATATCAAATGCATCTTCAACAGACTCAAGTAAATGAGGAACAAAAGTTTAAGGCTGTCTGAAACTAAGTGCACTTGTCAGCTGCTGTTTTTCAAACAAGCCATCTAGTACTCACATCCTTGGAAAAGCAGTGATACAAAGCCAGAGAAATTAACTGTATCCCAGGGGCCTGAGATTGAACACTTAAAAAAAAAAGTTACCGTGGTTCTTCCTATATAGAGATTCAAGAAGGTAGTAGAAAAAAATTATTAAACGCTTGTTTGGGGAAATTTTTTGAACCAGAAAATTGCATAGAAGATAGCTCAAAACAGTGAAAATTATTAGCATAATAAAAACAAAAATGTGTATATGGTACAGTCAGTTAACAATAAAATTTCATAATTGCACCACCTTAGTTACTTTTAGCAAATATCAGCTCTAGACTCACCAAAAGAGCTCTTCCTTCTCCCACTGACTTGAACATAGCCACATACATGAATTTATCTAGTTATCTATCCTAAGTTTGTATAATTTTGGAGAGAAAAAAAAAAAAAAAAAAAAAAAAAAAAAAAGGAACCCAACACACACACACACACACAGAAACCCACCCTCCATTTGCAAGGTCAGATCACAGAGCCAAAGGGTGCCCCACACAACAGAGCATCTCTGCCCCCACGCTCCCCCTGGCTGCCCCAGAGCCAGCTCTGCTTCCCAGCCCTGCTGTGCTCTGTGGCAGCATGCCAGCCTTGAGCAAGTATTGAACAGGACCTGAGTATTCAGTACCTTTTGGCTTCAGCTCATCTATAAAACGATGATAAAAAGCAGACTTTTTGTTGTGGGGAATCTTCAGCCGGATCAGGCCTATAACGTATTACTGCAAAAAAGCCAAGCAACCAAGGGGGGGGGGCGGGGAACCAACAAAAAAAACCCCAACAACAAAAAAAACCCAAACACCACACCAACCAAGCCACTATGTATTCAGTAAGAGTACTGCATCTATATGCCATCGCTTCTGAGAGGAGTGCAGGCAGAGGAGATCATCATCCGTGTTGGGCTGCAGGTTTGTCTCTGTTCTGAGCACCTCACCACATGCAACGTGTGCATAAAAATGCGTGGTGTGAAATGGAAAACCCTGCATAACAACACAGTGGCTTGGTTGATACAGCTTAACAATTGGCCATGAAAACAAACAAACAAACAAAGACAGGACTGTACTTGAGAAATACCTGTTTGTCAACTTAATTCTTATCATACAGTCAGATTAGTCAACTGCAAACACAGTTACAGATATCTGTAATAAAATATTAATAGCTCTTGTATACTGCTTCCACAAGGTAATGTAGTAAAAAATGAATGTTGCTAACACACTTCCACATTTTCTCTTTTGTTACGGCTGAAAGCTTACGTTGGAGAAAGCCAGTTTACTGCAGCATTATTCCTTTTTTCTTCCGGGAGGTATTTTTCCTTTAAACCTGAGAGAATAATTAAAATTCCTCACACAGGACAATGGTAAATAAGATTAGGGCATGCATTTCAAATGTAGCATACTAATGGCATTTTTGGACCTCATAATAAATCATCTCTATTCTCTGCAAGCAGTAGAGTAAATGGGCAAAATATCTGAAATATACATCCCAATATACGAGTCCCATACCTTCACTCTTATCTTTCCATGTCTCTGACTTGCCCAGACATCTTGGCATTGTAGACAGAATATTAGCTTTTTTTATACATCACACAACAACCCAATAATCTCATTAACTGCAAATACTGTAGGAATGCAGCAGCCTGCTGATACCCACAAAACCATTTCAGCCTTTGCCAGGGCCAGTTGTCAGCAATAAGCAGCCAAACATACATTGCTCTATCTGATTCAGTTTCTCATTTCATTTTACAGCTTCCGTTTAGCACTGAGCTGATAGAAATGTTTTAACATTCAATATGAGGACCGCTTATGTCAATACGCTGAAGCTGCTTTGGTTTTGTACCTAACCTTTGGGTGATCTCATCTCTTCCATAGGTTTCTGACATTTATGTTTGTTCTGAGTAGCTGCAGTTTACCCTACTGCAAACAGTAGGATCATGACCGGATATTTCCATTATCTGATAGGTTTTCTCTCAGCTTGCTTTTCTTTTTCCTTTCATATAACATTAGCAGAAACCATTGCAGTGTTTTCCACCTCCCCTGTGCTGTATCACACTGTATCTATTGAGACAACTACAGACCTTGTTTCCTGGTTTGGGGCAAACCCATTTCTCCTGATTCAACTTTGAGTTCAGGTAAATCTCAGCCCTCTGTTAAACCCTGGGAGGGTGAAATGGCCATGTGTATGCTATGCCTGATAAACCCTGTCCTAGTTTGCAAGAAATCCTGCTGGTTTTGCACATTAGACATTTCTTAATATTTCTTTCCTCTAGGAAATCATTTTGGCTAAACAAGGATAACAAATTAGTTTGTCTTCTAGTTTTCACAACTAGTAGAAATGAAAAAGGGAATAAAAGATTAAGGAATATGGAGTGTGGGTGCTTTTATTTTCAGGAAATTGCATAGATAAAAGAGAATTTTTTTCTTCCAACAGACATTCTCCAAATCCCCTTTAAGTTCAATTTTCTGCTGTACTTCCCAGATAAGCATTCAGTACTTCTTGGTTTTAGCTCATGCAATCAATATAAATCAGAAAATTGTTACCCTCTGAATGCTAACAAACACATTTTCTCTCTTCTCTTCAATAACTTCAGGCTAGAGCAGGTACTCCTCACACAGGTTGCTGTTTGCGGTCTTCACAAAGATGAAATCTTTATCATGGACTTTTGTTACTTTACAATCTTTACTATTGACTTTCATGTTCCTGTGACAATGGAAAGGCTGTCACTTTGAGGCCAGCCTTCAAAAAACTTCAGCTTATTTACAGCAGCATGAGCTGAGCGTGCCAGCTGACTCGTGCCTTATTTCTGTGTCTGTGGGAAGGCTCCTTTTCTGCACCAGATGCACCACCAGCATCACACCAGCCATCACAGCCTGAGGGCAAGCGCAGACCCCCATGGGGCTGGCGTTAGTGCTGGCTCAGCTCCCTAAACCTACTGCCAAGTAGGCAGCTGGAAGCTGTGAAGTTTAGTCAGAAATTTTGATGGAAAATGGCAAAAAGATAACTAAAAGTTGCTGAGGCTTTTCTTACATCAAGGACTCAGAAGTTCCACTTACAGAAAGCTTAGAAGTGAGATCAGCAATTCAGGGAGCTGAAGAATTTGATAATATGATAGCTCAGTTATTGTGATTGTAATGGCAACTCCATCTGAGGCTACGACCACTTCCCAGGTCAACTCAACTGTTCAGGATGTATCTGGTCTGGAGGATCTTGTTTAGAAATAGCTGTTAACTCTTTGGGGGAAGATTTCCATGGCAAGCCAGCAAAATATGTGATACAACAGTATTAACAAGTCTCACTCACACAAAACTCCAGTTAAATGGAGAAATAAATGCACACTCATTTCCTAAAGTACAGCACACATGAAGTCCTCCCCTAATGGATGAGCACCAAAGTGGGTGCCTGAATCATTCCAATGACTTTCTAGCAGAAAGTATCACTGTATGCAGGACTTCGTCACCATTTTCAGTTCAGCACTTGGAAAAAAGCAGTAACCTGCTTTGAAGGGGAGTCAATCCATTAATTAATAATGGGAGACAAATTAAAATACGGTAACATTAAAACAGTATGAGAAGGAAGGCGTGACTGAGGTACTGTTCACCTAGACACAGGCAGCTCCCACACAAGCACAGAATTACAAAGAGGCTAAGGTGACAGCCACACAAGTACACCCTTACCCCACTGCCCAGGGCACTGCACCTCTGGGGGTGTCCCCACAACACTGTGCCTCCAGGGGTGTTCACAAGCTATTTCAGATTCAGCAAACCCCATACACTCCTCCTGCAGCAGTTCAGCATTTTTTTTTTTGACCCCAAAACAGCTTGACATTACTCTTGAAGCTATCCAGCTCTCCAGAAGCTCTTAAAAAACAGACACTCCACAAGCACAAAAACCCCTCCAGATTTCCTCAGTCATCCACAACTTTTCCAGTTTGTGACACAGCCTTACTCATCGTCTAGCTACAGCACGTTTTTACAGCTACAATCCATTTAGCTACAAAATATGGGTCCAAGCAACTTCCAGATTTTTCCCCCCAGAGGAAAACCTTCTCATTTAACCCACTTCTCAGCTTATCCTTCTGACAACATAGCCACACTGCTTATCAGAAGGAGCAGAAAAGACAGGAATGAAGAAAACATAGACAGAAATAACTCTTTTTCTTCCAGAAATTTCAAATGCTATCATTCTCTTATTGCTAGGCATCCTGCTCACCTCCTCCTCCATGCAAGTGTGAGCACCAGCAAGGGTACAGGTCTCAGAGGTATTGCACATAGTGCTGCTTTATAGCTGTCGTTTCTGATTAAAAGCTGCATGTGTATTCCACTCGAGCGAGGCTGGATCTCTCTCCAGGACTGCCGTCAGTCGGCATAAGGCCCCTACATAAAACAAAAAAAAAAAAAAAAAAAAAAAAAAAAGAGATGCTGCAGCTCTTTGTGTTCATCTGGCTCAGCAATGAACATCTAAATATAAAATGTTTATTGTCACTTAAGGTGAGCTCTGCGTCCCAAGCCAACGAGTTGGCATCCTGCAAAGCCAGGCATATATTTGCAATTGTTGCCATCCAATAGTCTGCATTGTTATGAACAAGATTTAATGGTTACACTCTGTATCTATTACCCATTTAAATTACTCTTCCAGCATGTGAATATTAAACACTGGAAAAGGCAGATGAATGCCTGTACAAAACTACAGTAAGAAAAGAAAGATTCAAATGAACATTTTTCTAACAAAATGTTTAATAGAAACAAGTGGCACCCTGACTCCAGTGATGTTTCACTCCTCTCTGCTGAGCCCAGAACTGGATGACATTGTTCCAAACTTGTTAGCATAGAATCATAGAATAGTCTGGGTTAGAAGGGGCCTTCAAATGTCATCTAGCCCAACCCCCCCTGCAATGAGCACGGGCATCTTCAACTAGGTCAGGTTGCTCAGAGCTCTGTCCAACCTGACCTTGAATGTTTCCAGGGATGGGGCATCTACCACCTCTCTGGGCAACCTGTGCCAGTGTTTCACTACTCTCATTGTAAAAAATTTCTTCCTTATATCTAGTCTGAATCTACCCTTTTAGTGTAAAACCATTACCCCTTGTCCTATCACAACACCCCCTACTATAAAGTCTGTCCCCAGTATGCCAGTAAAGAAAACATTTCCATCCTTAATATTGTCCTGTTTGAGTCTTGATTTATGAGATCTAATTTTTACACATGAAAGCATTCTTAAGAAAATCATACAAATTAGTCCCTCTGACCTAAATGGCAATAGCAAAAAAAAAAAAAAAAAAAAAAAAATCACCAAGCTGCTTTTGATAACTTTTTTCCCCACAAAAAATTTCCTGCAAACCAGGTGTTCTTCCATGTTTATTTTCAAATCTTTCTTCCATCTTTCAAACTTAAGGGGAAGAGATTCAACATTTTTGAGCATGATTCCAAGTGCCATGAAGAATTATTGCACTGGGGAGGAAGGAGGACTTTCCGCTCAAATTTTTTTTTCTTAATTTTTTTTTTTTTTTTTTTTTTAAATCTCATGCCCAGGACATGGACATCTTTCCATAGACTATTTCTAAAGCTGAGTGCTTGGAAAAGTCCTGTCATCAGGACACTGCAGCAGTGTTCAGATCATTCTGCACTGGAGAGTCCAACATCACCAAAAACTTCCTGAGAAATTTTGAAGGAAAAAAAAATAATCTCTATTTTGAAGGAAAAAAAAATAATCTCTATTTTGAAGGAAAAAAAATAATCTCTATTTTGAAGGAAAAAAAAATAATCTCTATTTTGAAGGAAAAAAAAAATATCTCTATTTTGATTTTAAAAGACCCCATTGTCAGGAATAATTATCCGTCATTTTTCTCATTCTCTTCTTTTGCTAAAGCTTCTGGGAGGGAGATATCCAGCTGTCATTTCCTCCTTTGCATAACACTGCATTTCTTTGTTGCAGCCAGCTCTAGGAAGTCATTTGGACAGTTAGTGTCCAGCCTGCAGAGGACAAGTCCAAGTCTCCCCACCAAGTGACACTGTAAGGACATCATGCTGCCATGGTCCATCCTCACCATGCAAGGAAGAAAAACAAGCCAAAAATGTTTTACTAGTTCGGGTTCCCCTGAAGACAGGGAAGGGGGCCAAGATTGTGCAAAGTTAATTGTGCAAGGGTGCGTGTACGAGCGGTCCCCATACACGAGGGTATGACAGTCCCTTGGTACAAGACCTGGGCACAAATGTCCTTCATAGCACTGGGGTGGGAGGGAACAGTCATCATTCAAGCACATCCCTCCGTGGATCCTTTGGACTGTACCCCTGATCCCTCCTATGTACCTGAACTGGTCGTCTGGATTTCTACACCAGCTGGTGACACCCTTCCTTGGCCTCCTCCCAGCTGAGCTTCCCTGCTCTTGCAGGGCTGGCTGGCAGAAAGGGCCACAGGACCTGCTGCCATCTTCCAAAGCAACAATCCCCGTAAAACGTAATGGATCCCAGAGGTGTTCAGTGGCAGCAGGAAGAAGCAAATAAAAAACAAAACAAAAAACCCCAAGAACTTTCCAGAATGAACAACTGAAAAAAGATCCTTTGAATCACCAGATCTTCTCTGCTGCCCATAGTCAGTTCTCCTACACTACCCTAAAAAAAAAAAAAACAAACAAAACAAAACCCACAAACCAAACCAAAAGAAAGAGGAAAAAAAACCACAAAAAACCAAAACAAAAAACCCCCAGTGAACAAAGATCCTCACGTTCAGCCTCTGGTGAATAAGGGCAGGGAATGAATTATGGGATGGCAGATCCTTCACAGACCAAGCCTGCCTGCTCTCTGCTCTCATTTTATTGCGCAGCATCTGCCTGCTGCTCCTGGCCCAGCAGTAGCCGCTGCTGCGACGCTACCTGTCATCGGAGAAGGGTGGCAGCTTCTCATAGGGCTTAGAGGCACAGTCTGACACATCATGAAAGTCATTCCCTTTCTTAGTCACTAATTGAAGTTGGTATTGCAATCTTCCTCTCTGACCTTTGGATTCTTGCAGCATGGGCATTACTGTAAAAATCTCACAGCATTGTAGTCTGACCATTACAGGCTCTTATTTCCCATAACCTGCTCCCAGTGCAGCCCACTGACTATCCTCCCGATGCGGCAAATGCCAGAAACATCCGTGGTAGCAGATCCCCCCCCAAGTTAAGGGAGAAGCTGGAGAGCGGATCAGCCTGGTTTGGTGAGAGCCCCTGCTAAATATTGCTAAATGCTTCTCTTCCCCGTCCCTCTGCTCCTGCCCTTGTGGGTGCTGTGGTCCCAGGAAACCTTCAGACAACGGGGCTCACAAACCCTGGCCCTGGCTACAGCCCAGTCCCGGGGAGCTGCAGGAACACCCCAGATAAATGTGTGTGCACACACCATCCTCAGGCACTGGGGCCACCGAAGTCCCCAAACGCTGTGGTCCTCCCTCGCAGGTGCTGGGTAAAAGGGTGTTTTAAGGTGATTCCAACCAGTCTTGCATGAAGGAAACAGCCTGGCAAACAGCCTAAACATTTATGTAAACACCATGGAGAAGGGGTGCATAGGTATATACAGAGAGATTTTAATCTTCAGCTTTTCCAAAAGAAATAAACACCAAAACCAAACAAACCCCATCCCAATTAGATGAGGGGTAAGTTTTCAACACCTCTGATTTGACCATACCACCTAAAAATAACCTACAACCATCATACCCTAGTGATCATCATTAAAAAAATTGTATATTTTAAGGCCTCCCCAGTACTAAGTTCCAATCAGATAGTTCAGAAACTCAGATTAAAAATAGACAGAACTCCACTTTTTGTTCTGAAACAAGTGCAATCATTTAAACTACTGTTAATAATATGTCATTGCCAGGTAGTTGCCCTCACAAGATATCTGACACCTAATCTATTACCATCAGCTTATATTCAACTAAAAATGAGATGCAACAGCATTTAAAGCTATACAGAGTTCTTTCAGCTGGATAAAAAAGCATGAATGCATTTTCTTCACTCCTCTCAGTCTGGCTCATACCTCAAGGTCTGCATAGGTTGCAGAGGGTGATTTTTAAATTCCTACAGTCTTCTCAGAGTTTAAACTTTAAGTTAACAAGAAAAGATAGATTTGAGCTTCCAACACTGCAAGATACCGCTGTAATATGGCATCAACAGTCATGCCATTTTAATCAACAATGTTCCTATTCAGTGAAGCACATTTCTGATCTTCAGCCAAATCATGCAAGAGAAAATTGCATTCATACTCCCTGGTACTGCTGCTTCTCAGTAATCCATTACTGCATTGAAGCAGGTCAAAAAACCTGTCTCAAAGACACTTCTTCTATCAGATCTTCAGAGGAGGGGCAGAAGGGGCAAAAAGCAGCACATTTCCAGCCCACAGTCCCACCAGGGCTCCTTTACTCACAACTAGGGACACTCATGGACCTCAGCAAAAATGGGACAGTGGTGAAACACACTCCCAGAAGGAAAGCCTTCTTGCCTCCCCCGAAAAATGAAGCCAGACCTGCCTAAAGCTGAAAACAAGGCTGTAGAAAACATTATTCTCTGCAAACCGCAGAGAGCCGTGCTCTGCAGAGGGAAAGCTCCCATCTAGCTGCCTGCACAGGCACGCACCTGGGACAGAGAGCAGAAATCACAATTTTGCATCTCAGACAGGGACACAAGAACCCCCTTCCCTGCCTGCTACTGATATTCAGCACGATACTGAGATGATGAAGAGTCAGGCAATGTCTGAGAGTCTGAATCATCTCTGATAATCAGAAAGTAGCTTTACCTGCACCCTGGGAGCAGCAAGCAGTCAGCTCCTTCAGCACCTAGGCATTTTGTTGGCAGTGAAAAGCTTCATAATCTTGAGCCTTTACCTCCAATTCAAATACTTCATTTACAAACAGCAAATAATATTTAAGTGCTGTTAGTACTGGGCAGATAAACATCTAGTATCTTTGGAAGAGAGGCAATCCACAATCTGAAGGAAATACAGCATGGCTTCTTCTGCCTTTTTGTTTATTTTATACTTAATGCATTATCATGCTACAATATGTGTACTATTTTGGTTCAGTAATTAGGTTTCTTCTCACAGTTGCATCTAGGAAGACAATCTCTTCTGGAAGTTGTCTTTTCTGTCAGTGAATAATTAAAGGGGTATTTTGGGCAGGACATTTTTCTCTCTTCCATCATCTTGGGTTTTGGTTTGGTTTGGTTCTTTTATACCTAAACTCTTGTTTCCAGCTTTTGTATCTGCCTGTGTTTGCACTGTGCTTAGTCAACACCAAAGCCCAGACATCACATATTTGCAGTCTTGGCAAGTTTTATGAGTCCTGACAATTGTGTAGCTGAATTTCTCACTAAGCTTTCAGCAGGACCATAACCCTCAGCACCTCTAAAAGAACTCTTACCCCTAAATTCTTGTGTGCCATGCACCCATTGACTGAATAGCACTCCACAAAGCACTGTTAAATCTATTTCCAGGAAGTACATACAAATTTTATGCCACATTTGAGAAAAGAAAATCAGCTCAGTAGTAGAGACAAAACAGAGAATTGGCCAGATGACAGGATTGATTTAAGGTTACAGCAGATCACTAACTGCACTCAAGTCAAAATCTCAATGAAAGCAAAGATAAATCTCTTTTTGGACTTATTAGCAAGTGTGTCACCAAAACAAGAGTTCTCAAACCAAATCCCTAAACCTCAAAAGTGTTTTGGGGAAACATATTTCCCCCCCCCCCCGAATGTTGCTTCTTTACTTGCAGTTGTGTCTCATTTTTTTAGCTTTCCCCTCTACCACAGGATCACAACCCTAAGAGATGCCAATACCCTGACACAGATTTCGCCAGGAGCTTTGGCATTAGCACCAAATGCCACAATGCCAGTAAAGTCATGAGAGTCAGCAGAACCAATAGGCAGTGGAGATTCCTTAAATTATCTTTTCCTGGCACCCTGAACTCCCTTTCCACACAGAGAATAAACTGGGGTTACTGCAGAAGCTTTCACATTTCTCTCCTAATAATAAGAGGCATGTTGTACATGGGAGTGGTGGGAGAACAATGCTCCCTGGAGGTGTTTTCAGGTCTCACAAATTCACTGTGGTGCTGCAGTGCTGTACTTGCTTTAAATTCAGGTTTCTCAGGCCACATGCGTAGAAGACAATCTCAGCCTCATTTAAAACTAGATACATCTCTGCAATCTCTGATCCATAAAGAACTTGAGAAAACACTGGAAACATGCGCTTGTCAGTTCTCAAAGTATATTGGAAAAACTATGTATTACTGTGTGTTTTTTTCTTGTTTGTTTGTTGGGGTTTTTTTTAAAGCATTGCTGTATGTTTACAAAGGTTTAAGGCCAAAGTACTGTACAGAGCACCTCAATTTCATTCTGAAGCAGTAGACCAGTATAAACAACAGGAGGGAAAGCCAAGACCCCGCATTTTGCTGGGTGTGCTGGCAGAGAACTGTGTTCCCAACAGAAAATCAATCCTTATGTCCTACCTTTAAAGCCACTTCCACTATGGTCAGTCCAGGGAATTAAAGTCTCAGTTAAGATCTGTTCTTACAGCATGCTTTTGCTTCCAAGGTGTCCTACCTAAGCTCATCCTAGGCACAACTCCATACTTACGTAAGCCGTTGGCTGTTACCTGTCATGCCCAACGGACATGTTCTGACTTGTAAGGGACTTGTGCACACACCTGCAGCAAGGAGACTCTCAGACCCAGTCACACTCATTTAACTTGACAGCTACATCTTCAGCCCTAGGTAAGAGCTCCTTAGGGCTGATATTTCAGGCAAGAACAGCACATCTTTCCTCTGGAGAAAAGCATTTTTGGTTGGGTTTCTGCTTCCTCGTTTTCGAAATGCTAACATCCTCTGCTTAAAGCTGTTGTTTTTACAATCACATTGTTCACTGCCAAAATCCCAATCTTTCAGCTCAGCATTGTTGGGACAAGCCCAGCTGCTGGTGGGTGGCTCTGAAGATGACAAACCCCACAGGGGCACACCTGCTCATCCAGGACACACAGCCCAGGTTCCCATGGACTCATACCACCCGTACAAACAATTTGTTCCACTCTGTTGCATTCTTCTCAAACTGCTATAAGTTTAAACAGCTGTAAGATGCTTTTAGCCATCAAATAATAGAGGCTGTGAGCTACTTGCTAGCAACCACAGCAAGAGCTGTTCCTACTACTTGAAGTCAAATTTCTGTCTCCAGCAGGGGTTCCCCAACTTGCTCTGCTCTGCTGCATCCTTTCCAAATAGCTATAAATTCAGGTTATTAAGTAAGACACTTAGTAAGTGTTATATAGTTATATAGTAAGGTTATATAGTAAGACACTTAAAGCTTTCAAATAGCAAAGCTGAGCTCTGCTCGTCTCTGACATTCACTCTAAAAGCCATACAGGAACATGTAAGGCAGTTTTCTGCAGGTCTTCCCAAACTCACTTTGCTCAGGTACCATAATGAAGCCAGGAAGCATCAGAGCAACTTTCACTGTTAACTTCCTCATGATACAAAAATGTACCTGGTGTTCCTAATCATCAGAAGTTGCAAAGGCAACAGTTGCCTGACTTACTGCTCTTTGAAATGGAAGAGATGACTGGAGAGCAGTGTTTGCCCCTACCTGTGCTTTAAACAAAGTTGTTAAGTGAGCAACCAAATATAGCAGCTGAGTTTATGAGCACTCAGCCCTATGGTGTAGAGATGGCACAGGGATCTGCTCATCTGTTGCAGATTCAATTCACTGATATTCAATCTAGGCCATGAAGTGGCCTTAAAACGGCCTAAAACACACACTTGAGTTCAAACAATCTGGATGGACAGAGGAGTTTGTGGTTGGTGCAGATACCTCATGCATTATTCAAACACCTCCTGTGATGCCAGTGCTAAGCATGCACATCAGACGCAACACGGGGGAGAGCAGCCACACACAGTGTGGGCTGCTTAGACCTAAGCATGGACACCAGATGATCACAGAAATCAAGGATTCACAACAGCCACTTCATCACAAGCCACAGTGTAGAGTCCAACATAGACATGCATGTGAGAAGAGCACAGCAGGTGATCTTTCCTCCACGCTACCAAGCCTACATTAGTACACAGTATTAGCAAGCCTGATACTGACTTGCTGACAATTTTGGATGGCTAACCAGGCACCTTGCTTTACCTGTGAACAGCCTGCAAAATCCAAAATATCACCCCAAACAGCCTTCTTTTAGCATTTCCCAGCTTTTTTATCATGAGTTTGCAACATCAGAATGTGTTTAAATATATTTGAATGCATCGTACATAAAGTGCAGCAATCAGACCACTCTTATCCTCAGTGATCCACAGAAAGAGCAACAAGGATTGAGGTGCTTTTATAAAAATGCATTGGCATTGTTCTATTATGCTACAAGAAATAAAAAAAACAAAACACAACACTTATTCCTAATCTTCCCTGCAAATCCTTGCCTGATTGCCTGTTGTCTGCATGATCCCAAAGGGAACATAAAAACAGAGCAGTAAAGAGAAATGGAGAGAGAGATACGCTGGTGGGATGAGAGGGGGTTTGCCAGGTCATCCTTCACCCGTACCATTTGCTGACTTTTCAGTTAACAGCTCTTGCCACTGTCCTATTCAAGTTTTTAACCTTTTTTTTTTTTTTCCCTTCCACTTTTTCAAGCACCCATGGATGTTTCACTGCCTGGGCCCAGCATTGCACCATCAACAACAGGGCTACACTGCACCCAGCGGCACGCTGGAAGGATTTAGGTTTGAACAGCAAAATCCTGCAGGGGCTTTCCTTTAAGCATTTGTAGTTCTCTAAGTCTCATTCTTCATGCTAGAGCCATCAGACAGCTGGGAAGCAGTGCCTGATACTCCCCCCCTCTGCTTTCTCAGCTTTTTAAGTGGATTATGAGGATGTAGTGGTGGTTCCTTCCTGGCCCCTATTAAACCCTGACAGAGGGGCATCACAAAGTCCCCATAGCCACAGGGCCCCTAGTCTGCCCATCAGGTCTGCTGTCTGGAAGCCCTTTTGCAACAGGGAGCCAGCAGCACAGACAGACACAGACTGCAGACTGAGAAATGTGGCTGTTTTCTCCCCTTTGATTCATACTGGTCTTTATTTTGCTGCCGGAGACCTGGCAAACTCCATCTCCTGTGTCGCAGCTGCCATCTGCAGGTACCCAAGCTCCTTGCTGGGGAACAGCCTCTACCAGGCATGGAAACAGGGATGTGTCTCGCAGAAAGGCTTTTCCTCCCCTTCCACCTTGCTCACTACTTTTCTACCTCCCATCTGTTCATCCCTTCCCCCTTCCTGGCCTCTCTGCTTTCTCCATATGCTTGCACCGCGAACATCTATATTCTTCCTCACCTTCACATATGCCCGTCTGCTGATGCGATGGAGTTGCAGTCTAAGCTTTCAGCTACCACCAAGCATCAGAAAGAAATGTAATCCCCCATCCCTCCTTTAGCTCTCACTCACCTTCCACAGCACCAAGGAAACCGGCTGCCAGTGCTGCCCTTTTTATACTTCATTGGGACAATACTATTTAACAGAAAACCCCCAGGAAAGATCAAAATCCCCTAAATTAACAGGTGATTCCCTCCTATCCTCAATGTTTAGAGCCCCCTTCAAGCCCATCATTTGCAGCGTCTCCCTAGTGTTGGCACCCTAGCCGGAGTCAGGAGCAGTGATTTCAAGGGGCACTTCACTGGCAGCCTGCGATGGTCTGACAAATGTAATGTCTCAAACACCCGTTAAAGAGCTTTGCTGGAGAAAACAGCCTCTGCAAAAATGCTGGAGTTTTGTGAACAGGACAATGTGGCCAGAGGAGAGGGCCCCATGGAGGGTGGGAATGCACTTCTCCAAAGCCCCAATTCCTTATGTTAAGTGACCAGGAGAAGGAACACAATTTATGCCTTCCTGGAGGAGGAGGCCCCACGGAAGATGGGACTGTGCTTCTATCTTAAGCGGTCATGCCAGCAGGAAAAGAGAGGCAACTCCATAATGAACCCCCCCACAAAGCTCACTGACTGATTACAGTGAACCCCAGGTGTGGGAACTGCGCGTGTTGAGATCATCAACTAACACACTATAAAAGAAGGCAGATTGAGTTCTCAGTGCGCGCCCTCCGGAACTGGATCTCTACGCTGGCTGGACCAACGCTGGACCCAGGACTGGTGAAACCCTTCTCTTCTCTCTTTCTTTCTTTCTCTCATTCTCTCTCTCCCTCTTTTCCTTCTCTCTTTTCCACAGTCCCTACACCTCATCCTTTTAAACATAAACCGTTGACCAAGTCTGAGACTAGGAGTGAGTGGATCTAGCTGCCTCTGGGCTCCTCTGTGAGGAGGAGTCCAGAAAGCAAGGGGGCCTGCTCTGAACCTCGTGACTCAACGGGAGGGCTCTCCTTCCGATACATTTCAGCTTCCTTTTTTCATTTCTTTTTCTACACCTCCCTTCTCTTTTCAAACAGCGGCTTAATGACATGTTGCAAGGTTCATATTAATAAGTTCATGTGTACTTGGACAAAGTTAGCTAGGCTGAATAAATGCTGATTGTTGTTTGAACTCCCCTGGTGTCGTTTCACCTTAATTCTGGCAAAGGAAATCCACGAACCTGAGTCGCTCCAACTTTGGGATGTGACACAGCCTCAAAAGCCTATGAGACTGTCCCACACCTGAGGCCAACCAGGAGGGGATGCCCCGAAATCCAGCTCTCACATCCTGCCTACCCCCTAAACCACTCCCTGATTGAAGATCAATCCCTCTCCCTGTATCAGCACGTTAAAGTTGCATAGCTCTGTCCTCTCCTTGCCTTTCTCAAGCAGAGCATTTTTAAAATTACCTACCTACCTTTGGAAGTAAAGCACCTATTTAACAAGGCGCACACACCACGCTACCTTTTATCATCTTGTCAGCAAGCTGAGAGTGAAAACAGCAGAACATGATTCTGTTAGAAGGAAGAGCTCATTGTCACAGCCCAAAATGTATTCAATTACCTTCTCTCCCTGCTGCAAAACCCTACTAATGAAACACGCAGACCCCAAAGGGAAAAGCAGGTCCCTTAGCATATCATAAAAGCAAACAGGCAAATACTGGCCCTATTTCACTTCTAAGCATCCTCCTTCACAACCAGACACATTTTCTGTGTGTTCATTATGCAACAAGCTTCCCCCTCCCCGAGCAAGTGTTAAAGTGTGAGACAGTTCTACAAACCTGCAGTGACAAATATTCTCATTTTTTGCCTCCCCACCGTAACACACACCTCATGACAGCTCTTCTCGTAATAAATACCTGGCTTTGAACTGTATTAGAGCAAAGACTTTTGAATTAAGAACTGGCAAAGAATAAAAATTAACATTTTGAAGTGCTTGTTTTTGTCAGATATACCCCAAATATTATCACGACTCATGTTTTCAGTCCCTATGTCCACCGCCTAAAAAAGGTTGCTTTAGAGGAGGTAACAGAGCTATTCGATATTTCTATCAATACCTATTGTGCGGGTTGGAATTGTCCAGGCTATCAAAAAATATTTTAACTCTAAAAAACAAAGTTGTGTGATCTTTGATTACCATGAATATTCAACAGAGGCAATGTAAAACCATGCTCGGCAGTAGCTCTGCTGCTTACACCTTACTCCTTGCATAATTCAAGACTTTCTTTTGATAGTGAATCAAGACACTGTGTGGGCACCGAAACAAACCTGATATAGCCTGTGAGAGCTAGAAAATCATTACCTAATCTAACACAACAGCAGGCAATATTCCTCTTCCTTCTCCATTATCTTAACTACGCAAGGTAAGAGTCATGCTGAACACAACTACCAGGGCAGGCAGGGTATCAGAAGAAATGTGCCCTCTCTACCATGTCCCCTGGAGCATCTCATGGATGAGCACTTCTGCTCGCCCACGTGAGGATCCAGCAGGGTATAAAAACAGAAACAGGAAAAACAACAAAAACAGAAGAGATCCCAAAAATCGGCACAGGAAAGGGAGACCCACACGGCTTCAACACCACCTTAATCAAGAGAAGAGCACCAGCCGTATTAACTGTATGCCTTGCCACTGCACTGGATGCAAGCACTAAGGGGTGGGGGGGACTCCCTGCTGGGAAAAAGTTTAAAGAGAGATTAAGGAGAAAAAGAAAAAAAAAAAAAAAAAAAACTGTTCCCTTAAAACTTCTTTCCAGTGTGTATCTTTTACCTTTCCTTTGGATTTGAACACACTCAAATGGTCAAAATAGCCTCATCCCTGCCAGGAGGCACATGCTGCCTGTGTGCTGCGTCTCCTTCTTCCTGGGGCTCACCAGCAACTTGGCGAGACACCGGGATGCTGAAACAGATGGATAAAATAAGCAGAAGTGAGAACATTGCTATGAAGGTTGGAATTAGGACTGAAAAGGTGCCATATCAGACAGTTAAGAGAAACAATGTTTTAAAGCAGGTCAAGTTTTGCAAATGGGTATACTTTTCTTCCATCATCGTAACACTTGTGCACCTGTATCTGAATCCTCCAGAAGGCTTCATGCCTCCAAGGACACTACTCACAAACCGCAGGGAAGCCCCGCAAAGAAGGGAGCTAACTCCCACCCTCCTGGAGAAGCCCTCACCAAGAGGAAATTCCATACTTGGATTCCCGCACAAGCTCATCAAGTCCAACACAATTAAATGGCTGCCTCATTACAAAAACCCTACCGAACACAGGCTTGTCAGAATGCAGTACCTCTCACTTCACAGTCCTCACCATGGAAGTCACTGCAGCCACAGCTGGCAGGAGAGCACTAGAGCCAAGTGTCTTCATACACCCGCATCAGGTGAGCCAAGCAGAGCCTGAATTAATACCGAGAGAGCTTTAAATAACAACACTGTACAAAGCTATACCATAGCCAGTCCCAGCTATGCTGAGTTTTCACCCAGAAACTTCATCTCTCCCTTTGTGAGCAAGAGCTGGGTGCAGCTCAGCCCCTGGGTGCAGCTTTCCAGCAGTGCCAGGAGCCACGAGCTGGACCCTGACCCCCCGCACCTGCACCCACCATGTCCCCTCCGCTAACGCAGCACCTGGGCACAGCAGCTCACTCACTGCCTGTTCCCAGCATAGCTGTTTTGACAAGTCTATTCCAGTTTATTATTAAAGCTTAGAAGACTATTTGCATAATTAAACATTGATCTGCTCTCCCTCTCTGCATGTGCCTCTCATTCATGTGAAATGCATTAATTCAGTGTCTGCCTCAGGACAGAGGTCCTGCGGACGTGATGTGGTGCGTGTCCCCTATGGAAAATTCTGTCCATCTTTAGAAAAACACACAAAACTTTTAAAAAGTAAAGCCAAGATGACAGGCCAGAGGCATTTTCCTTTCTACCAGGGAACAAAGGAAAGGAAACAAAGGGACATGAGGATTAGCCTTCAGGCTGGCATAGAAAAGGGGATATAATTGCTAGGCTTTCCTACTGCAATGCCCATAATCTTCAGCTGTGGGTGTTTGGACAAATCAGCATACCCAGAATAAGCAACAAAATAAAAATACCAAGCAAGAGGTATATTACAGAGCCGGTTTTCAAAACATATTGTAAGCTAACAGTGGGCATCACTGAACCCACTTTTTTGCCAAGTGGTATTTCAGAAAGTGTAATGCTCAAGCAATCCAAAGTAATTTTTTTATTATCGTTTTTGAGAAACTAGGGGAACATGCTTGACAAAAAAGGAAAAGAGACCCTAAGACCTGTAACACAGACATTGGGCTACTGCCGGTCAGCATGCTCTCCTACAGCTCACTGTCCTTCCTCGACTTAAGCCTCAACGGGAACATCAGGGGTTCAGCAGTTGTTTTGTCCCCTCGAAAAGCAAAACAGGCAGTGGTCTGGGAAGATAACGGATAGCCCCATGGAAATGCAACTGGTCACAGATGAGAGTCTTGCAAAATCCCAGGGTGAGCCTATACAGCTTTGCATAGCCAGGGATGTGACAGAATTCAACTCTCATCTAAAGGAGAATCAGCCTTAGTTTTTCCTTTGGGAGAGAAATGACACCAGTGAAATTAGTGACAGAGTAGTCCCAGGTGCTCTTGGTAAAAGGGAGAAAGCAGTTACAGCCCACCACAGGTGGTGTGGGGAAGATATTCTAAAAGTAGTATTAAGGTTAAAATCTATATGATAGTTCTGTCGCCCAGGCAAAATTTTTTGCTTTTGAATTGCTTTAATAACACAGTGACAAGTGAGGACACACATGCACAGGATCCGTGCTGAGAGGACTCTGCATTTAATGGAGGGAAATTAATAAAGTCTCTCTCTCTCATACATATGGATGCTCAGAGGAGACAAAACCAAGCAAATTTCCACAACCAAATCAGCTGACAAGGAAAAACTCAGGGGATCACTCGTGGCAATGGTGGCACCTGGGCAACTTCTTCCATTCCGAGAGTCATCCCAAAGCCGCCAAAGTTTGCAAATATCCATCCTCAGAGGGGCATTGCCACCCCACTGCGGCAGCACCTAGCCTCAGTCCTACTGAAAAGCAGCAGCGACTTCTCCAGCAGCCCAAATTCCCCAGGTTTCACACTCACCCACATGCACAGCGTATCGCCTTTGGAGTACAAGCTGCCCCAGACTGGAACCGAAGGGGCCCCCAGCTGCTTTCCTTATGCTTTGCAGAACTGTGTGATGGGAAGAGGATTTCTGCTCATGCCAGGAAGGGGCCAGGGAAGCCACCAGGCAGGGCAGGAATGCAGGCTCTTCATGGGCAACTTCAACAGGCAATGCCACTTTGGGGAAATTTGTTCAGTGGATGAGATGTAATTTGGAAATAAGCAATTTCTCTAGGTAAATTGCATTAAAGCATCCTACAGAATGCATGAAAATACCCGAGTGCTCAAATTAATTGCTTGCATGGGAAGCAACTGGTAGATAAATAGCCAACATTAATATTTTGAGTTCCAATTTCTATCTTGTGCTACCACAAATTATTTTCACATTTAAATAACAAACTTGTATTTAAGCTAATCAAGGTTTAACAGTTGAGACACAATTGAAAAACATCAGGAGAATCCTATTTTTGCTGTTAGCACTGATTATTCTAGATTTTCAGAAATTGTAACTGGAGGATTGCAACCTTTTTTCCCCTAGCTATCAGAGAAGAAAATTTGCACTGGTTTTGTTTTGGTTTTTTTTTTCTTTTAAAGTCACTTTATCTGAAATTTTTACTGGGACCTATCAGAATATCTTTTGTCTGCATCAAGTCTTTTACCTTCCTTATATGAATATATACTGAGATGGTGGCAAGTAGTCGAGGGTTTCGTTCTGCCTAATATTTGTAGAATTTGCTTTGCCTTTTGTTTTGGTCCCTTCCTTAAAGGTCAGCAAGCATCACACCTAATCTGTCTCATAATTACTCTGGTAAACATGGTTGAATAGGTAAATGCCAACACATTTAAGTATATAACATTAAATGCACTGCTTTCTGTTCCTAATGTACTAGATAACAAGAAAAGCAGAACTACAGTACTTTTCTGGTGCTGATTTATGAGCCAAGATGAAATGTAGTTTCTGTGTCTTTCAACTGGCTGGAAAGGCCCTTTTTCCTCCACAAAATGCTCTGATTACTCCTCCCTGCTCTTCTTCAGGAGCTGCAGAAGGACAGAATAAAACAGATGTTCTGCAAGAGCAAGGAAATAACCTAAGGTGCAACAGGTCAGCTCATAATGTAATATACCTCGCATATCAGCTTCAAGGGCCCACCTGAATTCTGGCAGCCATCCATAATATTGATCAGATTACCTGGTGACAGTAAAATCCAAAGGATGCATATTTCAGAAGCTTCCATGAAGAAAGCCAGGCAAGCCAGTGAAGTAACCAGCATCACATCTAGACAGTGTCATGTGCCGCCAGAGAGTGCAGCCTTGCCCAACAACAGGGTCACACCCTCCTAGGGGGGAACAGCAATAAAACCATAAATTTACTTTAATGAGTTAAGATAAATAAACCAAGTAGGAACAGAAGACCATGCGTGCAGGGAGCACGATGAGGCCGCAGGGAGTTTTCCCCAGCACCAGCGTGGGGCTGGGCAGGAAGTGAGAGCCATCACCAAAACAAAGGGAAAGCTGGAGGGAGCTCCAGTTTGGAGGCTGCTGGCACGAACAGCCCATGCTGGCTTCTGCTTATGGGAAAAGCAGCCCCTAAAGAGCATCTCAGACAGTTCCCTCCTCAACCTGCTCAGACACAGCCCTGCTGTTGAGCGAGCTGCTGCAGCATCTCTGCTAGTCTGGGTTCAAAAATCACGTGTTGGCTTCTCCACGTTCAGCCCATTCGCAGCCTGGTTTTCCCACAGCGCCCCCCAAAACCCCCATAAGGGCCTGCTGTCCCTGGGGTGCCTTCCCCTCTAACTTTGTACAGGGCTGGAACACTAAAGCCCAGCCGACAGCGGCTGCAGTGTTGCATTTCTCTTCCAAGCTTCTGAGTGCTATTTTCTCAGCAGGAGGGCAGTGGAATAGAATTTCCATACTTTAAAAAAAAAAAATCAGGCAAAAAGCAGACAAATCTAACTTCTTCTATAATGCTTCTTCGCTATCTGTGTCTGTAATCAAAATATAATTTTTCAGTAGCATTTGCATTTCTCCTGTGAGAATGGAGCATAAAAGCAATCCAAAGCCCTAACAAAAGGAACCACAGGTTTCTGTGTAAAAACAAATAGCTCTCATCCCACTAAACCCCACAGCTACTGCAAATCACTTGATACAATATTTAATACAAATACCAGACTCCAGTCCCTGACTGAGTCAGGATAAAGAGCCTATTTAAAAAAAATAACCACCATATATATCGCCCCACACATCAATATTAAGTGAAATGAAATAACAAAAGAAAATCATAATTTCCCAACCACAACTCTTGTCAGAGCCCAGCCTAAGAAAATTGCCAGCCAGTATTTGACTAATACTCACATTAATTTTATTGAGCCCACTGAAGACTGCTGCGAGACTGTTAATATACCACACCACAGCCACATGCCAGGATAGAAATAGCTAAATCAGATCGAGACTGGTAGATGGTAAGAAATGAAAATCTCCTGTCAATCTAGGAAAGAACACAGTACTCTTCCCCATGAATGTATCACATATACAAAGCAGGCACAGTAGGACCAGAGGCACATTAACTTCAACTTTAAATATCCACTTTCTGTGCTATCATTTGCGTTGGCATGATATCACCATTCTCCCTGCCGCAGCCACTGTTCGCTCAGTACAGATGCAGAAACAGTGCAAACCCTGATGGGCTGTAAGGGGTGGCCAAACTACAGTGAAAGCTACCAGAGTTTGCTGCCAGCCCTCAATGTCTGCCAACAGACTTATGCTATGGAGCCACCATAAGTTAGGTTCATCAATTCCTAGATCACTTTCAAAAAGAAGACTGCAGGTTCCGAGGAAGCCTCTGGAAAGTTCCACCCCAACGTGCTGAGGCTGCACAAGTCCTGCTCGCCACTGCTGAGCCTGGAGGCAGTGGAGGAGCAAACCGTGACCCATTGTGTGCCTCATCTACCTCTCATTGCCTGCGGCACCAGCTGCAGTGGCATTTCACAGGGCAATGGCACCTCTCCCACTTCTCTCTTTTTCCAGCTGAGTTGCACAGTTTGGGACACACTTGGCATTTAATTTACTATACGCAAGAAGTTTTGCCAAAAGGCTGTGTGTTACCAGCATGTCTCTATGCATGACATCGACTGGGATTCTCCACCAAGAGCTTGGTCACAAGGGAAATACGCATTAACCTGTGCACCAAAACTGGAATTGTGCGATGTCCTATACTATTTCAAACCTGATATATATCAGTCCCCCATTAAACATCATTAAAACACATTTACATAGACTCTATTCAGCTATGTGTGCACTGCACCTAACTCATATTTTGTTGTAAGTATGCAGATGCCAAATGTGATATTTACACATTATTTAAGTTTTTACATATCCCTAAGAGCTGAACAAATTAATACTTTGATTAACTTAGCCATTTGCTCATATGCGATTATTTTCTAAAATTCATGCATTATTTAAATTTATTCAATAAAATAGCTTCTGGGGTGTTTCTTCTCTGGGTTGATTATAAGCTCTGAAGATCAAACATTCATAGTTTGAGCTATGTGGCTTTGATTGTAATTGTTAAGGTAAATCACAGAGTGCTCCAGCTCTCCCTAGATTGGGCAAGTACAGGCATGCTCCTGCACACAAGCCAAATTTGGCACTCAGGGCAGGCAACACAACCTTGACATTTGCTTTCATCAGACGTTCAGCCAAATAAATTCAGACAAATGTTTGTGATAAGGGAATAGGAAAGGTCCATGAGTGCAGCTTGAGCTAATTCTCTTTAAACTGTGATTGAATACGTGCACAAAACACCTCTCTCCCTCCTGAGCCCCCTCCCCGGGATCCTCCCCAACAGCAGCATACTGACAGTAAAACCTTATATGCACAGTCTGAGGTTTCCCATTACTCAGGAACAGTTATTAAAATGCACCTTGTTCTTTGTTTAATTTATAATATGCTCTCTTTTCTACATGCCCTAAATAATTGCTTTTTAATAGGTAATACAGTTCTACATCATAATGTATGTTAGTATTTCCCATCAGGAGGCTGGGACGTGCTCTCTAACAGCGCTGGCTCCTGTACAGAGATGCACTGACGCTCCTGCTCTGACCAGGAGCAAGTGCACAGATAGATGGCTTGTAATCAGCACTTCGCGCCAAGGAAGAAGCACAACGGGTGAAACAACAAAGGAGTGCTTCATGCCAGGGAAGGCTTTTAAAACACGGATGAGCCCTTCACGGTCCAAACTATCTGTTGTCTTTCTAGGATACATCTGAAAAACTACCAGCAGAAGCAATTAGCTCTAGAGAAGTATTTAATTCCCAGCAATATATTTAAGTACTTTGCTATTGCTTTTTAATTGGAAAGCATGCTACCAAGAACATTTACTGCAGATTTTGAACTGACCCTGCCAGTATCAGAATGATTCCCTCTGGGATTTTCACTTACTATGGTACAACTTTATCAGTAACAACAATTAGTACTTTTTAGAAATCGATTCTTCTGTACTCAGCCTCACCTCAGAGCTCAGAAACAGCAGCCTTAGGTGTTCTGGAAAGTTTTACCAGCTTCATCATCATCCAGTGCAGCATAACTTAAAAAACAAGCACACACGCCCCCCCCGCTGGCTGATCCCAGCATATATACAGTACATGGGCATGCATCTGTTTATACAATGAGCTGCCTGAGCCACACAAGTCCACCTTTATTTTAGTGCACTGTCTCCCTCAAGTTCCCCATGGCATGCAATAAACATAAGTACATTCTTTATTCTGACTGAACCAGACAAATAAGTGTGTGTCTCCTAAATGAGAAAGCACTAGATGACATAACTCCTAAGCCAAAAATATATAGAGCATGGGGGACAACAATCTGTTCATTATTTCTTTGCTAATCCTTGAATTAAGGTCTTCTCAGAGTCTAGAAACCGAACTGAAATTAATAAAATCTCCTGTATTTAAGTTCATTCAGATCTGTTCAAGGTTTTTCTGTGTAACACACAGGACTTCAAAGTCCTACAGTTAATGTATAACAATGCACCTGCTTCTTAAATTCAAATGGACATGATTTTGATTGTGGTATTGTCCTAGTTTCAGCTGGGGTAGAGTTAACTGTCTTCCTAGTAGCTGGTATGGTGCTATGTTTTGAGCTCAGTATGAGAAGAATGTTGATAACACTGATGTTTTCAGTTGCTGCTAAGTAGTGTTTAGACTAATGTCAAGGATTTTTCAGCTTCTCATGCCCAGCCAGTGAGAAAGCTGGAGGGGCACAAGAAGTTGGCACAGGACACAGCCAAGGCAGCTGACCCAAACTGACCAACAGGGTATTCCATACCATATGACGTCCCATCTAGTATAGGAACTGGGAAGTGGGGGTGGGGAATCGCCGCTCGGGGACTAGCTGGGTGCCCGTTGGCGGGTGGTGACCAATTGCACTGCGCATCATTTGTACATTCCAATCCTTTCATTATTGCTGTTGTCATTTTATTAGTGTCATCATTATCATTATTCGTTTCTTCTTTTCTGTTCTATTAAACTGTTCTTATCTCAACCCGTGGGTTTTGCTTCTTTTTCCCGATTTTCTCCCCCATCCCACTGGGTGGGGGGGGGAGTGAGTGAGCGGCTGCGTGGTGCTTAGTTGCTGGCTGGGGTTAAACCACGACAGGTATATGCAAGTAATATACCACTTAAGTTACTTACCCAGTTGGAACACACTAAATAAAAGCAGAACTCAATAAGCATTTATAGAACAGTGCCAATGCTGTAAAACAACCACCAGAAACCCACTCTAGGGGAAAGCAGTGCAGGGCATCCCAAAGGGAGCAGGAAGTGTCATTACAGTTATTGAAAACATTACACCTAAAAGGACCTGACAAATGCTTAAAAATATGGAGTGTTAGCTTTAAGAGAAGGCTTCTTGTAGAGATTCAAATTTTTTGCCATATGCCAAGCTACTGTAGAGAAAGGAAATTTAATACATTTTTTTCTGTAAAACTTAGCCCCTACTGCCACCTGCAGTTCCCATAAAATGCATTCTCTGATTAAGTGTTTCCATTTCCAAGCAGAAGCTGCTGCACACCCCTGGGTATAAAACTGGGGTGCCATCTCAAACCAGACAACAGTGAAGATGGGCCTTTCCACAATTAATATTTAACTGCTTTGTGCTTGCTGTATGAGAGCAGGCCACAACCTGCTCTTACTCACACACACCCAAAACCTATGAAAATGCCACCAAACTCAGCAGGGATGCAGCCTAGAGACCTGTCAGGTTAAAGCTCTGGCCTTGCAGTGTTTGCTGTCCCTTGTGGAAGTGAATTGTGCATATTCAACTATACAGATGGCAAACAGCATCTGTGTGCTTCTCAATTTCCTTCTCTGGCCTTACCAGTCTGGCGTGAATTTTGGCAGGGCCATCGTCTCTTCTGCTGCACCATGTTCCTTGCAGCTCTCCCCTGCCAGAGCCAAGGCAATGCTGGCTCAAAACCACCTGTTGCAAAATAAATAAATAAAATTAAAAAGAACCAAAAATACTTTTTAAAAATCACTAATATATGTGTAAGTGATCCAGTTATTGCTTCAGGGGAGACAATTTAATACCTAAGTATGTATTATGGGCTCCTGATGGTACAATTTGCATTTTGATTCCTGACACACCTGGAGAACAGTGCCTCAGCGGGCAGCTCCCCGTGACCACACACATGCTGGAAAGCACAAGAGGTCCCAACAGTGGTCAGTACCAGAACCTCTTCTTCTAAACCCCACCGCAGTTATATTTTAGAAGTCAATTAAGTATTTCTCTGTAGCAGGTTGACCATGGCTGCCTGCCAGATGCCTGCCCAGCCGTTGTCTCACTCCCCACCCTCAGCAAGGCAGGGGGGAAAACTTGGTGAAAAAGCCTGTGGGTCAAGATACAGATGAAGATGGATATAGACAGGAAGATTCCTTACCAATTACCATCACAGGTGAAACAGATTCAACTTGGAGAAAATTAATTTAATTTCTTACCAATTAAACTAGGTTTGGATGGTGAGAAACAAAGATTAATTACTCTCCCTTGCCCCCTTTTCCCCACTTCACCCTTCCTCCTTCGCTCCCAGCTCCCGGCAGTGTTTTCCCCCCCTCACCTCCATCCCCCCCGAGGTGTCACCCACAGGGCTGAGGGGCTCAGCAGGGCCCAGCCATGGGCCTGCCGGAACCGGCTGTGCCTGGCCCAGGGCAGCCCTGGCCTCTCCTCACAGAGACCCCTCAGCCCCACTGCCACCCCCCCCCCGGGTGTAGGCACCCCACGCATTCCCAAAGGCAAAAATAGGGAGTGAAGCACACGCATACAGTCTTCAGATGCTCTCTTGGGCGCGTGATCACGTCTCGTTGTTTTAGGAGTAATGATGAAGCAGCACTGCTTGCGTGCATAGGCGGCACAATCCCCTTTGAGACATCGAGGGCAAAACCACCTTCTGGCTTGGTGCGGAAGAGGACAAGGCCAAACTGCCACGCACCTAGTTGTGCTCACCTTCACCAGCTGCTACAGTCAGCTGCTTTTTCTTTTTTTTGTTTCTCTCTCCTATCTCTTCACGGACAAATCTGGCAATAATCACAACTGAACAAAAGCCATCTCAAGGTTTTGTTCATTAACCACATACTCAAAACGGGGAGCAAGGCTTCACAAACCTGCTCATGCATAAACACCATTTTTACAGCAATTTACTTTGTGTTCTCAAGTAATTTTCTTTCTTTTACTTAGCCCTTTCCTGAGTCATTAAGTGGCTTCACTGCAGTTTCTTCGAGGTTTTTGTGCATTTTATTGTACTTCCCCCCCACACACGCTGTTTTAGCAGGCTTTGAGCAAGTGTAACCTTGTGCTTGCTTCACCACTGAGCTGGTCCCAGAACCCTGAAGGCAAAGATCTCACCCAGAAGACAGCAGCCAGCACCAGCATCTGCACCTCACCACCAAAGCTCGCTGAAACGAGGAGGCAGCTTCCCCAGGAGGGGGAAGGAAAGGGGATTGCACATTGTAAACGAGCAAGATTAAAAACACTAATCTAGCTGTCACGCACAAAAGTTATCATCGCTGTACATCACCCATCAGGTGAAGCCACAAGCCAGGAACAGGGAGGAAACCAGAGTGAGGCAAGAGCAGGGATTTCATTTTGAAAGCAGTAAAACAAAGCTCAAAGATCAAGCCTATGTCAACAGGAGTCCCTTCAAAAGCTACGTTTTGAGACCTTCCTTTTTCTTTTTCCCCATCCCATCACACAGTCGTTTCACGGTTTAATTGCGTATAATGCAATTATGGTATAGTGGAAAGCAGAGACCAAAACCACCAGGGAGATTTATTAATTATAACCCTAAATAACTGCAGCCTGCCTGTGAAGGCAGGAGCCATGTCCCCTCGGTAGCAGAGGTGAGACACCGCTGCCGGCACAGCCGGGCTGCCGCCCCAACATGAGAGAACCAGCAGCTCAGGGGGATCACAGAGGCCAGACAAGAACGTCCCCTCTACCCAGAGCAGGCGATTTATTCCAGACTGGATAAACAGTCTCCCTGGGTGGATTTTAAAAATTCATGCAGAAAAATGTGGCTGTCTGGGGGAGTGTGTCTGTGGGGTTTTTAGCACAGAAAAACCATCCAAATGAAAGCCATCTAAACCTGCCACCAATATATGCATATTAACATAAATGGAGCACCTTAATATTGTGAACATCTGCAGCTAATAAACTACCTAAATGAAAACAACCATCCTTACATCTCAGCGTGGTAATACAAAGGGTCATGGCTCACACTCAGGCTGAGGGCCCACCAAAGATAGAGCCCTCATCCATGTTACTGCCAGAGAAGCAGAAATCACCACGCTCTTTTTTCAAAGCCAGCCAAATTTCCCTACAGCTGTCCCAAGGCCAGAGGCCACCCTTCTCCCTGCCCAGTCCTGCTATGATGCAGTCAGAGATGAGCTACAGCACCTGGGGTGGTCTGAAGGTCAGAAGGACTTCACCTCCCTTTTCATTTTTCAAGAACAAAGTTTTAGTGATAGATTGCTTAAATCATAGGGATTCATTTTGTTTTCCCTTGCAGTTCCATCAAAAGTCTATGCATTTTAATGCTCTTCAACAAAGCCTCCAAACTATAGATCCGTATTAATAAGCACAAAGAGAAAACCCACCTTTCTGCCTTTTTGCTGTTCTTTCCCCAAACTCATTCAAATTACCTTAAGTTTTTATGTAACAAATGCAACATGAAAAGACTATCACCACTCAGCATTAGCCTCCTGAAGCATAAATACATTAGCTAATGGGCTGTTCACAAGCTGCAATGGTCAATTAAATATACAGAAAACATCATCTGAGTGACAGTAGAGCATCCCATCTTAATCCCATCAAGGCATAGGCAAACAAGCTCATCATAATTTGCTTCCAGCCCTGCTATTCTCTTAAAGCCAGAAAAGCCAGGTGAAATTTTTCCCCAGCCCCTCCGAACTGAAAAGCTAACATTGTTTAGGGCACAAGCAGATTGATTAACTTTCAAGAGCACTTAGGTAAAGACCAGACACTTCGTCAATATTCTTTTGCTCTTTTAGCCTTCTTGTCAGAGAAAAATATAAAACTGCCTAAAAGGCACAGTATAAAATTTTATTTTCATCCTCTTTTATTTCATTGTAATTTGTCGCTCAGGAAAAGACAAAAGAAAAAAAGATTAAACTTTTTAATGCCATTTCCAGACCTTCATGGCTAGTAGGGCAACAAGCACAGGGCTACCAGGAGCCCTGATGGGCCACGTATCGGTTCAGGAGCACATCAGCAGGCGCCTAAGAAGTCCCTATGCTTTGTGCACAGCGCACTCCCGTGGGCACCATCACAGGTACTGTGGGTGTCACAGGCACCCACTCACTCACACAAACATTCGCCCTGCGCCCAGGCTGACAAAGCCTGCTGGCACTAACCGGAGCTCATCTCAGGGTCGCTCGCCAGCCTGAAGACAGACAGACATTCAGGAACAGGCTGCAGGGAAAGCTGAGTATGTGTCCCCCCAGGGCTGTTATTTTTGTTTGTTTGTTTAGAGTTTTTTTGCTAACAATAATATAAAGGTGCCATGGGAGCACTAACCACCCTCTTCCCATTTTCCCATTTCCTCCCATAACAGCACTGATTCAGTGGCTGGCACAGCACTCATCCTGACACTTTGATCTCCCAGCCATTGCCACATGAACCATTAGTTTCTTTCAGCAACTAACTGTTCCTGCAATAAGTTATTTAAACAGAAACTGTTTCCCATAGGGAAACGGACATGAGCCCAGCAGGGCCAGGGGCCAAGAGCAAAGCCTGCTCCACCCAAGGGCCAGCTCTGGATTATCCACAGCATGGGAGAAAGATCTTTTCTCCCCAAATGAGACCAAATGAGAGGTCTTGCCAGGCTGGACACTCACCCGGTACAGCCACACTGCTCCTCAATGCTGTGTTTGACAGCCCAGGTGATTGTCTTGAGCAGGGCAGGAAAATTCAATGCAAAATTCAATTTCAATGCAGGACAGAAAAAATTAAGGCACCTCACTACACATAGTGCTCTCCTGGTTTAGGAAAACCCAGGACAGTTATAAATCCACTGCAGTTTCAGTATTTCCAGTATGTTAAGAAATATTAGTTGTTCAGCTTTAATCAGTAAGTTTTTAATAGAATTAATCACTTAGACTTGTAACATTGTGTGATGTAGAATGCTCTTCACTCACTTAGCACGAGTAGCTAGATTTGCTGAAGCCTTAGGCCACAAGCTGCAAACCTTCACACAGATTTGCTGAACTTGTACTGAATTTGTATCTATTCAAGCAAGACAAGGCCTTCAGAGCCAGCAGGAGTCAGAAGATAAGGAGGGTACAACCATTAACAGCAGGTGCAACTAGGCAAGACAATGGCCTGCCTGGAGACAGTGAAGGAATCCAGTAAGGAGTCAGAAGATCTCAGACCAGAATCACTATTGGACCAAAGGGCACATGAAAGGCACGTGCAGATCGAGTGAAGGGCAGATGCATAGTCTGTAAGGGTACAAGCACGCAGGGATTTCTTTGTTCAGGCTCCCTCCCTGGAGGCACACAGCTTCAGCTGATTCTGCTGCTGTACCACTCTATTAAATTATTTATTTTTATGAGGTTTGATGCCTGAGACTCTGCTTCAAGAAACCTAGCGTTTGAACTGCGGAGCAACTAACACCGGGCACCCGCACCAAACTGCACTTCTTTAACAAGTATATCCTAATGGCACTAGATGTTTACACAAAGATAAATTTCTGCAGAGGAGGAACTGTTCTCCCTTTCTGGTAAATACTTGTGCACACAAAAAGAGAGAACAAGAGAAAACACCTCTGTCAGGATAAAATAGACTTGAAATAAAAAAAAGCACCATTTAAAGTTATTTAGAAGTATTTATTAACATTCATTTGATCTCATTACTAATGATTAGGCTAATGCTCACCAATGACTAGGGAGGAAAGGGCATGATTTCTTACCCAAGTTGCCTGCGATTTCTGTGGATTTCCAATTATTGCCTGATACTATTGTAGATTTCCAGTTGCATGGCTGTGAAATGGTATGCAAAGGGAAGAAGGACTGAACATACTGCAGTGTATTCATATGGGTACCAATGACATGCAGAACACATCCTCTGGTAAGCAAGCGTTACATTCCCATGAACACTCAGACACGCAAGAATGAACTTAAAGTTTACCAAAAAAATCTGTGCTCTGCAAATCTCATACAGTGATGAGCAAATTCATTAGGACAGAACTGATGATCATGGTGTGTACATTATCACTGCAAACACAGATGTTTAAGCAGGAAAGATCTCCTTTGTCCAATATGCAAACCACCTGGTCACACCAAATTAGAAAGCAGCCTTGATGCAGCTATCTCTGTAATATACATCTACAGTCAGCATTTGCTTGAATGACTTCTAGAGCACAGAAAATAAGACCATTTTATTTATTAAATAGGTAATGTCACAGGAAGTCCTACAAAATTGAAGTCACAAATTGTTACGCTAGCTCCTAGGCAAAGGAGAGCACTGGTGCTTGGGGATGAGGTGCCCATTGACAGCCCGGGCTTGCTCACGCTGGCCTCTGCGGGGCCCTCCCTGCCACAGGGACACGGGGGCCTCGCCGCCAGGTCTGCCCGATGCCCATGGGCATCAGGAGAGGTGACCGCCTCACATTTCCCACATTAAGCCATCGCAACCCCCTCCTGCACTAACACCCATTTTCTTCCTTGGTGCCTCTTTCTCGATGATGCAAATTAAACTGAGTCTTGACACAAATCAGAGATTAAAATAGCCCTTATTACAAGCACAGTGCAGTGCACAGCTTTCCTAACAAAAGTATTATCCATAATTAAATGACACGCGTGTCCATCAGGACAGGAATTAAACCTGAAGTAAAGGACTACTGCAGAGACTTCGTACGTGACAAAGCTGCCAGGCGCCAATCAAAAGAACAATAACTGCCAGCAAAACCAAAACCCAAGCACCAAAGACTTAATCCCTGCCATATTTTTTAAGTTATGAAGAAGGCACGAGTGTTTTTACCACCCTGGGACAACCAACAGCAGAACACTTTAGCAACAGAAAGTGGAAGGAGGCCACCATGGCTGACTAGAAAGTTTAACTAAGGCACCCTTGCCCTGGCACGGTGTCTCCTGTGGGGCTGCCCTTACCCAGAAACCCTTCTTGGAGGCTCTCAATCCATCAGTACACACCCCATTCTCTGACCAAACATCTCCTCTGAAGCAGGTGCTAAGGACTACCCAGCAGCTCGGAGCACCCAATGAACACTGATCTGATTTTATCAAAAAATCCTGCTTCTGCTATAACAGCAGAAGAATTGAAATAGCAAAGAACTATCAGCTTTTACCAATTCACACAAAACTTACACCATTCAGTTGCAAATTCTGAGCAGGTTCCGCTCTCCGCCCCACACACACCTCTTTTTAATGGTTCTTAACTGATCTGTTAATTCAGTATCTCACTACAGCTTTCTCACAGTAGATCTCTGGCTTAGAAACACAGCAAACTGTCAATACTTATATATTAACATACAAACATAAGGTAGTCTCTTAAAAGAAGCAATTTTTTAAAATCACATATCTTACATGATGCATACCATAAACCCACAACAAGTGTAATTATATATAATTAGTTGCATGTTTGTAAACCCAACAGTTTAATCATGTTTAATTAGCCACATTGTAATCAGAACATTTGATAGTTAAATGTTGTCTTGCTAAACTGATGAACACCTGGAATGTGCAATTAGTTCCACCACCAATAAATTAACTTTAACTAAAATCTGTCATTAGTAATTATTTTCCTTCCTTCCTGATAGACCACTAGGATTAAAGATAATAGCCAAATCAGATCCATAGCAATTTAAGACCATGACTGCAAGAGCTCTCCTTCTGCCAATTTTACTTTTCTGTGATACATTCCTCAACATGATTAACTGCTGCATAAGTCACTATTTTACCTTGCTTTTTCATTTCCAAAATTCATTTTTACCTGTGTTGGGGGTTTTCTGGTTTTGGTGGGTTGTTGGTTTGGGAGGGTTTTTTTGGGGGGTGGTGGTGTTGGTTTTGGGTTTTTTTTTTTAAGAACTACCAGGTCAAATGTAAAAAGTTACCTCCAGGTGAGGAGCAGGGAGAAATGATCAAGCCCTCAAGCAGCCAACTGTTCCGAGACAGAGAAGCTGCTGGTTACAAGATTTTTTTGAGCTGGCCCTGCGCCTACTTGTACCCAGAAGGGCCCTGAGGCAGCGCAGTACGAGGCACACACACCCATCGATGCAGCAAGATTATTTCCACTTCCACACTCAAAGGATGCTACAACAGCTGGGACAAACTCTGCAAACCGCAACAGAATTAACTTTCTCCGGAGCTAAATACCGAGAAATTGCTCAGAAAAGCGCAATCCCCAGGAAAGTTTGGGACTTTGGAGGAACAGAGCAAACCAGCAATGATAAAAGATGCCTGGTCAGGCTTGCCTGGCAGGCAGCTGACCCCAGCCCACTGCAGCTCCTGCACTCGGCAGCAGGCCCATTGCAAGGGTAGCAGGAGGTGGAGCTGGTTTCCAGCTCTAACCCTGACCATCTGGGTCACCACACCCACGGGGGGATCGGTCAGTAAAATCTCAGCATTGAAAACACCCCTCAAATTCCATCAAAGCAGCTTAGGAATTTGACACTGAAGAGCCCCCCCCCTCGATTTAAAGGGAATGTTGGGCAATAGTTGTCTCGAACGTAGCCAGGGACATGCTCCTGCAAGTCAGAGTGGTCACTCCGACACCTCACAGAGGCTATGGCTGCTGGTTTATTGGCAGGTCTTAGCACAAGTAAAACTGGGCACACACTGAGGGAGTTTTTTTTACACAAGCGCTTACCCATTTCAAGGCACACAGACAGATATAAAAATGAGAGGCCCTGGAAAAGTGTCCATTCACAGAAATAATTGGAACATTTTCAAAAGAAGAGAAACCAGACAATACAAAATATATAGCATTAAACTGCAGGGTGTATCTTTAGGTCAAGCTTTCCTATTCACTGTCATTATTCCCCATCACTGGTATCTCCAGTGGAACCGAGAGACAGCAAATCTAAAACGGTAAAAGGAAACAAACGTAATGCAATGACAGACTGCTGAACTCATAGCGTAGCCTTGAAATCAAGAGATCAGGAGGCCTTAGAAAAGGATTGGACAACTGTATGAGCAATAGCATACACTATCATAAGGATTTAATAATGGTTTGAAATAGATGAAATACCTCCAGAGCTGCAGCAGAAACCTGGTGGAGGGAGCTGGGTATAACATCGCTGCTGCCAGGCTTCCTGCAGCGATGTTCAGAGCCAGCTGTCACTGAATATTGACACCAACATTTATAAACCTGACCAACCATGAGATATGGGATGGTGAAAAGAAATAGCAATTTCTTTCAACCTGGACACATCTGGAGTAACTCCATTTTGTGTATACAGATTCTAGTTTCCTTAGGTATGCCAGCAATATACTGCAGCCTCTTTCTTTTCCTTTGCATATTAGTACAGAGAGATGAGAATTCAGTCAGGCCCTGCATCACTGTGGATGAGAGAGTAAGGGAAAAAGTGCAGAGGAAGGTAGAAAATTATGCGAGTGAGGCTGTGACAAACAAGAAATGCTGTTGCAGATGCAGAATCTCTTTGAAAGAGTTAATCAAACATGTAATCACCAGTTTTTCCTGGAGCCTTTCATGACAAGGACACTTAAATACAGCTAACTGAATGTTGGCCATACTGCTGCCTGGCAGACAAAAGCCCACTATAGAAATTCTCAACTTAGAGTCAGCCAGTCAGTTTAGCCTTACCTGTCACTAGTGTGACCAGGTTGCTGTTACATGGGAAGATGTCACTTAAGCCACCAGCCTGCACAGCTTCAAATCTCTTTGGACCACTGTAGGAACCCATACTGTCAAACGAGTCCAGGCAGAGCCGTACTGTGTTTTCGTAAGCTATCAAAATTGCTGTAACATGTTTGTTTTCTGGTTTATTCATACCAATGCCAGCTTGTTTCCTAAACCAGGAGACTACTCAGAGGAAGAGAAGTGTATCTACTACTGAAAGTACTGTAATTATTTAATATCAAGTTAAAAGGAACCTAGCATAATTCAGGATCATGTCACAAGTATCCAGGAGTTGGAAACAGTTTGATTCTCAAATCTCCTCTGCTACTTTTCAGCCTCATTCCCTTTCCCTCACAAGTATCTCCAGCTACTGTGGTCTACCATCCTCTGCAGGTGGGTGCAAATGGTACTCCCACTGCACATTACAGCCCACGCATTTCTTGACAGATTCGGAAGTCTTGGTACAAAGAAATTCTGCTACTACAAGAAAAGATCATCCCAGATTTACATATATTTTGCCTGTAGCTGTGCATATGTCCACTATTTTCACAATGTAAGGATTGCATCTATCAAAAATCATCTCTAGGAAATTTTACATCTCCTGTAGCAAGTGATACAACAAAAGATGACCTTTCCAATGAACTCCTGGTAACTCACTGCATGGAAAAAATTAGATCTCTTGCATGCTGTAATACACAATACAGTTATTTGCCTCAAGCAAACTAAAAATTGAATGGCAGAACCAGCTGGTTACAGATGGTAGTGTGAAAAGTTCACCTCCTCCTTTCTCTGCTGCTTAGCTGCAAGAGTATTAGTCAACAAAGCAAAGGATTATTTGTACTTCACTCTGCTCAGATTAAAATGGATAAATTCTAAAAATGAATCCATAGCCTTCACTTCAGGCAGTAACATACAGTGCTCCAACAAAGGAGGAAACAGCTTTGATGAAACATCAAATGGGATAATGAAAAAGATCCCTGAGATGAGCTTAACATGAATATTGGGCAAATTTACTTTCCAGAAAAAGGAACTCAAGCCTGCCTTTATACCTGTCGTGGTTTAAGCCCAGCCGGTAACAAAGCACCACGAACCTGCTCACCCACTCCTCCCGGCCCGGCCCCAGGGGGATGAGGAGGAGAAAACATAAAAAAACGCTCGTGGGTCGAGACAAGGACTGGGAGGGATCACTCGCCACTGATGGTCACGGGCAAAAGACAGGCTCAACTTGGGGAAGAAACAAAATCGATTCAATCCACTACCCACCCAATCAAAGCAAGGACACCGAGAAGTAAAACCCAACCTGCGAACGCCTTCCCCCCCCCGCCCCGCTCCCGGTTCTCTCCCCCTCCTCCCCCCGGCGGCGCAGGGGAACAGCCGGGGGCCGGGGTCGGTTCCTCACACGCTGTCTCTGCCGCTCCGTCCTCCTCAGGGGGAGGAGGACTCCGCACTCGGCCCCTGCTCCGCCGCGGGGTCCCTCCCGCGGGAGACAGCCCTCCACCAACTGCTCCAGCGTCGAGTCCTTCCCGCGGGCTGCGGTTCCTCACGAACCGCTCCGGCGCGGGTCCCTGCCGCAGGGTGCAGTCCTTCGGTCCCAGCCTGCTCCGGCGCGGGCTTCCCCGCGGAGTCCCGGCCATCTTGGGGGGCACCCGTCCCCCTGCTCCGGCGGGGGCTCCTCTCTCCCCGGGCTGCAGGTGGGCATCTGCTCCCCCGCTCCCCTCCGTGGGCCGGGGGGGGACAGCCTGCCGCCTGGTCTCACCGCGGGCTGCGGGGGCATCCCCTCCTGCGCCTCCTCCTTGGCCGCCCTCGGTGTCCGCAGAGGGGTTTCTCTCGCATCCCAATCTCCTCCCCCGCTGCAGGTTTCCCCTCTCGGCCATGTTCTCCCGGAGGCGCTGCCGCCGTCGCTGAGGGGCTCGGCCTGGGCCAGCGGCGGGTCCGGCCTGGAGCCGGGGAAGCTTCGAGAAGGGGAAGCTTCGAGAAGCTTCTCACAGGAGCCCGCCCTGCGGACCCTCCCCTGCTGCCAAAACCCCAACACACAAACCCAAGACAATACCTGACCTGATTTTTAACATGGTGTGGGGGCATGGGGGCGTATATCACTGGCTAATGACAAAATAAAGCAGAGGATATTTGCCAGCCAGGAAAATGGAGATTCAGTTGAACTCCTGTTGCTTCTCCATACTGAGCTGGTCACCAGGAGGGCCATGGAACAACAAAATGGGAAACAAAATACAAAGGGTAGCATGAACTGGAGGAGCAATGGAAAAATATTTTTTAATATTTACAATTGAGACTCTTCCTCTGGTGAGGGGAAAACTGGGGCTTAAGCAAACCTAAGCAAGAATTAAAAGACAAATATTGCCTAATGACATGGAAATGGCATTAAAACGTAGGTGGCATAAACGAATGTTCAAGCTTCGCCTCTGCTCAGTGCTCTTAGCACCTAAGACAGGAAAAAAAACCCAGCAATCCATAGATAAAAACACAGTAAGATTAAAGGTGAAACACAAAGGAGTGCAAAAACTGAATCAGTTCAGACTTCCTTTCTAGACAACCTGTGACTGTCGTTGAAGTATTTAAGGACAGCGCAAAGCAGCCAAATCTTACTTCCTTTCTTTTTTAAACCTTGAGATTTGCAGCTGAAACATGATAAAATCCAGAAAGCAGCAGAATTTTCTCAAATGCTGAAGGAAAAAGACTTAGTTTAAAAACAGATAAAGAAACAATAGCACTCTCACAACTAATTGCTAAAGCACTGAAGACGTTGTAACACAGAAACAGATGAACAGTGCAGATGCAATATTATAATCAAATTTCTACACACAAATAAAGCACAGGGGAAGAGCTAGAAGTGATACTTAAGAATGGCGATTGTGACCTAATGTGTATAATTAAGCCACTTAAATTAACTCAGCTCCCTTTGTTCTTTTTACAGAGAAATGGAAAGCAATAGATAGTAGTCCCACACCAAGTAAAGAATTTACTAGGGCATTCCTCCCCAAAACTATGCTGTCTTCATTGAAAATAATGGGAAAAAGAGTTGCTCTAAGTGAAGAATTTCTAATTCTACAAAGTCAAAAGCTTTAAGGGAAGATATCTACTGCAAAAAGCTGTTACTTGACCAAAAATGCTGCCTTTTATGATTTGCTGTGACATACACAGTAATGAATGACACAGTTGGTTTCTTAACTTTAGTACCTTGTAAGATATAATGCACTGATTACATTAGTCCAACTGAAGATATTTCTTATAAAGCTGCAAATATTTTCCTTATTTCTAAACATGTAACTGGAAAACCACTTCTTTTTTCCAAATAGCATCTTTTTATCCAGCAATAGCAAAATGCAGCAAGGACTTCTAAAGTAAAAAGTCAAACAAGGTGTTAAATTGAATTGAAAAGATAAGAAGCAAAAATGGAAGTTGATGTTTCCATCCATATTCTCTTTTGGATCTTGGAGATGAAGTACCAAACCAGCTTCCACACAGGCCTACGCTCATAAGAAGAGCTGCAGGTACCATGAGTCATGCCAGGGCTGCTGAAAAGATCATTAACTTCTTTTCGGGACACACAGCTTTCTGGTCATCAATCCACCAAATTCACAGAAGTCACCGCATGCAAAATCATAATTAATTCCAGGTCAAATAAAGCAGAAATAAGCATGTTAAAAATGTAAATTATCTTTGTTTCCTGTTTTTCACATAATGTGGAATAAAAGGAAGAGGAAAAATGCACTGATACAGCCTGACACCACATAATGGTACCTTTACAATCCTCCTGTTCTAGAGTCTTGACTCTGCTTTGGGAATACAGCTTTATATCATTCTATTTCTTATCAAATTTTATTTCTTGTAATAAAAGAATTGAAGTCAACAGTAACAAAATTTGGTCTTTACCATATCCCTGCTGACCCAATTATCCTTTGAAGAGGTATAATCAGTCACTATGGTTATTAATGTTAATGCAATGGAAGGCATTAATATTATTCAGAAAAAAAAATTCACAAACTCAATTCTAATCCTCACAAAAATGAAACATTACAAAAATTATGAATAAATAAATGATCAGAAGATAAAAGTTTGCAGCATATTCTATAGGCTGTTTGTCATCAAGCTTCAGCCCCAGAGATTAATTAAACACACGTGCAATCCACCCGTATGTCAACATTATCTAAATGTTGTTCTGATTGCCAATCGATTTTCACCTCTTGGGGACCTGATCAGGCTATTTGTAAAGCATACATGGACACAGCACATTTCAGTGAGGCATCCAGGCAGAGCAACCTGCACGTGCTTACGTGTGCATGTGTGTGTATAAGTGCACACACACTTGCATGGGTGCATGTTCATTTGCAGAACTATTGTTTAACTATGGAACTTACTCAAAATACAGAGGCCTTTCAGTAACCTTATCCTATCAGATGCATTAGATAAAGGGCCAAAATCCAAATGATACAAGTATTCTTCAAAAGGCCTGGATAAACATCCTGGAAAAAGCAGCACTCATAATACAGATGTTAAATAATTTTCTTTTTAATAACAAAATTGTGTTGGCCATCAAAAAACTCTAACATTTGTGATGCATCTATTCCAACATAAATATATTAACTGTTAACCAAACACACACACACTCCCCTTGCAGGAAGAATTTCCAATTCATGTGAAATGTACTGGCTTACATATTGTTACATATATTATACAATATATGACTCCTTCAATAATTTCTAGTTCCACATGTACAGCTAGAACTTAATAACCTTTGTCTAAAAGGTTACTCATCTCGTCCTTTAAATGCACCTCTTAAAGGCCTGACATCATTTTTCCAATGTAGTATTATTTTTAACTTTACGTATCTTTTCACGTACAACTGTATTAAAAAATTACTTACTCCCACAATAAAATCCATCTATTCTCCTTTCAGATCTCCTGTTCAGGTTTTTTATGCTAGATACACTAAGGCCAACAACCCATAAAAATCTTTGGTCTCTTCACACTGTGAGGTATACCGTAATTTAGAGGCAAAAAAACCTGTAGAGAAAAGTAGCATATACAGGATGCTGTTACTTTTCGTGATTACAGCTTGCCTGAATATGTAAGGCCATCTAAATTTTAAATTATACACATGACTTCAATTACAACATTATAGCTTAATCTGAAGCTAGCAATTACGTTTTGTAAAATAAATTAATACTTCATTTTAAGAAACTGTAGAGAAGTCCAAACATCCAAAGTATGCTTTTGTTATGTCATTAAATTAATGCACAGATTTGTCACCTCTTTTCTCACAAGCTTTGATCAACTTTTTCCATCTTCTGAAATTGCCTCCACATAAAACTGTTCAACATGCTACAAACAGCATTATACATGAGTCCTCCAATGTTTCCTGTCGGATATATAGAGCAAAACTCTGCCCTTCAACTGTTATAGCATCTTCTCAATGGAGGCTTCATTTTCTTCCATAGACAGGCCTTCTGACACTTGAAGTGTTTTCTTCTAACTGCTTTGCCTGTCAGACAGAATAAAAATAATCACTGAAAAACAGTTTCCATGTCTTATTTTTCTTGTCCTATTTTATAGGCTAATATTAAATGTGAAAACCAGAATTCATTGATTTTTTAAAAAATTAGAAGTGAAATGATATTCGAAAAGCGCAAAAATTCTTTTTTGTTCCTCTTCAACTGAATGCAGTATTACTATGTATTAGGCATAAAAAGAAAGCAAAATAGTGTGTGTAGAATGAATGAACTGATTAAGTACAATAATTACCAGATAATTAACAAGCTAGCATATCAAGAAAAACAAGAAAAACACGTATTCTTTTATATCTACACTAAGCCGTCTTAATTCTAAGCTAACAATTCCTTTCTTGTAGGACTTCCCCCCCACACTTTTGAAACTAATTCTTCCAGGAAGCCATTCCCAAACTTAGGGGATATACTTCACATTTTCTATTCTATTACCTGTTGCAACAAACAAAACTTTCATTTCCCACTTCAAAAGTTTTATTTAGTGCAGATCAACAATAGGAAAACACTTTAAATGGCTCTAACGCAGGAGACTTATGAAGGATAAAATTCTTCCACAGATGTATATTGATTTTAGATTATGTTCCACTACAAAACATGACAAAAAGGCACAATCCAATATATGAAAAATATGCCTAGTTGTTTTACTGTAAAAGCACAGGAATGTTGCTGAATGTATTGTCCTTGATTATTTTAGACTCCTTTTCTAAAATCTGTTTTCCTTTAAGGAAACAAAATAGTATTCATTTACATATAATTTAATACATAGAGGTGAAAGCTTTTACCCTTTTCATCTGTAAGAGCCAAACAAAGAATAAATTTAATCTCCTCTGAATGTGAGAGAAAGATGGCTTTTAAAACTTCATGCACATGTTCATTCATGCACAATCAAAGCAATATGCACTAAATCATGGCTTGCATAAGATAGAGGGGAAAATAATGCAAAGCTACAGTAAAAAAAAAAAAAAATACTCTGCCTCTTTGTTTTTAAGCACCTGGTATTTGGGACTCTGGAGATCTTCAATGCTCTCAGCAGTTGGCTTATTTAGTGTTTCTGGCAGAAGGAGACTCAGGAATCCCGCTGACAGTCCACTGATTCCGAACACCATGAATGGTACAGAAGGACTAAGAGATTTCTAAAATTAAAAATCCATAGTAAAAACCCAGCATTGTTTCCTGCTCTTAAAATACATGAACCATATGAACTGCAGTCAAAACCAAAAGACTCCAACTTTTCACTCCAGCAATTTGTGCAATTATCCATATACTGGCAGAAGAAAGAAACCCATTAAATGTCATTTCACAGAAACAGCTTCATATGAAAACTTCGTTTACATGCCTAAAACAACTCAGATGCTGAGTGAGCCTTGGCAGTACTGAATGCATTATATGACAATCATTTCACTAGCAGGTGATATATTAACACAGAACATTAGGCTACTTCCAAAACAGATAAAATACTAGCTTTTTTAAAACATCTTGTTCATTAATTCTTGAAACTGAGTGAACATGATTGAATTTTTAATAAAACCAAATTTTTTTCAAGGACTATAGGCATATGTCGTACCAAAATCAGCAAAGTGCTTTTGAGAGAATTTAATAAATCTGAGTTACATAAAAAGTAGATAATAATCTTACCATAGATGGCACAAGTGGAGACAAAATGCCCCCAAATCTGCAAGACATGGAACAGACACCCAAGCCAGCATTTCTGTTTCAAACAAAGGATGAAAGATTTGTAGTTTCAGAATACACAACTGAATCATGCATGAACATGTGGTGGCACTGTCAGAACCAACTTATGCTTTTTTTTTTTTTTTTAATTATCAATAGTCTTTATTGAAAAAAACACAACAGGTTTCTAAAGACCTCCAGCATTTACTCCAAAGATTTTCTACAACTAGCTGCTAGCAAGGTAAATCACACCCTTTCAAACCCTAGCAAAACCACCCTGTTGTGCAATCCTTCACAAAAGTGTGAACGAGAGAGGTTTTCCAACCTGCCATATAGGGCAGTTTAATTGGACATCCCTGTGCTGGATGAGGAATGATTTCAAAATTTGGCAGGATCTTCAGACAGAAGATCCTGAATGGTATCTCCAGCTCAGGCCGTCGGCAGCAGCCTCTCTTCTGCCACCTCAGGTTGCACAGATGAAAAATCAGTGCTTACCTCCAAAGAGAAAATAACTACTTGCCAGGGTGAAGGTTGAAAAGATCTGGCCAGATGTGTCACTAGAGGGGCTGCTGAATTCTGCGCTCCCTTCAAGTTTCAGACGAGTTTAAAACAATCTCATCTAGACTGTGATAATCAAAGCACGGGTTAGAACAGCAGGATCCTCTTCAAAGATCCTCTTCAAAGAAAGTTACAGAAATCCTCAAAGTCTTTCATTTCCTGATCAAATGCAAAAATCTTCCGTCTCTGTATCACTCCTAAATATGGTATTTAACAGCCCCTTCAGAGACTGACATTGGCAGCAGTCATCAGTGAGACAGCAAGAACTGGCTCACGGTGGCTGTCCTCCCTATGTTTCTAGGTTGCTTCCTCTCATTCATCATCCTCCTCAGTCACACCACTGAGCTGAGCTGCTCCTGCTCACCCTGTTTCCTTTTCCTCCTCCAAAGACAGGAAGACAGTGACAGGATTAAAGATGACAAGCAGAGAGGTGACAGGGGTTGCTAGTATACCGAAACCACCCACCTGCACATCTCTTCCTAATGGCCCTTTGCACAGGTTAAGGGAAACGGATGATGGAAGGAGCTGATGAGAAGCCAGTGACTTTGGTGTAAAAATAAACAGAAAGAGCAACCTCTTCTCTCATGAGGTCCTCTTGGGGAAAGGAAAATAGCTACCCACTCTTCCTCACATTGAGGCAACATTGACCTGAACCCCACAAGACAAGGCCAAGCACCTCCCCTGTCAACAAAATCCCCAAACAGATGAGACACACCAGTCTGTGTGTGAACCATTCACTTAAAAGCATCCTTCCCACAAACCCTAAGCCTGTCCATATCCAAAGGTTTGCTGGCTTCTTTTTTTCTGCTGAGAGGGAGCACGGCAAAAGGTGATCCTAAATGCAAATTGTGTCATTTCAATTCCAATGCAAAATGAAAGTAGTTGTTAAAAGACTTTGAGGATACCTTTAATTCAGAATTCAGCAGGGTTTGGGTTATGCAGAACAATGTCATGGTATCCAAGAGGAAAAACGCATCATCACCCAGCAACTATTAGTAAGTACTCTTGAGGTGCTGCACTGCCAATAACTGACCACCCGCTGCCTGTCTTACCTTACTGCCCCAGTTTTACCATGCTCACTAGAAGACCTACTAAACCTGACTAACTGCAGGTGCTCCTACCATCCCACAGAGCACAGCGCTAAGCTAATGCCAGCCAAAACAGCTCTACAGCCAGGGTAATCACACCAGCCCAGGGCTTTGCTCAAGCCAATTAGTCCTGCTGCAGCTGCCTGGCAAATGACACATGCCATGTGGCACTCCTCTAGCCGCGCTGCTTGCCCAGCACTGCCTGGTGAACCGGGTACAGCCCTGAACAAATGGAAAAGCTTCTCTGCTCTAAAATTGCGCTATGCTCACCAAGGATTGCTGTTCAACAGAAAGAATTATGCAGAGTTCCTTGCAAAGAAAGCCAGAGATCAAAAGGGCAAGTATTTTAAAGTACAAGCTTATCTACCACCACTGACACTAAGTAAAACTACAGTAGTTTCCCTACTGTGACAAAAAGCAAATAAGCTTTCCAAAGCTATCCTAGACAGTCAACGGCCCTACTCTGATTTCACCTTTCACATACAAGGATGTCATAATTTTGCAACCATTTTCTCATGAAAAAAACCATGAGTTTGTTTTTAAATCTATATTACTAGAGCTATGATTACATTTTGTTCCCAAAGACAACCTTCCTTTTGGTCCAAAATGCAACAGCAGTGATGTTTTCTATTTTTAACATTTTTGTTCCCCAGCAGGTACTTCAAAGACACATCAAAAAGGAAAAAAAGCCCAAAACATGTACACACTCTCCAGCTTGCAGCACCTCCCCATTTCTAGCATGAGGTGTATTTCTCATTACTCCATGTACCAGTTAACTTAAAAAATATGCCTAACAGTCCTCATTCTTAAAGTAATAAGTAGGTTTAAATAAGTAGCAGTAATACTGAAGACATTTAATTTTTCTGCAAAACATCCAACTGGAAAAAAAAAAAAAGTTTATTCCACCTCCTCTCCGCTGCCTTTGAATGGTACCTCTCTCATCATATGGCATGCCTAAGCTCTGCAGTCAGAGCAATGCCAGGACCACTACAAAGCTTTGCAAAGGCCACCAGATGGTGCTGCTGTTTTGCTTTAAATTAAATACTCGCTCAACACTGCTTTTCTTGCATAAATTGTAATATTTGATATCTCTCCAGTACGTTAATTGCAAACATTTTTGTATGTATAAATTGTCACATGCAAGGAATTTTCATATGGTTTAATGTAACAGTTTGCCATATTATCAAACACAAGTGGTCTAGTAAAGTTTCTAATTTTTTTAACTGGCTTATTCTTGCATTTTCTCCACTGGCAGTCTGTATCTTTGACACAAAGTTACTTTTTTACCAGAATATTAGTGTTGATTCTCAAATGAAGCAGCACTTTACTTGATTTTTTTCTTTTTCTTTTTAATCTTCCTAATCACAAGCACTGAGTTTCAAGCACACAGACACTACTGTAATTCCTGCTAGGTATGAGCTGTCACATACTTGGCACCAAACATTGATGGGACTTAGGAACACAGAGCATAACATGGAAACACAGTAAAACAAGCAAAAGCTGAGAAATTAAAACATTTTCAGATTTAATTCTCTTGATTCTCAACTCCAGAAAAGCAGAGGGGACAGGAAAACAAAAAGTACCCCCCCTGCCAAAAAAAAAAAAAAAGACGCCTTAAAAGAATACAAAATCCTAGCGCTACTGTTTTCTACTTTTGATAATTAAAGCTCTTTTGGGTATACAGCGTTTGACCTTGCTTGTGTCTTAATCTTGCTCTTGGGATCATATCGACACCTTCCCCGACATTGGATCGGGACACAGGGGTGGAAAAAGCATTGTCAGCCTTGGCTGTAGTGACCATGAAACAGCGGGAGAAGATTCTTGCCTCTTCAGGGGACTTTTGGTGGGAATCCCGTGGGCAGCAGCACTCAAGGGCACCAGACCTCAGTACAGCTGGTCTTTCAGGCCTAGGGCCACCTCTGCCCTCCACCGAGGCACCCGGAGTAACCCCCTTGGAGGAGCTCTACATGTCTGCGGTGGGGATGTCGGATCCCTCGGCCCTGCAGGTGCCTAAAGGAAATTCCTGGCCCCAGCACCAGGCCTGGTCACCGGCGCAGCCCACCTTCTTCTCACAGGGGTCAGCACAGGTGGGGAGGGCTGTCAGTCTCCTCCCTTGAGGCGGTGCTGCCTCGGATTGGTCCCCTCGGCTGTCACTGTGCCCTGGCTTGGGGCCCGCCCTTCCCTGAGGGCTGCCTCTGACTGGCCCCAGGGGTCAGGCTGCCCAGGTGCACCTGAGGTGATGCTCTCTGTGATTGGCCGCCTGCTGCGGTGTGCTGCCCGCCCTCCCCTGAGGTGATCTTTCCTCCGATTGGCTGCATGAGATTGCTCCCTCGCTCCTCCAATCCAGTGATGGTCAGGCGGCTCAGCAGACGCCAGGGTGCTATTAGGGAAAGAACAGATACACTCCCCTTTCGGTGTCTTTTGATGAGCTTTAATTAGCTCCGTGGTGCTGGCTGGGGCCAGGTATTGCGGAGGGATTCCTCTGGTGCCTGCCTCACTCGGAGGTCCCTGTGGTCCTGCCGCCCCGAGAGATCTGGAGCAACAAGACAGGCAGCGCCGTGGGGACCTGGTCCCGGCCAGGCGCTCCCCTGGGCACCCCACTCCAGGGACCCGTTCGCCAGGGATCTTCCCACAAAAAAAGACATCCCGAGCAGCAGTATCTCAGTGAAAGCCCTCTGAGCCCTTCCTTCCCCATCTCCTGCCTTACCTCAGCAAAGAAAGCTGTAGCTGTCACCCGCAGTTTAACTGAGCAGGAATCCGGCCACGGCAAGAGGTTCTTCACCAGACAGGGGGAGACGAGCCCAGCGTGGAGCAGGACGCTGCGCAGGGGTCACAAGCGGGGGACACACAGTTACCCAGGAAGGCCACAGGCCGGGCCTCCCAAATTCACTTGCGCCGATGCAGGCACTATTCTTCAGCTCCCGACGGCTTCCCGGGCACGCCGGCAGGCTCCCAGCGGCCACTTCCCTGGGCACGGCCCTGCAGGAGTTGGCCAGACGCATCCCTGGGGCTCTTACCTGCTCAGGAGACGCACCCCCCCAGGGTGAGCCAGGGGGTCTTCCAGGCGAGCCCACACTCCCCGATTCACGAGCAGCTGCGTCCGTTTCTGCGCCATGCATTTGCCCAGCACCAACTCTAGAGCTGAAAGGAAAATCCTGGCAAAAGAAACAAAACGCAAAATAAACAAACCCAATCAAACAAAACAAGTGCAAATAGCACCACCGCCAGAAACCCCAAGAACTCAGCAGCCGGGGAGATGGGGAATGCCCTCTGCTGTGGCGTGACCAGACAGTGCTCAACATGCTCCATGAGCTGACCTGCCTCTCGTCCTCCCCTTCACTCCCCACACTTGGGTGGACCTCAGGAAGCCTTTGGCTTCCTTCTAGGCTGGTTCATTCTTTCAATATCTGCAGTTCAGGAACTTGGCACCAAAGGCCTCGTTAACATGCAAAGTGCCACAAGAAGCCACATAACAGAATTCTAGAATCACAGAATAGTTTGGCTTGGAAGGGACCTTTCAAGTGTTACCAGAAGTCGGCACTTCAGAAACTCTCTAAGACTCAATTCTGGAGTTTTAGAAAGCAGGCATTCTTCATTGCATCGCTGGGTGCATGGGGGATCGTTCCACCTATCGTGCCTACCAATTCTTTCAACAGTTGAGATTATATACAAAATGGACATACATAGTCATGATTTTTCCTGGAAACAATTCACACATTCATCTGAATTCCAGGAACTCATTAGTATATGTAAATGTCCTTGGCGCAGGCGCACTCGAGATCTTTGGTGATCTTCAGGGGTCCTCTGGTGGTCTTTGGTAGTCTTCCTCACTTGTCCACTAGTTGACCCTTTTCTAGCGATTCTGCGTGGTTGGACACTACACGTTTGCTACAACTTATGCTAAAGAATGTTCATTAGTATCTCTACTATCCATCCTTTCTCGCTAGACATTCTTTTGTCACAAACCACATTGACACTCTGCAGCCGTACCCGGGAGAAGGCAGCCATTGTGTCCTGTCCCTCTGACAATGCAGCAGGGAAGCCTTGCTCAGCAGCACGTCTTCCTACAAACTGGACAAACTGTGAGGGTTGTTCTGACAGACGCTTTGGATGTGCCAGGTTTTGGAGACTCCTCCAGGAAACTCACGCATGTGCACTGCCCTGCAGCCGGAGTCTTCCCAGAAGTCCTTCTCCCACACCGGGAGCTCAGCTGTCCTCCCACTGACCTCTCTCTGCCTCACTCGTCTCCCCTCGCTACCTGCAGGCAGTGCCTTCAGCCCTGCTGCGCTTCGCAGGGGAGCTGCTCCTGGGCAGAGCCGTCTCTCACAAGCGCTGCCCACTTGCTGGGAGCTCCCTCCGTCCCAGGAGGCCGGCCCAGCTCAGGAGCAGAGGACCAGCCCAAGGCTTCACTTTCTCTGCCTCTTCTGGGCTCCCTGGAGATGTCTCAGCTCCTGAAAGGCAGCGGAGTCACCCTTGGGGAATGGACTTTTTAGCTGACTGCAGTAATCGGCAATTGTCCCTCTCTAAAGAGCGGAGAGAGAGCGATTCCAAAAGCATGGTTTGTCCTACCAGAGCGCAGATGTCTATGAGAGGTGTAGATGTTCCCCTCTGGGCACTGATATTCTCGGCCCGTCACAAAAAGGACACACAGGCAGTGACAGGGAGGTGTTGGTTCAATGCTCTGGCTGGGCAGGGATTCAGCTGAAGCAAGGCAGACATCTCATCCCCAGCTGGAAGCCCTTGGGATGAAGCAGGATTCAGATCCCCCCATGCATCCCACAGACCCACAGTGTTACGGGATGTCAAGACTGGCCACCGCTTCCAGGCACTGCAGCCAAGGACCCCTCCTACCATGCCCCTGGAGCCCAGACCAGTACCACCAGTACAGTCCTGCCTGGCTGCTGGAGCCCAGCCCGGTGCCTGGGCATCTGGAGTCTTTGCCCAGGCTGAGGGATGCAGCTGCCACTTTTCCGCTTGCAGCTGCAACTTCTAGCGAAGCTGAGCACGCATCCCAGAGATGCACACACACACACAGACACACCTGCGGAGAGGACACTGACACGGCCAGTCACACAGACGAGGCGCTGCCGTCAACAGTACCCTCATGGAGGACTCTCATAAAACACAGAGACAGCCATGTCCCCTCCTCCTCTTGGGCTGCCAGAGACGGGAGGTCACTGGTGGCAGGCACACACACAACACACTATACGTTCACAAGCACACGCGTGTTCATGGATCCCCAGAGTACTGGCACAGCCTCTCTGCCCTGCCAGTACCCCTGCCCAGATTCCGGCCCTGCGACCCACCCCACGAGTCGCCTACTTGCTGACTGGTCCGTCTTGGTGCTCCCTGCAAACATGCAGCACTCACACATTTGTGCTGCAGGAACCCCACAGCCACCCAGCACAGACCCTCTGCCCACCTGATAGCCCAGCCAGGGCCCGGCTGCACTGGGACCCACGCCAGTAGCTGGCACCACAAGCCAGGGGTGCCTACACCCCCCGGTTGACTCCAGTAGCTGGCACCCAGTCCACCCACGCCAACCCCCCCAGTAGCTGGCACATAGTCCCTTCAGTACACATCCACTCAGGATAGAGAGTGACATTGTGCAGAGAGATCGTTAGGAAAAGATTTAATAAGAACATAGAAGAAGACGGGACAGATATCATCTGTGTCCTGCTACCAATCACTTGTCTCCAGCCAGAATCCGGTGTCATCAGGCTGTCCGTCATCTGAAACTTCTTCAACCAGATTAGAGGGGACGAAGCCTCTTGTGCCGTCGGTCAGCTCTCCCACGTACCAACCGTCTTCGTCCACGTCTCCAAAGATGTACACGTATTGTCCAGCAACTAGAGGAAGCTCTAGTTCAGGCCGCTCATTGGGACCACTGAAAGGATCATAGCTGTATCGAGCTATGAACGCTCGCAGCTCCGCCGGTTGTTTTCTCATAGCCGCCAGGAGGATGGACTCCTTGTCTGCAGCCCCGTCAGCCTGGCACGGCCTGGAAATGATACGGTTGGATCTTTCTCTTTCCAGCCGTTCAAGTTCCTGAAGTAGCTGCTGGTGTTGCTCGTTTAGCTTCTGAAACCAAACCAGCTGGGCTCGAAACAGTTGCAGGGTTTCTTGGTGTTCCCCGTGTGCTTCTGCCTGAGCCCTCGGCAAACACTTGCCTTGCTCTTCTTTCCTCTGGAGCGCTAACTTTGTCTCCTCAAGCTCCTTCCCCAGCTGTTGACTCCTTTCTGCCATTTCTCTCATGGCTTCCAGTTTGCGCTCCAACTCTTCCAGCTGGGTTTGAAGACAGACCTTCATCTGGATGGCAGCATCTCGCTCCGCTGCCACTTGCGCCAGTTGCCCTTTCAGGTCCGCATTTTCAGCTCGAACGTGCTCTGTCAAACCCACCTGCCCACGGAGGCGAGCATTCTCTTCAGCCAGGCGGGTGTTTTCATTTGTCACCTCCGAGAGCTGCACCTCTAACTCCTCACCAGTTGGGCTGTGGGCGCTCACATGATCAGAGGCCTCTTCACCTGCAGCTACTTGGGCCTGAAGCTCCTCAGCTGCCTTCTCTGAGAAGTCATGCTGCTTGTCTTGTGCCAGCAAAGCTCCAGCAGGCTCTCCCATTTCTCCACCCCTCTGCTGAGGAAGCGATGCCATGCACAGTTCCCCAGTGGGGCTTTGGATGGGCAGGGGCACTTGAGTATTGATCAGGCAACCCATGGTCGCCTGCAGTTGCTTGGATCTTTCTTCCAGCCGCGAGGCGAGGGCAGCTAGGTGAGCATTTATCTGCCGCAGCCTCTCTGCCTCCTTGCGCGCTTCTGGAGAGCATTCCTTTTTCAGGAGGCGGTTCTCCATCTCAAGGGCACTCTGTTGCCTCTCCAGGTCTTCGAGAAGGCGCCGCAGGCGGCTGTTCTGCTTCAGGAGCACCAGGTCTTCCCCCTCTGGCACCTGGAGCTGAGCATCTGCCACAGCCTTGCATGTTTGCTGCCCAGCGCTGCGGCTTTCCAGCGGTCTTTCCTGGGGTGCCGCCGGGGCCTGGGGCCCTTCTCTGCCAGAGGAGCAGGAGCTCTGCGTCTCCTGATGGCCCTGGTGCCCAGGAGGGCCTTCGGGCTGGGCCGTGCAGGGGGAGGCGGGCAGCTCGCCCTCGAACCGCTGCAGGATGTATTTGAGGAAGAGTCTCCTCTCCAGCTGCAGCTGGTTCTGGAGGTGGCGGATGCGGGCGGGCTGGTAGCCGTCCGTCTCCCACTGTAGCTTGCTGAGGACGTCCTGGAGCTTGCTTTGGGCCTCCCCGCTGCTCTTGCTGGGCCTCACCATCTCCTCGGCCAGCTGCCGCTGCAGGTCCCGCGTCTGGTGAACGGCGGCAGTACGTGCCTGCCGCAGCAGCTCCTGTCCCTCGCGGAGCTCAGCCTCCTTCCAGCGCAGCAGCTGGCGGGTCTCTGCCACCCGCTGCCGCTGGTTCAGCTCCTGCAGCCGCCGCACCTCCTGAGCCTGTCGCTGCTCCCACTCAGATCGGAGCCGCTCTGCCAGGAGCTGCCGCTCCCTCTCCAGGGCCGCCTTCAGCTCCCGGGTTTCGGCAGCGAAGCGGCGGCGCAGCTCTTGGGTGCGGAGCCGCTCTTCCTTCAGCTCGGCCTGTCGCGCTTCCCGCTCCCGCCTCTGCTCCTCCTTCTGCGCAAGGCTGCCGGGGGCTTGCGCCGGGCCCCGGCGGGGCAGGGGGTGGCTGCGCGCCGCTGGCCCCCGTCCCGCAACGCCCCGCGCCATGGCGTCAGCTACCAGGCGCTGCTGCCAAAGCTCACCAACGGTTGCGTTCCCTGGGTCTGTGAGGGGCGGCAGCCCCCCGACCCTGTTGCAGCTGCTGCCTCCCTTTCCTGTGCAGAAGCAAAGACAGCGACTGCCACGGCCCGGGTGGCTGAGCGTGGCCTTATATACCTGTCCTGGCCCCTGCTCACAATGAGGGGTGGGGCAGTATGGCCTTTTATGGCATGTCCTGGCCCCTGCTCACAATGAGGGGTGGGGCAGTATGGCCTTTTATGGCATGTCCTGGCCCCTGCTCACAAAGGAGGGCCGCGGCATTTTACGTAAGAAAATGCCAAAAGACAAAGATGTCTTCCGAGACATGGGCAAGAGAACTTGAACAACTGACCTCTTCCGTAGAAGTGGGCTTGCTGCTAGAAGAAACCAGACCAAACTGGCCGAAAGCGGCAAAGGGATCTTCCCACAAAAAAAAGACATCCCGAGCAGCAGTATCTCAGTGAAAGCCCTCTGAGCCCTTCCTTCCCCATCTCCTGCCTTACCTCAGCAAAGAAAGCTGTAGCTGTCACCCGCAGTTTAACTGAGCAGGAACCCAGCCACGGCAAGAGGTTCTTCACCAGACAGGGGGAGACGAGCCCAGCGTGGAGCAGGACGCTGCGCAGGGGTCACAAGCGGGGGACACACAGTTACCCAGGAAGGCCACAGGCCGGGCCTCCCAAATTCACTTGCGCCGATGCAGGCACTATTCTTCAGCTCCCGACGGCTTCCCGGGCACGCCGGGAGGCTCCCAGCGGCCACTTCCCTGGGCACGGCCCTGCAGGAGTTGGCCAGACGCATCCCTGGGGCTCTTACCTGCTCAGGAGACGCACCCCCCCAGGGTGAGCCAGGGGGTCTTCCAGGCGAGCCCACACTCCCCGATTCACGAGCAGCTGCGTCCGTTTCTGCGCCATGCATTTGCCCAGCACCAACTCTAGAGCTGAAAGGAAAATCCTGGCAAAAGAAACAAAACGCAAAATAAACAAACCCAATCAAACAAAACAAGTGCAAATAGCACCACCGCCAGAAACCCCAAGAACTCAGCAGCCGGGGAGATGGGGAATGCCCTCTGCTGTGGCGTGACCAGACAGTGCTCAACATGCTCCATGAGCTGACCTGCCTCTCGTCCTCCCCTTCACTCCCCACACTTGGGTGGACCTCAGGAAGCCTTTGGCTTCCTTCTAGGCTGGTTCATTCTTTCAATATCTGCAGTTCAGGAACTTGGCACCAAAGGCCTCGTTAACATGCAAAGTGCCACAAGAAGCCACATAACAGAATTCTAGAATCACAGAATAGTTTGGCTTGGAAGGGACCTTTCAAGTGTTACCAGAAGTCGGCACTTCAGAAACTCTCTAAGACTCAATTCTGGAGTTTTAGAAAGCAGGCATTCTTCATTGCATCGCTGGGTGCATGGGGGATCGTTCCACCTATCGTGCCTACCAATTCTTTCAACAGTTGAGATTATATACAAAATGGACATACATAGTCATGATTTTTCCTGGAAACAATTCACACATTCATCTGAATTCCAGGAACTCATTAGTATATGTAAATGTCCTTGGCGCAGGCGCACTCGAGATCTTTGGTGATCTTCAGGGGTCCTCTGGTGGTCTTTGGTAGTCTTCCTCACTTGTCCACTAGTTGACCCTTTTCTAGCGATTCTGCGTGGTTGGACACTACACGTTTGCTACAACTTATGCTAAAGAATGTTCATTAGTATCTCTACTATCCATCCTTTCTCGCTAGACATTCTTTTGTCACAAACCACATTGACACTCTGCAGCCGTACCCGGGAGAAGGCAGCCATTGTGTCCTGTCCCTCTGACAATGCAGCAGGGAAGCCTTGCTCAGCAGCACGTCTTCCTACAAACTGGACAAACTGTGAGGGTTGTTCTGACAGACGCTTTGGATGTGCCAGGTTTTGGAGACTCCTCCAGGAAACTCACGCATGTGCACTGCCCTGCAGCCGGAGTCTTCCCAGAAGTCCTTCTCCCACACCGGGAGCTCAGCTGTCCTCCCACTGACCTCTCTCTGCCTCACTCGTCTCCCCTCGCTACCTGCAGGCAGTGCCTTCAGCCCTGCTGCGCTTCGCAGGGGAGCTGCTCCTGGGCAGAGCCGTCTCTCACAAGCGCTGCCCACTTGCTGGGAGCTCCCTCCGTCCCAGGAGGCCGGCCCAGCTCAGGAGCAGAGGACCAGCCCAAGGCTTCACTTTCTCTGCCTCTTCTGGGCTCCCTGGAGATGTCTCAGCTCCTGAAAGGCAGCGGAGTCACCCTTGGGGAATGGACTTTTTAGCTGACTGCAGTAATCGGCAATTGTCCCTCTCTAAAGAGCGGAGAGAGAGCGATTCCAAAAGCATGGTTTGTCCTACCAGAGCGCAGATGTCTATGAGAGGTGTAGATGTTCCCCTCTGGGCACTGATATTCTCGGCCCGTCACAAAAAGGACACACAGGCAGTGACAGGGAGGTGTTGGTTCAATGCTCTGGCTGGGCAGGGATTCAGCTGAAGCAAGGCAGACATCTCATCCCCAGCTGGAAGCCCTTGGGATGAAGCAGGATTCAGATCCCCCCATGCATCCCACAGACCCACAGTGTTACGGGATGTCAAGACTGGCCACCGCTTCCAGGCACTGCAGCCAAGGACCCCTCCTACCATGCCCCTGGAGCCCAGCCCGGTGCCTGGGCATCTGGAGTCTTTGCCCAGGCTGAGGGATGCAGCTGCCACTTTTCCGCTTGCAGCTGCAACTTCTAGCGAAGCTGAGCACGCATCCCAGAGATGCACACACACACACAGACACACCTGCGGAGAGGACACTGACACGGCCAGTCACACAGACGAGGCGCTGCCGTCAACAGTACCCTCATGGAGGACTCTCATAAAACACAGAGACAGCCATGTCCCCTCCTCCTCTTGGGCTGCCAGAGACGGGAGGTCACTGGTGGCAGGCACACACACAACACACTATACGTTCACAAGCACACACGTGTTCATGGATCCCCAGAGTACTGGCACAGCCTCTCTGCCCTGCCAGTACCCCTGCCCAGATTCCGGCCCTGCGACCCACCCCACGAGTCGCCTACTTGCTGACTGGTCCGTCTTGGTGCTCCCTGCAAACATGCAGCACTCACACATTTGTGCTGCAGGAACCCCACAGCCACCCAGCACAGACCCTCTGCCCACCTGATAGCCCAGCCAGGGCCCGGCTGCACTGGGACCCACGCCAGTAGCTGGCACCACAAGCCAGGGGTGCCTACACCCCCCGGTTGACTCCAGTAGCTGGCACCCAGTCCACCCACGCCAACCCCCCCAGTAGCTGGCACATAGTCCCTTCAGTACACATCCACTCAGGATAGAGAGTGACATTGTGCAGAGAGATCGTTAGGAAAAGATTTAATAAGAACATAGAAGAAGACGGGACAGACATCATCTGTGTCCTGCTACCAATCACTTGTCTCCAGCCAGAATCCGGTGTCATCAGGCTGTCCGTCATCTGAAACTTCTTCAACCAGATTAGAGGGGACGAAGCCTCTTGTGCCGTCGGTCAGCTCTCCCACGTACCAACCGTCTTCGTCCACGTCTCCAAAGATGTACACGTATTGTCCAGCAACTAGAGGAAGCTCTAGTTCAGGCCGCTCATTGGGACCACTGAAAGGATCATAGCTGTATCGAGCTATGAATGCTCGCAGCTCCGCCGGTTGTTTTCTCATAGCCGCCAGGAGGATGGACTCCTTGTCTGCAGCCCCGTCAGCCTGGCACGGCCTGGAAATGATACGGTTGGATCTTTCTCTTTCCAGCCGTTCAAGTTCCTGAAGTAGCTGCTGGTGTTGCTCGTTTAGCTTCTGAAACCAAACCAGCTGGGCTCGAAACAGTTGCAGGGTTTCTTGGTGTTCCCCGCGTGCTTCTGCCTGAGCCCTCGGCAAACACTTGCCTTGCTCTTCTTTCCTCTGGAGCGCTAACTTTGTCTCCTCAAGCTCCTTCCCCAGCTGTTGACTCCTTTCTGCCATTTCTCTCATGGCTTCCAGTTTGCGCTCCGCCTCTTCCAGCTGGGTTTGAAGACACACCTTCATCTGGATGGCAGCATCTCGCTCCGCTGCCACTTGCGCCAGTTGCCCTTTCAGGTCCGCATTTTCAGCTCGAACGTGCTCTGTCAAACCCACCTGCCCACGGAGGCGAGCATTCTCTTCAGCCAGGCGGGTGTTTTCATTTGTCACCTCCGAGAGCTGCACCTCTAACTCCTCACCAGTTGGGCTGTGGGCGCTCACATGATCAGAGGCCTCTTCACCTGCAGCCACTTGGGCCTGAAGCTCCTCAGCTGCCTTCTCTGAGAAGTCATGCTGCTTGTCTTGTGCCAGCAAAGCTCCAGCAGGCTCTCCCATTTCTCCACCCCTCTGCTGAGGAAGCGATGCCATGCACAGTTCCCCAGTGGGGCTTTGGATGGGCAGGGGCACTTGAGTATTGATCAGGCAACCCATGGTCGCCTGCAGTTGCTTGGATCTTTCTTCCAGCCGCGAGGCGAGGGCAGCTAGGTGAGCATTTATCTGCCGCAGCCTCTCTGCCTCCTTGCGCGCTTCTGGAGAGCATTCCTTTTTCAGGAGGCGGTTCTCCATCTCAAGGGCACTCTGTTGCCTCTCCAGGTCTTCGAGAAGGCGCCGCAGGCGGCTGTTCTGCTTCAGGAGCACCAGGTCTTCCCCCTCTGGCACCTGGAGCTGAGCATCTGCCACAGCCTTGCATGTTTTGCTGCCCAGCGCTGCGGCTTTCCAGCGGTCTTTCCTGGGGTGCCGCCGGGGCCTGGGGCCCTTCTCTGCCAGAGGAGCAGGAGCTCTGCGTCTCCTGATGGCCCTGGTGCCCAGGAGGGCCTTCGGGCTGGGCCGTGCAGGGGGAGGCGGGCAGCTCGCCCTCGAACCGCTGCAGGATGTATTTGAGGAAGAGTCTCCTCTCCAGCTGCAGCTGGTTCTGGAGGTGGCGGATGCGGGCGGGCTGGTAGCCGTCCGTCTCCCACTGTAGCTTGCTGAGGACGTCCTGGAGCTTGCTTTGGGCCTCCCCGCTGCTCTTGCTGGGCCTCACCATCTCCTCGGCCAGCTGCCGCTGCAGGTCCCGCGTCTGGTGAACGGCGGCAGTACGTGCCTGCCGCAGCAGCTCCTGTCCCTCGCGGAGCTCAGCCTCCTTCCAGCGCAGCAGCTGGCGGGTCTCTGCCACCCGCTGCCGCTGGTTCAGCTCCTGCAGCCGCCGCACCTCCTGAGCCTGTCGCTGCTCCCACTCAGATCGGAGCCGCTCTGCCAGGAGCTGCCGCTCCCTCTCCAGGGCCGCCTTCAGCTCCCGGGTTTCGGCAGCGAAGCGGCGGCGCAGCTCTTGGGTGCGGAGCCGCTCTTCCTTCAGCTCGGCCTGTCGCGCTTCCCGCTCCCGCCTCTGCTCCTCCTTCTGCGCAAGGCTGCCGGGGGCTTGCGCCGGGCCCCGGCGGGGCAGGGGGTGGCTGCGCGCCGCTGGCCCCCGTCCCGCAACGCCCCGCGCCATGGCGTCAGCTACCAGGCGCTGCTGCCAAAGCTCACCAACGGTTGCGTTCCCTGGGTCTGTGAGGGGCGGCAGCCCCCCGACCCTGTTGCAGCTGCTGCCTCCCTTTCCTGTGCAGAAGCAAAGACAGCGACTGCCACGGCCCGGGTGGCTGAGCGTGGCCTTATATACCTGTCCTGGCCCCTGCTCACAATGAGGGGTGGGGCAGTATGGCCTTTTATGGCATGTCCTGGCCCCTGCTCACAATGAGGGGTGGGGCAGTATGGCCTTTTATGGCATGTCCTGGCCCCTGCTCACAAAGGAGGGCCGCGGCATTTTACGTAAGAAAATGCCAAAAGACAAAGATGTCTTCCGAGACATGGGCAAGAGAACTTGAACAACTGACCTCTTCCGTAGAAGTGGGCTTGCTGCTAGAAGAAACCAGACCAAACTGGCCGAAAGCGGCAAAGGGATCTTCCCACAAAAAAAAGACATCCCGAGCAGCAGTATCTCAGTGAAAGCCCTCTGAGCCCTTCCTTCCCCATCTCCTGCCTTACCTCAGCAAAGAAAGCTGTAGCTGTCACCCGCAGTTTAACTGAGCAGGAATCCAGCCACGGCAAGAGGTTCTTCACCAGACAGGGGGAGACGAGCCCAGCGTGGAGCAGGACGCTGCGCAGGGGTCACAAGCGGGGGACACACAGTTACCCAGGAAGGCCACAGGCCGGGCCTCCCAAATTCACTTGCGCCGATGCAGGCACTATTCTTCAGCTCCCGACGGCTTCCCGGGCACGCCGGCAGGCTCCCAGCGGCCACTTCCCTGGGCACGGCCCTGCAGGAGTTGGCCAGACGCATCCCTGGGGCTCTTACCTGCTCAGGAGACGCACCCCCCCAGGGTGAGCCAGGGGGTCTTCCAGGCGAGCCCACACTCCCCGATTCACGAGCAGCTGCGTCCGTTTCTGCGCCATGCATTTGCCCAGCACCAACTCTAGAGCTGAAAGGAAAATCCTGGCAAAAGAAACAAAACGCAAAATAAACAAACCCAATCAAACAAAACAAGTGCAAATAGCACCACCGCCAGAAACCCCAAGAACTCAGCAGCCGGGGAGATGGGGAATGCCCTCTGCTGTGGCGTGACCAGACAGTGCTCAACATGCTCCATGAGCTGACCTGCCTCTCGTCCTCCCCTTCACTCCCCACACTTGGGTGGACCTCAGGAAGCCTTTGGCTTCCTTCTAGGCTGGTTCATTCTTTCAATATCTGCAGTTCAGGAACTTGGCACCAAAGGCCTCGTTAACATGCAAAGTGCCACAAGAAGCCACATAACAGAATTCTAGAATCACAGAATAGTTTGGCTTGGAAGGGACCTTTCAAGTGTTACCAGAAGTCGGCACTTCAGAAACTCTCTAAGACTCAATTCTGGAGTTTTAGAAAGCAGGCATTCTTCATTGCATCGCTGGGTGCATGGGGGATCGTTCCACCTATCGTGCCTACCAATTCTTTCAACAGTTGAGATTATATACAAAATGGACATACATAGTCATGATTTTTCCTGGAAACAATTCACACATTCATCTGAATTCCAGGAACTCATTAGTATATGTAAATGTCCTTGGCGCAGGCGCACTCGAGATCTTTGGTGATCTTCAGGGGTCCTCTGGTGGTCTTTGGTAGTCTTCCTCACTTGTCCACTAGTTGACCCTTTTCTAGCGATTCTGCGTGGTTGGACACTACACGTTTGCTACAACTTATGCTAAAGAATGTTCATTAGTATCTCTACTATCCATCCTTTCTCGCTAGACATTCTTTTGTCACAAACCACATTGACACTCTGCAGCCGTACCCGGGAGAAGGCAGCCATTGTGTCCTGTCCCTCTGACAATGCAGCAGGGAAGCCTTGCTCAGCAGCACGTCTTCCTACAAACTGGACAAACTGTGAGGGTTGTTCTGACAGACGCTTTGGATGTGCCAGGTTTTGGAGACTCCTCCAGGAAACTCACGCATGTGCACTGCCCTGCAGCCGGAGTCTTCCCAGAAGTCCTTCTCCCACACCGGGAGCTCAGCTGTCCTCCCACTGACCTCTCTCTGCCTCACTCGTCTCCCCTCGCTACCTGCAGGCAGTGCCTTCAGCCCTGCTGCGCTTCGCAGGGGAGCTGCTCCTGGGCAGAGCCGTCTCTCACAAGCGCTGCCCACTTGCTGGGAGCTCCCTCCGTCCCAGGAGGCCGGCCCAGCTCAGGAGCAGAGGACCAGCCCAAGGCTTCACTTTCTCTGCCTCTTCTGGGCTCCCTGGAGATGTCTCAGCTCCTGAAAGGCAGCGGAGTCACCCTTGGGGAATGGACTTTTTAGCTGACTGCAGTAATCGGCAATTGTCCCTCTCTAAAGAGCGGAGAGAGAGCGATTCCAAAAGCATGGTTTGTCCTACCAGAGCGCAGATGTCTATGAGAGGTGTAGATGTTCCCCTCTGGGCACTGATATTCTCGGCCCGTCACAAAAAGGACACACAGGCAGTGACAGGGAGGTGTTGGTTCAATGCTCTGGCTGGGCAGGGATTCAGCTGAAGCAAGGCAGACATCTCATCCCCAGCTGGAAGCCCTTGGGATGAAGCAGGATTCAGATCCCCCCATGCATCCCACAGACCCACAGTGTTACGGGATGTCAAGACTGGCCACCGCTTCCAGGCACTGCAGCCAAGGACCCCTCCTACCATGCCCCTGGAGCCCAGCCCGGTGCCTGGGCATCTGGAGTCTTTGCCCAGGCTGAGGGATGCAGCTGCCACTTTTCCGCTTGCAGCTGCAACTTCTAGCGAAGCTGAGCACGCATCCCAGAGATGCACACACACACACAGACACACCTGCGGAGAGGACACTGACACGGCCAGTCACACAGACGAGGCGCTGCCGTCAACAGTACCCTCATGGAGGACTCTCATAAAACACAGAGACAGCCATGTCCCCTCCTCCTCTTGGGCTGCCAGAGACGGGAGGTCACTGGTGGCAGGCACACACACAACACACTATACGTTCACAAGCACACGCGTGTTCATGGATCCCCAGAGTACTGGCACAGCCTCTCTGCCCTGCCAGTACCCCTGCCCAGATTCCGGCCCTGCGACCCACCCCACGAGTCGCCTACTTGCTGACTGGTCCGTCTTGGTGCTCCCTGCAAACATGCAGCACTCACACATTTGTGCTGCAGGAACCCCACAGCCACCCAGCACAGACCCTCTGCCCACCTGATAGCCCAGCCAGGGCCCGGCTGCACTGGGACCCACGCCAGTAGCTGGCACCACAAGCCAGGGGTGCCTACACCCCCCGGTTGACTCCAGTAGCTGGCACCCAGTCCACCCACGCCAACCCCCCCAGTAGCTGGCACATAGTCCCTTCAGTACACATCCACTCAGGATAGAGAGTGACATTGTGCAGAGAGATCGTTAGGAAAAGATTTAATAAGAACATAGAAGAAGACGGGACAGACATCATCTGTGTCCTGCTACCAATCACTTGTCTCCAGCCAGAATCCGGTGTCATCAGGCTGTCCGTCATCTGAAACTTCTTCAACCAGATTAGAGGGGACGAAGCCTCTTGTGCCGTCGGTCAGCTCTCCCACGTACCAACCGTCTTCGTCCACGTCTCCAAAGACGTACACGTATTGTCCAGCAACTAGAGGAAGCTCTAGTTCAGGCCGCTCATTGGGACCACTGAAAGGATCATAGCTGTATCGAGCTATGAACGCTCGCAGCTCCGCCGGTTGTTTTCTCATAGCCGCCAGGAGGATGGACTCCTTGTCTGCAGCCCCGTCAGCCTGGCACGGCCTGGAAATGATACGGTTGGATCTTTCTCTTTCCAGCCGTTCAAGTTCCTGAAGTAGCTGCTGGTGTTGCTCGTTTAGCTTCTGAAACCAAACCAGCTGGGCTCGAAACAGTTGCAGGGTTTCTTGGTGTTCCCCGTGTGCTTCTGCCTGAGCCCTCGGCAAACACTTGCCTTGCTCTTCTTTCCTCTGGAGCGCTAACTTTGTCTCCTCAAGCTCCTTCCCCAGCTGTTGACTCCTTTCTGCCATTTCTCTCATGGCTTCCAGTTTGCGCTCCGCCTCTTCCAGCTGGGTTTGAAGACAGACCTTCATCTGGATGGCAGCATCTCGCTCCGCTGCCACTTGCGCCAGTTGCCCTTTCAGGTCCGCATTTTCAGCTCGAACGTGCTCTGTCAAACCCACCTGCCCACGGAGGCGAGCATTCTCTTCAGCCAGGCGGGTGTTTTCATTTGTCACCTCCGAGAGCTGCACCTCTAACTCCTCACCAGTTGGGCTGTGGGCGCTCACATGATCAGAGGCCTCTTCACCTGCAGCCACTTGGGCCTGAAGCTCCTCAGCTGCCTTCTCTGAGAAGTCATGCTGCTTGTCTTGTGCCAGCAAAGCTCCAGCAGGCTCTCCCATTTCTCCACCCCTCTGCTGAGGAAGCGATGCCATGCACAGTTCCCCAGTGGGGCTTTGGATGGGCAGGGGCACTTGAGTATTGATCAGGCAACCCATGGTCGCCTGCAGTTGCTTGGATCTTTCTTCCAGCCGCGAGGCGAGGGCAGCTAGGTGAGCATTTATCTGCCGCAGCCTCTCTGCCTCCTTGCGCGCTTCTGGAGAGCATTCCTTTTTCAGGAGGCGGTTCTCCATCTCAAGGGCACTCTGTTGCCTCTCCAGGTCTTCGAGAAGGCGCCGCAGGCGGCTGTTCTGCTTCAGGAGCACCAGGTCTTCCCCCTCTGGCACCTGGAGCTGAGCATCTGCCACAGCCTTGCATGTTGTTTGCTGCCCAGCGCTGCGGCTTTCCGGCGGTCTTTCCTGGGGTGCCGCCGGGGCCTGGGGCCCTTCTCTGCCAGAGGAGCAGGAGCTCTGCGTCTCCTGATGGCCCTGGTGCCCAGGAGGGCCTTCGGGCTGGGCCGTGCAGGGGGAGGCGGGCAGCTCGCCCTCGAACCGCTGCAGGATGTATTTGAGGAAGAGTCTCCTCTCCAGCTGCAGCTGGTTCTGGAGGTGGCGGATGCGGGCGGGCTGGTAGCCGTCCGTCTCCCACTGTAGCTTGCTGAGGACGTCCTGGAGCTTGCTTTGGGCCTCCCCGCTGCTCTTGCTGGGCCTCACCATCTCCTCGGCCAGCTGCCGCTGCAGGTCCCGCGTCTGGTGAACGGCGGCAGTACGTGCCTGCCGCAGCAGCTCCTGTCCCTCGCGGAGCTCAGCCTCCTTCCAGCGCAGCAGCTGGCGGGTCTCTGCCACCCGCTGCCGCTGGTTCAGCTCCTGCAGCCGCCGCACCTCCTGAGCCTGTCGCTGCTCCCACTCAGATCGGAGCCGCTCTGCCAGGAGCTGCCGCTCCCTCTCCAGGGCCGCCTTCAGCTCCCGGGTTTCGGCAGCGAAGCGGCGGCGCAGCTCTTGGGTGCGGAGCCGCTCTTCCTTCAGCTCGGCCTGTCGCGCTTCCCGCTCCCGCCTCTGCTCCTCCTTCTGCGCAAGGCTGCCGGGGGCTTGCGCCGGGCCCCGGCGGGGCAGGGGGTGGCTGCGCGCCGCTGGCCCCCGTCCCGCAACGCCCCGCGCCATGGCGTCAGCTACCAGGCGCTGCTGCCAAAGCTCACCAACGGTTGCGTTCCCTGGGTCTGTGAGGGGCGGCAGCCCCCCGACCCTGTTGCAGCTGCTGCCTCCCTTTCCTGTGCAGAAGCAAAGACAGCGACTGCCACGGCCCGGGTGGCTGAGCGTGGCCTTATATACCTGTCCTGGCCCCTGCTCACAATGAGGGGTGGGGCAGTATGGCCTTTTATGGCATGTCCTGGCCCCTGCTCACAATGAGGGGTGGGGCAGTATGGCCTTTTATGGCATGTCCTGGCCCCTGCTCACAAAGGAGGGCCGCGGCATTTTACGTAAGAAAATGCCAAAAGACAAAGATGTCTTCCGAGACATGGGCAAGAGAACTTGAACAACTGACCTCTTCCGTAGAAGTGGGCTTGCTGCTAGAAGAAACCAGACCAAACTGGCCGAAAGCGGCAAAGGGATCTTCCCACAAAAAAAAGACATCCCGAGCAGCAGTATCTCAGTGAAAGCCCTCTGAGCCCTTCCTTCCCCATCTCCTGCCTTACCTCAGCAAAGAAAGCTGTAGCTGTCACCCGCAGTTTAACTGAGCAGGAATCCAGCCACGGCAAGAGGTTCTTCACCAGACAGGGGGAGACGAGCCCAGCGTGGAGCAGGACGCTGCGCAGGGGTCACAAGCGGGGGACACACAGTTACCCAGGAAGGCCACAGGCCGGGCCTCCCAAATTCACTTGCGCCGATGCAGGCACTATTCTTCAGCTCCCGACGGCTTCCCGGGCACGCCGGCAGGCTCCCAGCGGCCACTTCCCTGGGCACGGCCCTGCAGGAGTTGGCCAGACGCATCCCTGGGGCTCTTACCTGCTCAGGAGACGCACCCCCCCAGGGTGAGCCAGGGGGTCTTCCAGGCGAGCCCACACTCCCCGATTCATGAGCAGCTGCGTCCGTTTCTGCGCCATGCATTTGCCCAGCACCAACTCTAGAGCTGAAAGGAAAATCCTGGCAAAAGAAACAAAACGCAAAATAAACAAACCCAATCAAACAAAACAAGTGCAAATAGCACCACCGCCAGAAACCCCAAGAACTCAGCAGCCGGGGAGATGGGGAATGCCCTCTGCTGTGGCGTGACCAGACAGTGCTCAACATGCTCCATGAGCTGACCTGCCTCTCGTCCTCCCCTTCACTCCCCACACTTGGGTGGACCTCAGGAAGCCTTTGGCTTCCTTCTAGGCTGGTTCATTCTTTCAATATCTGCAGTTCAGGAACTTGGCACCAAAGGCCTCGTTAACATGCAAAGTGCCACAAGAAGCCACATAACAGAATTCTAGAATCACAGAATAGTTTGGCTTGGAAGGGACCTTTCAAGTGTTACCAGAAGTCGGCACTTCAGAAACTCTCTAAGACTCAATTCTGGAGTTTTAGAAAGCAGGCATTCTTCATTGCATCGCTGGGTGCATGGGGGATCGTTCCACCTATCGTGCCTACCAATTCTTTCAACAGTTGAGATTATATACAAAATGGACATACATAGTCATGATTTTTCCTGGAAACAATTCACACATTCATCTGAATTCCAGGAACTCATTAGTATATGTAAATGTCCTTGGCGCAGGCGCACTCGAGATCTTTGGTGATCTTCAGGGGTCCTCTGGTGGTCTTTGGTAGTCTTCCTCACTTGTCCACTAGTTGACCCTTTTCTAGCGATTCTGCGTGGTTGGACACTACACGTTTGCTACAACTTATGCTAAAGAATGTTCATTAGTATCTCTACTATCCATCCTTTCTCGCTAGACATTCTTTTGTCACAAACCACATTGACACTCTGCAGCCGTACCCGGGAGAAGGCAGCCATTGTGTCCTGTCCCTCTGACAATGCAGCAGGGAAGCCTTGCTCAGCAGCACGTCTTCCTACAAACTGGACAAACTGTGAGGGTTGTTCTGACAGACGCTTTGGATGTGCCAGGTTTTGGAGACTCCTCCAGGAAACTCACGCATGTGCACTGCCCTGCAGCCGGAGTCTTCCCAGAAGTCCTTCTCCCACACCGGGAGCTCAGCTGTCCTCCCACTGACCTCTCTCTGCCTCACTCGTCTCCCCTCGCTACCTGCAGGCAGTGCCTTCAGCCCTGCTGCGCTTCGCAGGGGAGCTGCTCCTGGGCAGAGCCGTCTCTCACAAGCGCTGCCCACTTGCTGGGAGCTCCCTCCGTCCCAGGAGGCCGGCCCAGCTCAGGAGCAGAGGACCAGCCCAAGGCTTCACTTTCTCTGCCTCTTCTGGGCTCCCTGGAGATGTCTCAGCTCCTGAAAGGCAGCGGAGTCACCCTTGGGGAATGGACTTTTTAGCTGACTGCAGTAATCGGCAATTGTCCCTCTCTAAAGAGCGGAGAGAGAGCGATTCCAAAAGCATGGTTTGTCCTACCAGAGCGCAGATGTCTATGAGAGGTGTAGATGTTCCCCTCTGGGCACTGATATTCTCGGCCCGTCACAAAAAGGACACACAGGCAGTGACAGGGAGGTGTTGGTTCAATGCTCTGGCTGGGCAGGGATTCAGCTGAAGCAAGGCAGACATCTCATCCCCAGCTGGAAGCCCTTGGGATGAAGCAGGATTCAGATCCCCCCATGCATCCCACAGACCCACAGTGTTACGGGATGTCAAGACTGGCCACCGCTTCCAGGCACTGCAGCCAAGGACCCCTCCTACCATGCCCCTGGAGCCCAGCCCGGTGCCTGGGCATCTGGAGTCTTTGCCCAGGCTGAGGGATGCAGCTGCCACTTTTCCGCTTGCAGCTGCAACTTCTAGCGAAGCTGAGCACGCATCCCAGAGATGCACACACACACACAGACACACCTGCGGAGAGGACACTGACACGGCCAGTCACACAGACGAGGCGCTGCCGTCAACAGTACCCTCATGGAGGACTCTCATAAAACACAGAGACAGCCATGTCCCCTCCTCCTCTTGGGCTGCCAGAGACGGGAGGTCACTGGTGGCAGGCACACACACAACACACTATACGTTCACAAGCACACGCGTGTTCATGGATCCCCAGAGTACTGGCACAGCCTCTCTGCCCTGCCAGTACCCCTGCCCAGATTCCGGCCCTGCGACCCACCCCACGAGTCGCCTACTTGCTGACTGGTCCGTCTTGGTGCTCCCTGCAAACATGCAGCACTCACACATTTGTGCTGCAGGAACCCCACAGCCACCCAGCACAGACCCTCTGCCCACCTGATAGCCCAGCCAGGGCCCGGCTGCACTGGGACCCACGCCAGTAGCTGGCACCACAAGCCAGGGGTGCCTACACCCCCCGGTTGACTCCAGTAGCTGGCACCCAGTCCACCCACGCCAACCCCCCCAGTAGCTGGCACATAGTCCCTTCAGTACACATCCACTCAGGATAGAGAGTGACATTGTGCAGAGAGATCGTTAGGAAAAGATTTAATAAGAACATAGAAGAAGACGGGACAGACATCATCTGTGTCCTGCTACCAATCACTTGTCTCCAGCCAGAATCCGGTGTCATCAGGCTGTCCGTCATCTGAAACTTCTTCAACCAGATTAGAGGGGACGAAGCCTCTTGTGCCGTCGGTCAGCTCTCCCACGTACCAACCGTCTTCGTCCACGTCTCCAAAGACGTACACGTATTGTCCAGCAACTAGAGGAAGCTCTAGTTCAGGCCGCTCATTGGGACCAGTGAAAGGATCATAGCTGTATCGAGCTATGAACGCTCGCAGCTCCGCCGGTTGTTTTCTCATAGCCGCCAGGAGGATGGACTCCTTGTCTGCAGCCCCGTCAGCCTGGCACGGCCTGGAAATGATACGGTTGGATCTTTCTCTTTCCAGCCGTTCAAGTTCCTGAAGTAGCTGCTGGTGTTGCTCGTTTAGCTTCTGAAACCAAACCAGCTGGGCTCGAAACAGTTGCAGGGTTTCTTGGTGTTCCCCGTGTGCTTCTGCCTGAGCCCTCGGCAAACACTTGCCTTGCTCTTCTTTCCTCTGGAGCGCTAACTTTGTCTCCTCAAGCTCCTTCCCCAGCTGTTGACTCCTTTCTGCCATTTCTCTCATGGCTTCCAGTTTGCGCTCCGCCTCTTCCAGCTGGGTTTGAAGACAGACCTTCATCTGGATGGCAGCATCTCGCTCCGCTGCCACTTGCGCCAGTTGCCCTTTCAGGTCCGCATTTTCAGCTCGAACGTGCTCTGTCAAACCCACCTGCCCACGGAGGCGAGCATTCTCTTCAGCCAGGCGGGTGTTTTCATTTGTCACCTCCGAGAGCTGCACCTCTAACTCCTCACCAGTTGGGCTGTGGGCGCTCACATGATCAGAGGCCTCTTCACCTGCAGCCACTTGGGCCTGAAGCTCCTCAGCTGCCTTCTCTGAGAAGTCATGCTGCTTGTCTTGTGCCAGCAAAGCTCCAGCAGGCTCTCCCATTTCTCCACCCCTCTGCTGAGGAAGCGATGCCATGCACAGTTCCCCAGTGGGGCTTTGGATGGGCAGGGGCACTTGAGTATTGATCAGGCAACCCATGGTCGCCTGCAGTTGCTTGGATCTTTCTTCCAGCCGCGAGGCGAGGGCAGCTAGGTGAGCATTTATCTGCCGCAGCCTCTCTGCCTCCTTGCGCGCTTCTGGAGAGCATTCCTTTTTCAGGAGGCGGTTCTCCATCTCAAGGGCACTCTGTTGCCTCTCCAGGTCTTCGAGAAGGCGCCGCAGGCGGCTGTTCTGCTTCAGGAGCACCAGGTCTTCCCCCTCTGGCACCTGGAGCTGAGCATCTGCCACAGCCTTGCATGTTGTTTGCTGCCCAGCGCTGCGGCTTTCCGGCGGTCTTTCCTGGGGTGCCGCCGGGGCCTGGGGCCCTTCTCTGCCAGAGGAGCAGGAGCTCTGCGTCTCCTGATGGCCCTGGTGCCCAGGAGGGCCTTCGGGCTGGGCCGTGCAGGGGGAGGCGGGCAGCTCGCCCTCGAACCGCTGCAGGATGTATTTGAGGAAGAGTCTCCTCTCCAGCTGCAGCTGGTTCTGGAGGTGGCGGATGCGGGCGGGCTGGTAGCCGTCCGTCTCCCACTGTAGCTTGCTGAGGACGTCCTGGAGCTTGCTTTGGGCCTCCCCGCTGCTCTTGCTGGGCCTCACCATCTCCTCGGCCAGCTGCCGCTGCAGGTCCCGCGTCTGGTGAACGGCGGCAGTACGTGCCTGCCGCAGCAGCTCCTGTCCCTCGCGGAGCTCAGCCTCCTTCCAGCGCAGCAGCTGGCGGGTCTCTGCCACCCGCTGCCGCTGGTTCAGCTCCTGCAGCCGCCGCACCTCCTGAGCCTGTCGCTGCTCCCACTCAGATCGGAGCCGCTCTGCCAGGAGCTGCCGCTCCCTCTCCAGGGCCGCCTTCAGCTCCCGGGTTTCGGCAGCGAAGCGGCGGCGCAGCTCTTGGGTGCGGAGCCGCTCTTCCTTCAGCTCGGCCTGTCGCGCTTCCCGCTCCCGCCTCTGCTCCTCCTTCTGCGCAAGGCTGCCGGGGGCTTGCGCCGGGCCCCGGCGGGGCAGGGGGTGGCTGCGCGCCGCTGGCCCCCGTCCCGCAACGCCCCGCGCCATGGCGTCAGCTACCAGGCGCTGCTGCCAAAGCTCACCAACGGTTGCGTTCCCTGGGTCTGTGAGGGGCGGCAGCCCCCCGACCCTGTTGCAGCTGCTGCCTCCCTTTCCTGTGCAGAAGCAAAGACAGCGACTGCCACGGCCCGGGTGGCTGAGCGTGGCCTTATATACCTGTCCTGGCCCCTGCTCACAATGAGGGGTGGGGCAGTATGGCCTTTTATGGCATGTCCTGGCCCCTGCTCACAATGAGGGGTGGGGCAGTATGGCCTTTTATGGCATGTCCTGGCCCCTGCTCACAAAGGAGGGCCGCGGCATTTTACGTAAGAAAATGCCAAAAGACAAAGATGTCTTCCGAGACATGGGCAAGAGAACTTGAACAACTGACCTCTTCCGTAGAAGTGGGCTTGCTGCTAGAAGAAACCAGACCAAACTGGCCGAAAGCGGCAAAGGGATCTTCCCACAAAAAAAAGACATCCCGAGCAGCAGTATCTCAGTGAAAGCCCTCTGAGCCCTTCCTTCCCCATCTCCTGCCTTACCTCAGCAAAGAAAGCTGTAGCTGTCACCCGCAGTTTAACTGAGCAGGAATCCAGCCACGGCAAGAGGTTCTTCACCAGACAGGGGGAGACGAGCCCAGCGTGGAGCAGGACGCTGCGCAGGGGTCACAAGCGGGGGACACACAGTTACCCAGGAAGGCCACAGGCCGGGCCTCCCAAATTCACTTGCGCCGATGCAGGCACTATTCTTCAGCTCCCGACGGCTTCCCGGGCACGCCGGCAGGCTCCCAGCGGCCACTTCCCTGGGCACGGCCCTGCAGGAGTTGGCCAGACGCATCCCTGGGGCTCTTACCTGCTCAGGAGACGCACCCCCCCAGGGTGAGCCAGGGGGTCTTCCAGGCGAGCCCACACTCCCCGATTCATGAGCAGCTGCGTCCGTTTCTGCGCCATGCATTTGCCCAGCACCAACTCTAGAGCTGAAAGGAAAATCCTGGCAAAAGAAACAAAACGCAAAATAAACAAACCCAATCAAACAAAACAAGTGCAAATAGCACCACCGCCAGAAACCCCAAGAACTCAGCAGCCGGGGAGATGGGGAATGCCCTCTGCTGTGGCGTGACCAGACAGTGCTCAACATGCTCCATGAGCTGACCTGCCTCTCGTCCTCCCCTTCACTCCCCACACTTGGGTGGACCTCAGGAAGCCTTTGGCTTCCTTCTAGGCTGGTTCATTCTTTCAATATCTGCAGTTCAGGAACTTGGCACCAAAGGCCTCGTTAACATGCAAAGTGCCACAAGAAGCCACATAACAGAATTCTAGAATCACAGAATAGTTTGGCTTGGAAGGGACCTTTCAAGTGTTACCAGAAGTCGGCACTTCAGAAACTCTCTAAGACTCCATTCTGGAGTTTTAGAAAGCAGGCATTCTTCATTGCATCGCTGGGTGCATGGGGGATCGTTCCACCTATCGTGCCTACCAATTCTTTCAACAGTTGAGATTATATACAAAATGGACATACATAGTCATGATTTTTCCTGGAAACAATTCACACATTCATCTGAATTCCAGGAACTCATTAGTATATGTAAATGTCCTTGGCGCAGGCGCACTCGAGATCTTTGGTGATCTTCAGGGGTCCTCTGGTGGTCTTTGGTAGTCTTCCTCACTTGTCCACTAGTTGACCCTTTTCTAGCGATTCTGCGTGGTTGGACACTACACGTTTGCTACAACTTATGCTAAAGAATGTTCATTAGTATCTCTACTATCCATCCTTTCTCGCTAGACATTCTTTTGTCACAAACCACATTGACACTCTGCAGCCGTACCCGGGAGAAGGCAGCCATTGTGTCCTGTCCCTCTGACAATGCAGCAGGGAAGCCTTGCTCAGCAGCACGTCTTCCTACAAACTGGACAAACTGTGAGGGTTGTTCTGACAGACGCTTTGGATGTGCCAGGTTTTGGAGACTCCTCCAGGAAACTCACGCATGTGCACTGCCCTGCAGCCGGAGTCTTCCCAGAAGTCCTTCTCCCACACCGGGAGCTCAGCTGTCCTCCCACTGACCTCTCTCTGCCTCACTCGTCTCCCCTCGCTACCTGCAGGCAGTGCCTTCAGCCCTGCTGCGCTTCGCAGGGGAGCTGCTCCTGGGCAGAGCCGTCTCTCACAAGCGCTGCCCACTTGCTGGGAGCTCCCTCCGTCCCAGGAGGCCGGCCCAGCTCAGGAGCAGAGGACCAGCCCAAGGCTTCACTTTCTCTGCCTCTTCTGGGCTCCCTGGAGATGTCTCAGCTCCTGAAAGGCAGCGGAGTCACCCTTGGGGAATGGACTTTTTAGCTGACTGCAGTAATCGGCAATTGTCCCTCTCTAAAGAGCGGAGAGAGAGCGATTCCAAAAGCATGGTTTGTCCTACCAGAGCGCAGATGTCTATGAGAGGTGTAGATGTTCCCCTCTGGGCACTGATATTCTCGGCCCGTCACAAAAAGGACACACAGGCAGTGACAGGGAGGTGTTGGTTCAATGCTCTGGCTGGGCAGGGATTCAGCTGAAGCAAGGCAGACATCTCATCCCCAGCTGGAAGCCCTTGGGATGAAGCAGGATTCAGATCCCCCCATGCATCCCACAGACCCACAGTGTTACGGGATGTCAAGACTGGCCACCGCTTCCAGGCACTGCAGCCAAGGACCCCTCCTACCATGCCCCTGGAGCCCAGCCCGGTGCCTGGGCATCTGGAGTCTTTGCCCAGGCTGAGGGATGCAGCTGCCACTTTTCCGCTTGCAGCTGCAACTTCTAGCGAAGCTGAGCACGCATCCCAGAGATGCACACACACACACAGACACACCTGCGGAGAGGACACTGACACGGCCAGTCACACAGACGAGGCGCTGCCGTCAACAGTACCCTCATGGAGGACTCTCATAAAACACAGAGACAGCCATGTCCCCTCCTCCTCTTGGGCTGCCAGAGACGGGAGGTCACTGGTGGCAGGCACACACACAACACACTATACGTTCACAAGCACACGCGTGTTCATGGATCCCCAGAGTACTGGCACAGCCTCTCTGCCCTGCCAGTACCCCTGCCCAGATTCCGGCCCTGCGACCCACCCCACGAGTCGCCTACTTGCTGACTGGTCCGTCTTGGTGCTCCCTGCAAACATGCAGCACTCACACATTTGTGCTGCAGGAACCCCACAGCCACCCAGCACAGACCCTCTGCCCACCTGATAGCCCAGCCAGGGCCCGGCTGCACTGGGACCCACGCCAGTAGCTGGCACCACAAGCCAGGGGTGCCTACACCCCCCGGTTGACTCCAGTAGCTGGCACCCAGTCCACCCACGCCAACCCCCCCAGTAGCTGGCACATAGTCCCTTCAGTACACATCCACTCAGGATAGAGAGTGACATTGTGCAGAGAGATCGTTAGGAAAAGATTTAATAAGAACATAGAAGAAGACGGGACAGACATCATCTGTGTCCTGCTACCAATCACTTGTCTCCAGCCAGAATCCGGTGTCATCAGGCTGTCCGTCATCTGAAACTTCTTCAACCAGATTAGAGGGGACGAAGCCTCTTGTGCCGTCGGTCAGCTCTCCCACGTACCAACCGTCTTCGTCCACGTCTCCAAAGACGTACACGTATTGTCCAGCAACTAGAGGAAGCTCTAGTTCAGGCCGCTCATTGGGACCACTGAAAGGATCATAGCTGTATCGAGCTATGAACGCTCGCAGCTCCGCCGGTTGTTTTCTCATAGCCGCCAGGAGGATGGACTCCTTGTCTGCAGCCCCGTCAGCCTGGCACGGCCTGGAAATGATACGGTTGGATCTTTCTCTTTCCAGCCGTTCAAGTTCCTGAAGTAGCTGCTGGTGTTGCTCGTTTAGCTTCTGAAACCAAACCAGCTGGGCTCGAAACAGTTGCAGGGTTTCTTGGTGTTCCCCGTGTGCTTCTGCCTGAGCCCTCGGCAAACACTTGCCTTGCTCTTCTTTCCTCTGGAGCGCTAACTTTGTCTCCTCAAGCTCCTTCCCCAGCTGTTGACTCCTTTCTGCCATTTCTCTCATGGCTTCCAGTTTGCGCTCCGCCTCTTCCAGCTGGGTTTGAAGACAGACCTTCATCTGGATGGCAGCATCTCGCTCCGCTGCCACTCGCGCCAGTTGCCCTTTCAGGTCCGCATTTTCAGCTCGAACGTGCTCTGTCAAACCCACCTGCCCACGGAGGCGAGCATTCTCTTCAGCCAGGCGGGTGTTTTCATTTGTCACCTCCGAGAGCTGCACCTCTAACTCCTCACCAGTTGGGCTGTGGGCGCTCACATGATCAGAGGCCTCTTCACCTGCAGCCACTTGGGCCTGAAGCTCCTCAGCTGCCTTCTCTGAGAAGTCATGCTGCTTGTCTTGTGCCAGCAAAGCTCCAGCAGGCTCTCCCATTTCTCCACCCCTCTGCTGAGGAAGCGATGCCATGCACAGTTCCCCAGTGGGGCTTTGGATGGGCAGGGGCACTTGAGTATTGATCAGGCAACCCATGGTCGCCTGCAGTTGCTTGGATCTTTCTTCCAGCCGCGAGGCGAGGGCAGCTAGGTGAGCATTTATCTGCCGCAGCCTCTCTGCCTCCTTGCGCGCTTCTGGAGAGCATTCCTTTTTCAGGAGGCGGTTCTCCATCTCAAGGGCACTCTGTTGCCTCTCCAGGTCTTCGAGAAGGCGCCGCAGGCGGCTGTTCTGCTTCAGGAGCACCAGGTCTTCCCCCTCTGGCACCTGGAGCTGAGCATCTGCCACAGCCTTGCATGTTGTTTGCTGCCCAGCGCTGCGGCTTTCCGGCGGTCTTTCCTGGGGTGCCGCCGGGGCCTGGGGCCCTTCTCTGCCAGAGGAGCAGGAGCTCTGCGTCTCCTGATGGCCCTGGTGCCCAGGAGGGCCTTCGGGCTGGGCCGTGCAGGGGGAGGCGGGCAGCTCGCCCTCGAACCGCTGCAGGATGTATTTGAGGAAGAGTCTCCTCTCCAGCTGCAGCTGGTTCTGGAGGTGGCGGATGCGGGCGGGCTGGTAGCCGTCCGTCTCCCACTGTAGCTTGCTGAGGACGTCCTGGAGCTTGCTTTGGGCCTCCCCGCTGCTCTTGCTGGGCCTCACCATCTCCTCGGCCAGCTGCCGCTGCAGGTCCCGCGTCTGGTGAACGGCGGCAGTACGTGCCTGCCGCAGCAGCTCCTGTCCCTCGCGGAGCTCAGCCTCCTTCCAGCGCAGCAGCTGGCGGGTCTCTGCCACCCGCTGCCGCTGGTTCAGCTCCTGCAGCCGCCGCACCTCCTGAGCCTGTCGCTGCTCCCACTCAGATCGGAGCCGCTCTGCCAGGAGCTGCCGCTCCCTCTCCAGGGCCGCCTTCAGCTCCCGGGTTTCGGCAGCGAAGCGGCGGCGCAGCTCTTGGGTGCGGAGCCGCTCTTCCTTCAGCTCGGCCTGTCGCGCTTCCCGCTCCCGCCTCTGCTCCTCCTTCTGCGCAAGGCTGCCGGGGGCTTGCGCCGGGCCCCGGCGGGGCAGGGGGTGGCTGCGCGCCGCTGGCCCCCGTCCCGCAACGCCCCGCGCCATGGCGTCAGCTACCAGGCGCTGCTGCCAAAGCTCACCAACGGTTGCGTTCCCTGGGTCTGCGAGGGGCGGCAGCCCCCCGACCCTGTTGCAGCTGCTGCCTCCCTTTCCTGTGCAGAAGCAAAGACAGCGACTGCCACGGCCCGGGTGGCTGAGCGTGGCCTTATATACCTGTCCTGGCCCCGAGCTCACAATGAGGGGTGGGGCAGTATGGCCTTTTATGGCATGTCCTGCCCCCCTGCTCACAATGAGGGGTGGGGCAGTATGGCCTTCTATGGCATGTCCTGGCCCCTGCTCAAAAGGAGGGCCGCGGCATGTTACGTAAGAAAATGCCAAAAGACAAAGATGTCTTCCGAGACATGAGCAAGAGAACTTGAACGACTGACCTCTTCCGTAGAAGTGGGCTTGCTGCTAGAAGAAACCAGACCAAACTGGCTGAAAGCGGCAAAGTGGCATTAAAATTGTGCAAAGTCAGCTAATAAACATACATTAAGCGTCGTTGCATGGGCGGGGTCGCGTGTACAAATGCTCAAAAGCGAATGGTAACAGGCGCTATCATGGCCAAAGCCAACAGTTTGTGTAAATTGTAAATAGGAACACGTGAGTAGTTTTAGGGTTGCGTATAAGGACTCAAGAGCTGTAACACGGGGTCCTCCTCACGCTGCCAGCCGAGAGGCACCTTCATTGCCGGCAAGAAAAAGGGGTTACAACTAGTGTGCACTTCTGCTGCCTTCTTTCCGGTACCGGCACACGAACTAGAAGAGAAGAAAAAAATGCAAACAAATCCACTTTGGGAACATCTCTGAAGTCCCAACCCTGCCGCAGAGAGCCTGGGAGCTCTGAGATCCCTCCCTCTGCTCTGCATTTTGGGATTGGGGGTGAAATCACCCCCGTCAGAGGCGTTGTTTTGATGTTCTTTACAGCCTAAAGCACCCCACGGAGCAGGGGCTACACCAGGACACCTCAGGAGGGATCACGCTCCTCTGGAGCAAAAGCTTCGGTGTTCCTAGGACTCTGAGGAGGCACGGCATGCCGATAGCTCCCTTTGTTCAGGGAACTGGTCAAATGACCTGTCTCCATTTCCCTGATGGTGTCTGAGATGCCTGGCTCGTGTGCACACTCTGTGGATGCTGAAATGCCTTGAGCAACCTGGTCTGATGTCAGAGCTGACCCTGCCTTGAGCCCTAGGTTGCACTAGGGGCCTCTGAAGCTTCCCCCACCCTGAATTGTCCCATGAGGCTATGACTTAGATGCCATCTATTTTGAGAAGCAGGTACATATTTAGATGTCTTCACCTCCCGCTGAATCCCTTTTCCTAAGGAACACTGCGGGAGCTTGCAACACAAGCTCCTGGAAGTGGCTGGGAGGGCCTGGCTGGGGGTCTCTAGCTGAGCCTCCTGCCCAGAAGGAAACGATCACCCTCCCTGCGATCAGGTTGGCTGCAACGCTCCAGAGTGAAAGCTGAAGGCCTCCAAAGATGGAAATCACGGACACCCTCTGAGGGTCCAGCAGGTTTCTAGGGTGTCTTGGGACCACTTCTTCACACAGGTGCCAGGTAGGCCAACAAAGGTGATGCTCACCTGACTCTGGTCCTTGCAGAAGAGGGAGTGCTGATCAGGGTGTGAGAGACTGAATTGTTACCTCGAGCTATCTGTCTCAAAGATTGTTTGTTGTGAGAGACTGGACTGTCACCTCAAGCCATTCATCTCAAGGATTGTTTGCTGTGAGGAGCCACTTATCCCAGAGATGGCTTGTTTAAGCAGGGCACTCCTCTGTCCATCAGGACGATTATCAGGCCACTGAGGCATCCAGGGGAGGAGACAGGCCGGAGCCGGTGAAGCATGCAGGAACGTGGAGACTATCACTGTCGTGGAAACTGCAGTCTTTGAGATAAGGTACTGGTTTCTGGTGTTGATCATGCGAAGGCTGTGTGATAGGTGAAACCTGCAGCGCGTGAAGAGGGCATGAACAGTATGTATGCGCGTGCATCAGACTATGCCCTACAAAAAAACCATGGAGACAAGCCGTGGTGTGCACCCCTCACCGAAGAATTGAAGACTGAGGACCAACGGGATGCCGCTGGATCCATGGTGGTGTGACGGTCTGACAAATTATAGTCAATGTCTCAAACATTCGTTAAAGAACTTTGGTGGAGAAAACGGCCTCTGTAAAAATGCTGGAGTTTTGTGAACAGGACAACGTGGCCGGAGGAGAGGGCCCCACGGAGGGTGGGACCGCACTTCTCCAAAGCCGCAGTTCCTTATCTTAAGTGACCAGGAGAAGGAGCACAGCATATGTGCCTGGAGGAGGAGGCCCCACGGAAGATGGGACTGTGCTTCTATCTTAAGCGGTCATGCCAGCAGAAGAAGAGAGGCAACTCCGCAATGAACCCCCCCACAAAGCTCACCGACCGATTCCAGAGAACCCCGGCAACGGGAACTGCACATGTCAAAACCATCGACTAACACACTATAAAAGAAGGGAGAACGAGTTCTCAGTGCGCGCCCTCCGGAACTGGATCTCTACGCTGGCTGGACCAACGCTGCACCCAGGACTGGTGAAACCCTTCTCTTCTCTCTTTCTTTCTTTCTTTCTCTCATTCTCTCTCTCCCTCTTTTCCTTCTCTCTTTTCCACAGTCCCTACACCTCATCCTTTTAAACATAAACCGTTGACCAAGTCTGAGACTAGGAGTGAGTGGATCTAGCCGCCCCTGGGCTCCTCGTTGAGAAGGAGTCCAGAAAGCAAGGGGGTCTGCTCTGAACCTCGTGACTCAATGGGAGAGCTCTCCTTCCGATACATTTCAGGTTCCTTTCTTCATTTCTTTTTCTACACCTCCCTTCTCTTTTCAAACAGCGGCTTAATGACATGTTGCAGGGTTCATATTGATAAGTTCACTTCTACTTGGGCAAGGTTAGCTAGGCTGAATAAATGTTGATTGTTGTTTGAACTCCCCTGGTGTCGTTTCACCTTCATTCTGACAAAGGAAATCCATGAACCCGAGTCGCTCCAACTTTGGGACGCGACAGGTGGTGACTAGTCTTGCAACTCTATCCCGACTGCTTGCTTGATTTCTGCCTTTTCTTCCAGTCTATCCTAGCGCTACTGTTTTCTACTTTTGATAATTAAAGCTCTTTCGGGTATGAGGAGATTGAAATAGACGGACGCCTGTAATCTTGAGAGCAGACAACAGACGACACTTTATTGCTAAAACACACACATACTTATAGTCACATATTCTGCAAAGTCACTGTACACGCGCACAAGCATAAAATATGATTGGTTATATCAACACTGTACACGCACATAAACATAAGATATAATTGGTTATACTAACTCTGTACACGCGCATAAACATAGGACATAATTGGTTATACCAATTAAAACACGCGAAACTTGTCTCAGTCTAATTGGTCAAGATAAACTGCCGAATTGAGGTTCTTTGTGCCAAGTTCCCTTTATCGTGGAATGCGCACCTGTGTTCTTCTAATTGGCATCTTTCTTTTTTAGTCTTCTTGTTTATTCTGTTCAAGGTCTTCTAAAGGCCTCTGGAATGCTCTTGCGACCGATGTTAGCTAAACATGTGTCCACAATTCCCCCTTTTTTGTTTTTTGTCAATTAACACAGCCTTACTTGATTCATCAATTAATTCCTAAACACATTGCAACATACAAGGCACACAAATTAAAATACAAAAAAAAAACCCAATACGAGATAAATCAAAACTATCTTAACTCATGATTTAAGAGCAGCTCTATTTTGCAAGGTTGTGTGTCTAATACTATATACATCTAACAGTAAATCAGATAATACTACACCAATCTGTATTCAGGGATCCCAGAATTTGTGATTCCTGGGGTGGCAATGAGGGTGAATGCCCGATCCGTGGAAACCAGGCATTCCCATCCATTGAGTCCATGACCTGCTGTACAGGGGTCTCCATCAATAAGTTCTTAAACTTTGTTGATGTCAGTGGAACCCCCTATTAAACCTATGAAAAAGGGATTGCTTAGTGTTGCTGTACAGAGGCATAAGCAATCTTGTCCGGTCATGTCAGCCAGGGTCATCCAGATGTTTTCTTTGGCTTGCGGTGGTATCCATGACTACGTCCCTCCAAGGACTGTGAAGAAGATGGACCATCCGTACATTCTTGTGTTGTCTTGTTCCGCGAACTCAGCCCAGCAATTGGTAGGTGCCAGCTTTACGTGGGCGTCCCCACAGAGGCAACGACGGCCTTGCCATACACCAACCCGATGCTCTTCGGAAAATCCCGGTATTTGTACATTTGTAGAGGAACGGATTTCAGCACACGTGGCCAGCGGGTGCCAAAATTCGCCTCGGTTGCAACATGGGGAGTCTATGACGCATGCGCTCGTTGGCCAGGCGCGCTGCACGAGTCATAGCCATCCTGTCTAATTGGTTCATGGGCTTTGTGATGCGGTTGCAATGCACAGAGAATCTTGACCTGTTATGTTGGCCAAGGTGACCTACAAGATCTATGAACACAATTAATTAAACACAGTAAAAGCAACATTATACCTAATAAAATACACAAGAATAAAAGAAACCCCGATTTTTAACAAAGATACAAACCAACTCCTAAGTCCCCATACCGCAGCTAAATGCTCTAAGCCGAAATGACAGCTTTCTTAATTGCGATAAAACTCTTGCAGCTCCTTCTTGCCTCTGCAGTTCTGTTACCTTGTTTATTAATTGCTCCACTGTCCAAGTTCCTCATGTCCGTTGTTTCTCTGGTGGTTCAAAGTCCATTCATACTGCAGCTGTCACGTACTCCGGTCCACTCATGTTAACTGCGGCCTACTTATGCTAACTCTAAATAATCAGGCTCAAAGAAATGTTCCCCATTTTCCATGAAATCTCCCACAATTTCCCCCCTTTTTTTTTTTTTTTTTTTTTTTTTTTTTTGCAAGCCAAGTTACAAGAAATGCTTTTGCAATCATACGTTCAACTATTTTTATGATATGTGGTACAATCATTACAACTGCTAATATTACAATTAAAATAACTAAGCCATACATAAGCAAATCTTTCAACTATCCCGTAATTCCAAAACTTGTTAGCCGTCCACTTAACCCTGTGTCAGTTATCGTGAGCCTTTTACTGTGAATCATATTGATATCGGGTGTTAGTAACGTAAGTTGTCCGAGGCTACATGGCCTCCTGTTACGTTTCGCATCCCCAGAGGTAAAGCAGCTGGAATAGAAAAAAAAAATGTGATATTCTGGAATAGATATAGTTACACCAAGCTGTAGCATTTCTATATACAGGCAAAATAGCATTTACATTCTGACCCTTTTGAGTGGTGTTATAGGTGTAATTAAACATCACACAGGCATTCATGATGACTGATCTTAACAACTCTAACTCTTGAGGTTCTTGTAATACTTGAGGCAGGTGTGCATACAGCAGGAAAAGTAAACATGGTATCTCCTTGCTGTAGAGCTTTTCTCGACAGCGTTGCATCAAACTATGTGTATTTTTTCCCAAATCATTAAGTGAATCGTCACGGATAGGTACAGAGTTAAAGGGATTAGCAGGAAAAGGAGATACAGGTAGTGTAGTAAAGTCAGGTTCCGTTTTAAGTTCTGCAGACCCTGGAGAGGGAGTAGCAGGCGATTGGGTGGGGGGGGTGGGGGACGGCGGCGGCACGGCAGTGGTCCCGGCCGCGCAGAGGCCGCGGGAGGCAGCGGCGGGACGGCCGCGGCAGGCAGCGGTGGAGGTAATGAGGGATATAAATCCAGCTCTTTTTCAGAGTCCACCCTGCCTGATGCAAAAGAATTATTATCGGAATCAGAATCCTGCTCGTTAGCGGCCTGCTTACAGACTGCCTCCTCAAAAGCAGTATCAGGTTGTACTGATATGATTTTCTCTGCTGGCTGTAAATGCACCAGCGTAGTATAAATAAATTTCCATGTCAACAACAAGGTTTTAGCAAGCATTCGTGAGTCATGTGGAGTTAAGGTTGACCCAGAAAATGTATGGGACAAAACTGCCTGTGTAAAAGGCGATTTTAAACCATACTGAGCAATTGTAACCTTTTTTTATGATTTTCCAATCAAATGGAACCCATTGATTAGGTCCACCCCCAGCTCCAGCAATAACCAGAAACGCTGTGGGAGCTGCTATGATTTCTCCCTCAATTAAGGCATCGTGAATAATTCCTCGCTATCTATTCCGGGGGTCCGTTGTTTCTGGAAAGGTGGGGATCGGTTCCCTGGGACAAGGAAGGGGCAGAGGTAGGAGGAAGCGGGGGGGGGAAAGGGTGCATCAAAGGATACGGCTGGCAGTTTTTCTCGCTTCACAGCAGCTTCCAGTTGTGCCAGCTTTTCTATTACTGACTGCAACTGCTGCGAAGTGAGCTCCGGCCCCTCTTCCTGATTCTGTAGGGTTTCCTTTAAGTGTACGGTTAGGGAGGTTTGGGAACTGTCAGATGGCTGATTAATATCAGTAGTCCCAGGGAGTGGAGCCGAAGTCAAGGGCACAGGAGCAGGCAGACAAGCTCTGGGAAAGCCAAAAGTCTCTCTCGCTGTATTATGTTTTTCTCCCTGCGTTTCCCCTTCGCATGCGGTTGGAGAGAGAGCAGCAAAAGCAGACGCAGGCGCTTTACGATCTGCTTTCATTTCTTGCAGAGTTGTCTTAATTTATTTCCATAAAGTTGCAAGACCTTTAACTTCTTTAGACCCGTCACTAATTTCATCCCATAGGGAGGTTCCGATAGCTTCCCAGGTACTAAGCTCAAAAGCTGTACCCACACTAATTAAAAGGTTTCTGTCCTTGCTTCATTGTAAAAGCCGCTTTAAACAAGCTTCATCATATTTTATGCCTCTCTTAGAGAGAATATGTTGAAGGAGATTTAGGACCGCTTCTTGCTCTTTGTCCAACCCCATCTCCTTCTCCGACCGCTCACCTGATTAGGGCGAGATTCCCTTTTTCTATTCACTTGCGCGCGCTTCCTTGTCTTCCCCAGCTCAGCTGGTCATCCTGCCGGGGCAGCAGGAATAATTTCGGCCGGCCTCTCCGCTCCCTCTCTCCGTCGGCTCCCGTCGAAAAATTCAACACCGATCCGAGGGTCCCTTGTTAGGGCACCAATTGCGGAGGCTCAGGACATCACACACAGACCAATGTGATCAGGTGAAGCCCGTTAAAATTTGACCAGAAAATATATTCTCCAATAACGCCTGACTAAACAGAGCAGACAGTCCATTAGCCATTACTGTTTTCTGTTCTTCTTTTATTAAATCCCAATTGAAAGGTTGCCACACGTTTGGGGCATTCTGCCTGACTGTAACTGGAAAAGCCACAGGATTTAGACCTTCAGTTAACATTTTATCATTTATGTCCTTCCATCACTTTTTATAGCTTCTCCTGGGGATGTATCTGCCTCATAGGGAGGTGCAGAGGGGATAGGTCTCTGCTCGAGAGGCAGGTTACTTAAAAGTTGATTGTTGCCTTCATTAATGACATCTCCCTCGGTGTTTAATTGCTCATCACTGTCCGAATTATTTACCACCTCGCCACACACACTTTTCTCTTTTTCCGGGGTATTTTCAATTGAAATTTTTACAGCAGCAGCCACCTCCTTTTCTGCCTTAAGGGCTTTCAACGTTTCCAGCACCAGTCTCCACGTAGCAGAGATTTTCTGAGCCTTCACGTCCCCACGCGATACAAAGTCCCAAATTACTTTTCCCATTTCTTCCCAATTGTTAATTTCAAAGACTTCTATATTCGAAGTGGGGGCACCATGGTCCTTAAGCCATTTCAGCATCATACGTAAAGTATTTGAATCATATTTAACTCCTCTCATGGAGAGGATATGCGAAAGCATTTGTACAATTGCCCCTTCTTCCACAGACATCTGGGCACCCATTTTAATCTTTCTAGCCGCTCACCTTACTTCCAAACGAGCAGGGTGATTGATCTCCCGGGAGAAAGTTGTCCGCTCAGTCCAGCCGGCTAGACGACCGTTCGGCTAGAGTCTCCTCCGGACGCACTTCCAGCAATTCCAGCGTTTTCTTGACCCGCTATCATGTCGGGGTCACCATTTGAGGAGATTGAAATAGACGGACGCCTGTAATCTTGAGAGCAGACAACAGACGACACTTTATTGCTAAAACACACACATACTTATAGTCACATATTCTGCAAAGTCACTGTACACGCGCACAAGCATAAAATATGATTGGTTATATCAACACTGTACACGCGCATAAACATAAGATATAATTGGTTATACTAACTCTGTACACGTGCATAAACATAGGACATAATTGGTTATACCAATTAAAACACGCGAAACTTGTCTCAGTCTAATTGGTCAAGATAAACTGCCGAATTGAGGTTCTTTATGCCAAGTTCCCTTTATCGTGGAATGCGCACCTGTGTTCTTCTAATTGGCATCTTTCTTTTTTAGTCTTCTTGTTTATTCTGTTCAAGGTCTTCTAAAGGCCTCTGGAATGCTCTTGCGACCGATGTTAGCTAAACATGTGTCCACACGGGTATACAGCGTTTGACGTTGCTTGCGTCTTAATCTTGCTCTTGGGATCATATCGACACCTTCCCCGACATTGGATCGGGACACAGGGGTGGAAAAAGCATTGTCAGCCTTGGCTGTAGTGACCATGAAACAGCGGGTGAAGATTCTTGCCTCTTCAGGGGACTTTTGGTGGGAATCCCATGGGCAGCAGCACTCAAGGGCACCAGACCTCAGTACAGCTGGTCTTTCAGGCCTAGGGCCACCTCTGCCCTCCACCGAGGCACCCGGAGTAACCCCCTTGGAGGAGCTCTACATGTCTGCGGTGGGGACGTCGGATCCCTCGGCCCTGCAGGTGCCTAAAGGAAACTCCTGGCCCCAGCACCAGGCCTGGTCGCCGGCGCAGCCCACCTTCTTCTCACAGGGGTCAGCATGGCACGGCAAGGCCCCAGGACCCCACGGGGAGACCCCTGCTCTGGGGTCTGTCCTGGCACGACTCCATTGTCCCCAGCCCAGGAAGATCTGAGAGGGGCCCCACAGCTGGCAGCCCCCAGCCTCCGTGTCACCCACACGTCGTCTCACCAGCCGCCAGGGTGCTATTAGGGAAAGAACAGATACACTCCCCTTTCGGTGTCTTTTGATGAGCTTTAATTAACTCCGTGGTGCTGGCTGGGGCCAGGTATTGCGGAGGGATTCCTCTGGTGCCTGCCTCACTCGGAGGTCCCCGTCGTCCTGCCGCCCCGAGAGATCTGGAGCAACAACACAGGCAGCGCCGTGGGGACCTGGTCCCGGCCAGGCGCTCCCCTGGGCACCCCGCTCCAGGGACCCGTTCGCCAGGGATCTTCCCACAAAAAAAGACATCCCGAGCAGCAGTATCTCAGTGAAAGCCCTCTGAGCCCTTCCTTCCCCATCTCCTGCCTTACCTCAGCAAAGAAAGCTGTAGCTGTCACCCGCAGTTTAACTGAGCAGGAATCCGGCCACGGCAAGAGGTTCTTCACCAGACAGGGGGAGACGAGCCCAGCGTGGAGCAGGACGCTGCGCAGGGGTCACAAGCGGGGGACACACAGTTACCCAGGAAGGCCACAGGCCGGGCCTCCCAAATTCACTTGCGCCGATGCAGGCACTATTCTTCAGCTCCCGACGGCTTCCCGGGCACGCCGGCAGGCTCCCAGCGGCCACGTCCCTGGGCACGGCCCTGCAGGAGTTGGCCAGACGCATCCCTGGGGCTCTTACCTGCTCAGGAGACGCACCCCCCCCAGGGTGAGCCAGGGGGTCTTCCAGGCGAGCCCACACTCCTCGATTCACGAGCAGCTGCGTCCCTTTCTGCGCCATGCATTTGCCCAGCACCAACTCTAGAGCTGAAAGGAAAACCCTGGCAACAGAAACAAAACGCAAAATAAACAAACCCAATCAAACAAAACAAGTGCAAATAGCACCACCGCCAGAAACCCCAAGAACTCTCAAATCACAAGCAGGTTAGGGGAAGACTGATCTGCAGCAGAGCTAAATACCCCTGGAAGGATGCTCCACAGCCTTCCAGCCTGCAGCTAACGACACTGGCATTTTCTTCGTGCCCCAGACCCCCCGAAGCAGAAGAAAACCCACGCCTCTAGACTGACTCCACGCTAGGTATCAACCAAGGCCAACACCTCACCCCTCTTCCCACCAGCCTTTGGCCAAGAACGACACCAGTGCCCGCAAGAGTCACAGCTCCCAGCGGGGGTCCGTTGAGGGAGTGCAATGCTATTGCGCACGCAAGGGTATGCAGGAGGCAAGATGACGGCCGTCCGCAGTATGAGCTGCGTAAGACCTTCCTGCCTGGGAGCTGGAGTTTCTCCATGAAGGAACAGAAGTAAAACCAACCACGACGACCGCTTTCCACATCTAGGAAGTGGGGCAGGCGAAGCCCTCCCTCAGCCCCACAAAGGCACAGGCCTTGGCACGGCGGGGAACTGAAGCCAGCCCCTCCATCTGCCCCTTCGGCTCCTTACCCGCACGGCTTCTCCACGTGCATTTGGCACTCGAGGAACAGTTCTCTCCAGGTGCTCATGAGCAAAAGCAGCCTCTCCCCACCCAGCATTTCTCTGGCCCACCTGAGGAGGCTGGGAAGGAGGTGGGGAAGCAGTCGCCTGAGCTCCTCCGTGCTCCTCAGGGCAAGCACCACCTCGGAGATGGCACGGGTGATCTGCAGAGAAACATGACCAAGAACCACCTGTTCAGGGAAGGTCTTTTCCCACCAGCCTGGTTCCCCCGCCTGCCTGGGGTGGGGGGTCACTGTCCGCAGTTGTCACTTCTGCGACAGCCTTGTGGCTCAGGAGTACCAAACTGGCCTGGCTCCCCACACTCCTTGAGGCCGGCCCAGCACAGCGCCCTGCGCATCTCCGTGGGCACCCGCAAAGGGCACCTGACTCCCTTGCGCCCAGGTGTGAGCTGGCAAGCAGATGCCCAGCTGCAGAAACGTGTCTGCCGTTGAACGTACCGTCAGAGTCTCCACAGCCGTCTGACGGTTGTGCCGCTTACAAGTGGAGGAGTCCGTCCCCAGGCGGTGGTTTCCTGCTCTGTTTAGTTTCTGCACTAAGCACCTCAGGATCCGAATCCCAAGGATGCTTCTCCCCAGGCTCCTCCACAGCTCCACCGTGTCACTGCAAGGGAAGAGACGTTCACCCCTGAGCCCGTATCCTTGCGGTCCTGCGGTGCCCTCAAACCTCCTCACCTGCAATGGGGCTTACAACGCCCCACTCACAGCAGAGACACAAGCACGCAGTCTTGCAACACTCCAGACTGCTCGGGCAGAAAAAAAAGACCTGCTTCTCAACCGGACCCCCCCAGGGCAAGGAAGCTGCAGGGTCCCTGTTTGACCACAGCGGGGAAGTGGGGAGTGCACGTACCTGTCCATCAGCAGACTCTTCTGGAGGAGACTGCTGGTTACGGGCTCCTGGTGAAAGTGGGTGAGGAGAAACACTGCACGGAGCAGGAAGGGCCTGTGGGTGCTCTGCTGCATGTAGGTGTAAAGGGTGTTCAAGATTTTTGGCACCTGAATGGAAGAAGAGGAGAAAGAAGGGCTCGGTGCATGCTTTACCCCCTCCTGTGGGGCCCAGACACAGTCACTCGGCACATGAGCGCCCTTGACACAGAGTCCAGATCCAGCTCGAAACCTCACGCCTTCCACCCTGCCTGACCCTGGCTCACATCTGGAGCCCAGCGTGCTCTTGGCAATCGTGCGCATGCACGCACACACGTGCACACGCTCACACGCACAGCCTCGGTTGCTGCTTGTGCCTGGGCCCAACCGTATGAGCAGCTGCGTGCCCTGTGTGCACACCAGTACCCCCAAGTGCTTCTCCACAGGGCTGCTCTCAATCCCTTCATCCCCCAGCCTGTATTGATAGTGGGGGTTGCCTGAACCCAGGTGCAGGACCTTGCACTTGGCCTTGTTGAACCTCACGAGGTTCACCTGGGCCTACTTCTCAAGCTTGTCCAGGTCTCTCTGGATGGGATCCTGTCCCTCAGGTGTGTCAACTGCACCACTCAGCTTGGTGTCATCTGCAAATTTGCTGAGGGTGCAGTCACTCGATCCCTTAGCATAGCTTTAGGGAGGATCTGCTCCATGACCTTCCCAGGCACAGAGGTGAGGCTGACTGGTCCCTAGCTCCCACGGTCCTCCTTTCTACCCTTTTAAAAAATGGGTGCAATGTTTCCCTTTTCCCAGTCACCGGGGACTTCACCTGACTGCCATGACTTTTCCGATATCGTGGAGAATGGCTTGGCAACTACCTCAGCCAATTCCCTCGGGTCTCCGGGATGCATCTTGTCAGGTCCCATGGGCTTCTGCATGTTCAGGTTCCTCAGGTGGTCTCAAACCTGACCTTCTCTTACAGCGTGTCGTGGCTTCAGCCCAGCCGGTAACAAAGCACCACGCAGCCACTCGCTCACTCCTCCCCACCCCGCTCCGCTGGGATGGGGAGGAGAATCAGAAGGGAGAAAAGAAAAAGAAATGGAACATTTTGGGTTGCGCTAAGGACAGTTTACTGGGACAACTCAAAAAGAGAAGTTACAACAACAACAATGGTACTAATAAAAGAATATGCAAAACGAGTGATGCACAGTGCAACGGCTCACCACCTGGAACCTGACACTCTGCCGCTTCCCACACCGAGAGCAGAGAGCTCCCCCCAGCCCGCTCCCCATTTGTATAGTGAGCATGACTGCACATGGTATGGAATAGCTCCTTGGCTAGTTCAGGTCAGCTGCCCTGGCTGTGCCCCCTCCCAGGCTCCTGTGAAAATTAACTCTATCCCAGCTGAACCCAGGACACAGCGGGAGGGACTTTGCTCCCTCAGTCCCTGCCTTGAGGCCCATCCACTCAAGAGGTGCGGGAAGAGAGCTTGCCGGTGAAGAAGGAAGCATAACAGTTGTTGAGTACCTCAGCCTTCTCCTCGTCTGCTGTTACCAGTCTGCCAGTTGTGTTCATGAGGCGGTTACCCTTCCTTTGACCTTCCTTTGCTGGCTGACATACCTAGAGAAGCCCTTCTTACAAGTCTTTTTTGGGATGTCCTGGTAGTGTGGGAGCTCCCAGGAACCTTGTGGCTCAGGTTCACATCCTCACCCCTGCACCAGCAGAGCCCCGCTGCCCCACAGCCAACCTGTGCAGACACCACACGGTGCAGGGTGCATTCAGGGGTGGGGAAGCATCCCCCTGGCATGGTCTGCACAACAGACCGTGGTGCCCAAGAGTCTGAAGACCCCCCCTGCTCCAGGGCCTGGGAATGGGTGAGCCTGGGAAGGGCTGGATGCTCCCCCAGTACAGATGGAGCTGGTCACATTTGAAAGATCAGCCCTCCCCTGGACTGGTCAGGACTGGGGCTGCCTTTTGAGGGTAAGAGCCAGCAGACGGGGTGGGGGAGGCTGTCTCAAGGACATGTGCTAGGCCCAGGGACTGAGTGAGGGACAGCAGCAAACTCACGGGGCTGCTGGGTCATGCTTCCGTCAGTGCCAGCCCCGACACAGGCTGCCAGCCCCCGTTTCGATGTCACTCTTCAGGAGGGACGATGGCAAAAAGGCATGGGGAGTGGGAGGCACCAGTCCTTCTGCAGCCATTTCCCAGGCCTGCTGGAGCACCAGGAACCAAGCACCAGACCAAGAACGTCTGGCTCTGCACTGTGAGCGTGCTTCAGGTTATCCACGGTCTGGCAACAGTTTTGAATGAGCTGAACATTGTCATGTTTTGCGATGCAAACTCTAGCCCAGGTCAGATCCCATGTCACCTTCTCCTGAACATTCTGGTCATTCCTGGGCTCTCCTTGTGCTCCCCACTGGCCCTCAGAGCTGGGTGCGCATCACTGCTGCGAAGCCCCGCTCTGGGGCTCTGTGGAGATGGAAGGTGCTTGAAGGGAATATGGTACATTTCCAAGGAGAGCAGAGGTTCAGTTGTGCCTGAAGGTGACATGAATGACTCTCCAGCCTCTCTTCCTTGTGCCTGCTGGCTCCCCATTTCCTCCTCGGGGATTGTAGAGTGCTTCTTTTCCTTTGGATGCCTGCGTTTAGCACTTTCCTTTGAGTGAGTCCACTGTGGGCCATCTCTCACTGTGTGGGGCTCCAGTCACTGCCCGTCCGAGGCACACGCTGTCCATGTTGACCCCTGGGGTCTCCAGGCAGCTCCAGACTCTCTTCCTGAAGGACATCATGCGCGTGTCACATGTGCGACAGCCCAGGCCATGTACCTCAGTGGCTCCGTGACTGCTCACCATCTCCACTGTCACTAGACACCAGTGGGTAAGTCCCAAATCCAAGCTGCAGTCTCTGAAAGGCACCAGCAAGACAATGACTTTTTTGCTCCTGAATCCATGGAGCGACAGGCCCCTTTGGGGAGCATTTGCTCATGCCTGTTCTTGTCGCCAGCTTTGGATGAAGAGCGCAGTCTTCAGGCAGCGCGCTGGGGAGATGCCATTTTATCACGAGGAAGCTATGGGAGATGCAGCTGTGATGCAGTCTTTGAAAGGTTTGTCATCTGAGAGTCAGGTGACACAGAGAAGGTACATTCATCCTTAGCAGTAAAGTCAATCCAAACATTTATGTTCTACAGATAATAATAATAATGACAATGATAAACGAACAAAGCACGTGCCTGCAATAGGATACCATGGGAGCCATTTGTGTAGAGAGAAGTTTGTAACTACCGAAAAATGTCCATTAAAACACTTTCCTCATGGCATCCTTGAGATCTTGGTTCCTCAAGCTGTAGATGAGGGGGTTCACTGCAGGAGGCACCACCGAGTACAGAACAGCTACCACCAGATTGAGGGAATGGGAGGAGATGGAGGGGGGCTTCAGGCAGGCAAATGTGGCAGTACTGACATAAAGGGAGAACCACGGCCAGGTGAGGCAGGCACGTGGAAAAGGCTTTGTGGCGTCCCTGCTCGGAGGGGATCCTCAGCACAGCCCTGAAGATCTGCGCATAGGACAGCACAATGAAAACAAAACACCCAAAAGCTAAAATAGCACTAAATACAAGAACCTCAAATTCCCTGAGGTATGAGTTGGAGCAGCAGAGCTTGAGGATCTGAGGGATTTCACAGAAGAACTGGTTCACGGCATTGCCTTGGCAGAGTGGCAGTGAAAATGTATTGGCAGTGTGCAGCACGGCATAGAGGAAACCACTGCCCCAGGCAGCTGCTGCCATGTTGGCACAAGCTCTGCTGCCCGGGAGGGTCCCGTAGTGCAGGGGTTTGCAGATGGCAACGTAGCGGTCATAGGCCATGAGGGTGAGAAGAAAATACTCCACTGACATCAAGAAGAGAAAGAAAAAGACCTGAGCAGTGCATCCTGCATAGGAAATATCCCTGGTGTCCCAGAGGGAGTTGGCCATGGATTTGGGGACAGTGGTGGAGATGGAGCCCAGGTCGAGGAGGGAGAGGTTGAGGAGGAAGAAGTACATGGGGGTGTGGAGGTGCTGGTCGCAGGCTACAGCGATGATGATGAGGCCGTTGCCCAGGAGGGCAGCCAGGTAGACTGCCCAGGAAGAGCCAGAAGTGCAAGAGCTGCAGCTCCCGCGTGTCTGCAAACTCCAGGAGGAGGAACTGGGTGATGGAGCTGCTTGTTGGGCATTTGCTGCCTCTAGGCATCGGGGTCTGTTTAAGAAGGAAAAGACAGTCAGAAGTTTTTGAGAGATTTTTCAAGGAAAAAACCCTAAAATCTTCTGACAAAAATGGAGCATCAGCACCTAGTTCCCATTGAAGACATCTCCAGGCAGGTCCTACAGGGTCACTGTCAGAAAAGAAGCTGACCTGCACCCCCACCCAAAGCCCAGAGACCAAGGGCACCACGTACACGTGGAGACACAAGGAGGAATATCGCAGTACTCCCACCAGATGAAGCAAAGTGACAAGGACAGACAGGCATGCAGCGAGGCCTTCTCCTTACCTCCCTGTACTCACCACCTCACAGACAGTGGCACTCCCGGGCAGGTGCTTTTAGCCACGTTGTTGTGTAGCACGTTGGAAGACGCATGCACCTCTCCTTCTGGAGGTCCAAGCTGCCAAAGGAGGGTGTCTCATGTCCTGGGCCCCACAGCCTTGGGAGCAGAGGCTCTGCTGAGTGGGAGAAGGAGTCCAGAGGATTCCTCAGGAGAAGGTGTCTGCACCGCAGGGGATGAAGGCAGGTGCTTGAATCACCCACCTCCCACGGCGTTTCTGCGAGTAGTTGACTCTCCCTCCCTCTTCGGTCTCTGCTGCCTGGAGCCAGTCCCTGCTGGCATCTGCTTCTCGGTCCCCACGTCTCTGCCATGTCCTCGCTCACAGACCCCATCCCACCAGTGCGTGCTCAACTCTGCCCTGCAGATGCCTCCTGGCAGCAGGACACTGCCCAGGGGCATCTCTGTGTGTCCATGGTCTGAGGAGCAACTCGGACAAGTCCGAATGAGAGCTGGGGTCTCAGTGCCTTCTCCAGAACAGAGAAATAAATTCCTATTCCCCCACTGCCCGCCCAGACAACCAAGAGGAGAAAACACAAAGCACAGACTCCTTTCCTTTCATTTAACCACCACCTTGGCATTCCTCTTCAAAACTGCCCTCAGAGATGTCCTGGGGTGATGTGGAGCTCCGAGCAGCCCTGGCCCACGCAGCACCCTCCCAACAGCAGAAGGACCCTGCCCTGCCGGGGGTTGCCTCCTTCCACCCACAGCTTCTCCCCAGAGTGCCGTGGGGAGCAGAGCCCCGGCACACAGAGCCCTGGGGTGCAGGGACCCTGCTCTGAAGGACAGCCCTGGGCACCCCTGGGTGCACGCCCGGCTTCACACCCCTGCAGACAACCCCGGGAAAAGGGACCTGTGATGATGCCCTGTCCCCAGAGGGTGCAGCAGGGAAGCCCTGCTCTGCTGCACATCCTTCTCCACGCGAAAGAAACCCTGAGAGCCATCCTGGCAGATCCTATCTGCTCTGGGATGTGCCAGCTCTAGGAGACCCCTCCAGGAAACTCCGGTACATTGCCCTGCAGCCAGAGACTTACTGGGTTATGAGCTGTGATGATGATTCTTCCCCAGTGAGCTCTCGGCATCCTCCCACTCCACACTGCCTGTAACCTCTCTCTTGCTCCTCGCCTCTCCTCTCACTGCCTGCAGGCAGTGCTGCGCTTTGCAGAGGAGCTGCTCCTGGGCAGAGCTGTCTTTGTGCAGCGCTGCTCCTTTGCCACGAGCTCCCCCCGTCCCAGGAGCCCAGCAGCAGAGGACCAGCCCAAGGCAGCCCTTTCTCTGACCCCTCTGCGCTCCCTCCACGTGTCCCTGGGGCTCCAGGGCTGACAGAGCCTGAAAGGCAGCAGGGTCATCCCTGGGGAGCGTGCTTTGGAGTCCTCAAAGTAATCACTAATGGTCCCTCTCTCAACAGCAGAGAGGGACTGATTCCTGCGGCAGAAATTGTTCTAACAGAGCATGGTTGTCTGCGAGAGGCGTCGATGTTCCCCTCCGGACACCGCCGTTCCTGTCCCGTAACAAAAAGGACACGCGGGCAGGGAGGGGTTGGCTTCCCCTTTGCCAGAGCTGTTGTTCGGCTGAGGCAATGCAGGCATGTCATCCCCAGCTGGAAGAAGCAGGATTCAGCTCCCCCCATGCAGCCCACACAGCCAGAGGAGCTGGGATTCCTCTTGCTTCAATTCCGGGGGGGACAAAAGCATTGCCTGCAGGTGAGCCCCTGCTCTGATTCCCTGGTCTTTGTTCTGTGGGCACTCGGTTGCTCACCCACAGGACACTTGCTGATGACTGAGGGGCCAGGGTTCGTCCAAGACGTATGCAAGTGTTTGCAAGCTCTGGTGGAAAATCTCTGAGAATACCCACAGCCTTCCCGAGCCTCAGCTGAGGTCCAGAGCGGGAATGGGGATATCCTTGGCCATCCTGCGTGACACTGGACCTGCACGTTCAGGGCACCTGAATGCACCTTGTCACATATATCTCTGGAGCACATGGAGCTCTTGGGCTGACCAAGCACCGGGGCGCACCAGAAGGAGACCCCGGTGTCTCTCTCTCCACTGCATTGACTAGAGTACCAGTCACGGCAAAGCTAAGACACGTCCACATCCCTGTGCTGAAGACACCTTATTTATTTCATTACTGAATGGCATCAAGGAAAAAGCCTCCAGTGCCACGCCAGGTGCTAGAGCGCCAAATACAACTGCCACTCAGCAGGCAAACCACAGCACAGGACCTCCAGGGGAGCCGTGCCCTGGTGGAGCTGGTGTGGGGCAGGCACCCAAGGGCCTGCCAAAGGGTCCGGTGCCTGTCTGCCATCGCCCTGAACAGCAACACCACGCCACAGACGCAATGGTCCATCCCTTGGTGGTGCCGCAGGACAAGGAGGCAGGCCACAGCAGGGTGCCCAGCCCTGTGCTTGTGCTCTCCACCCGGGACCGTTCTCCTCTCTCTGAACCTCTCCTCCCATGCCTGATGGCTGTGCGGAAGGAAGGTGATGATGGCAAGTCCACAGTCACAGTGGGGATGGACCAAAAGGTGTCCACCTCCAAAGACTTTCTCTGCAGCACCCTCTCCTTGCTGGAGTTTGTCCTACAAGCCCCACAGCCCTGCCAGCATTTCTGCAGAGTCACCAAACGCCTCTCTGGGGACACGGTGTCATCCCCAGCCGTGTTTCTCTGGCCTTGGAGACAGCAGGGCAGTCTGTGGGCAGTCTCAGTTCCCTGTTGCACGAACTTCTGTCAAACACTCTAGCGTGTGAAGCAGCGTGGGGGTCCTGGGTCCCTGTTACCGTATCTGCCTGCAAGGAGTCTGTGCCCAGCCCCGGTGCCACGGCTGGGATGCTGCAGCCCAAACGTGCACAGGCAGGAGGAGCTGGAGCCTCACAGCACTGTGAAGGTTTGGATGAAATTAGATGTGGTGGGACAGCTTGCTCACCTGGGGTGCTGCAAAAGAGGGATAGAGGCTCTGCAGAAGAGAGTGCCAGGGAAGGTGAGCACTGGGGCTGGCCCTGTGTGAAGGGGCAGCTCGGATGTGTGGAGCTCTTCCAGGATGGGTTAGCTTCTGTCACTGAGGATTAGAGGAAGCAGGAAGGGTGACATCGTGCTGGCAGTTCTGAACCTCTCCATGAGGGTGAGGAAGCAGGAGAAGTCTTCTGTCAGCAGCCCAATGAAGACTGCAGGTCAATGAGCCAGTTTCCTGCTGGGGACTAATTGCCCTGGCATCCATGGACCAGGTCCAACAGGGTGCAAACAGTCTGGAGGATCTCGGGACAACTTCTTCAGACAGCTCCTAGGTGGGCCAGCAAGGGCCCTGGGTGCTTCACCTGGCCCCAGTACTGGCAAACACGGAAGATGTGGTCAGGGATGTGATACTCGTGGTGCATACCTTGGCTGATGTCGGACCATTGAAATGGGTGGGGTCCCAGAGACGGCGCGGTGGGCGCGGTTTGAGGAGAGCAAGTGGCTGGAGCCTGGGCTCCAGAGGAGTAAGACTTTCCTTAGGCAGGGGACTGATACTGGTGGTGGTGTCCCAGGCCCTTGTGCCTGAAGGCGGAGTCCCTGAAGAAACAAGCCAGCAGTGGCGGGGGGATAAGTCAGGTGATAAGGCCAGAACATTAACCAAGCAATTAAGTTTACTAAGAGTAAAGAAGGAGTGTTTTAGACAATCAAAAGAATAAGAAGGAATGTTTTTAGAGCATGCTATGTTAGTGGTCGTTAGTGATAAGTAGACCACTAGGCAACATTATGTGGCTGGGCTGAGCCAAGTGGGAGCTAAGCTACCATGCTCCCAGCTGGGGCAAGCAATTCGAAAGATATAAGCGGACTCGGCTAATCAGTTGTTCTTCCTCCTTGGTTTGGTGAGCTGGGACTGAATAGCCTGTGTTTTTTTTATAGAGCCAAGGACGCCTGTGGGTTTGGAAGGGACCTTAAATGTTAGGAGGCGTGCATAGGCAGGAGACCCTGAGGGTGACGAGCCCCTGTACCCTGTGAGTGGGCTCGAAACCACCTAGCTTCGGTTAACAGCCGAAACGCGCTACCGATTGCGCCACAGAGACTCCGGAAGGGGGCTCCCGGGGTCCCAACGGCAGGCAGATGTTTGGCCATCGCCAGGGAAGCAGAGCTTTCCTAGCGCGTAATGGTGACTTGGGGAAGAGCAACACCACAACCCTCAATGCCCACCCTTCATCCTTGTCTCCTGAGCGACGGACCTCCCCTCACGGCATTCCTGGTCGCAGTCCGGCCCGTTCCCTGCCCGCTGCATGACCACCCCCCATCTGCAATGCAAAGGAGGCCGCACCAAATTCACTCCTCCTGGAAGCCTTGCACCAAGGTGGGGGGCCCCCCCTTGGACTTCAAGAAGCGCAAAGGGGCCTCGGGAGTTCTAATCCCTCCACAAGATGTTCTTCCTCAACTGGGGTTTTTGACATGCAGAATGGTGACGGAGCACGTGGGTCATCCCTACATTGAATGGAAAGCCTACAGAGCTTCTTAACTTCTCAGTTAGTGTTAGGCGGTGACTGGGCAGTGCCTAGGGATTCCAAGCGAGGTGGAGGGAACTCGGCGACAGAAGCAAGGCGGTGGTTGAGGTTTTAGCACAGTCCGTCCAACCCATGGGCGAACCTCGAATGGGAAGCCGTTGATGTCTGTTTTTGGGTGGAGGAGGAATAGGTCTGCCCTGGGGAATGTGACTGAAAGGACTCTGAAACAAAGGAGAGGTTACATCATGTGTGCGTGCCTCACCACGGGGAGTGGGGGAATGCCTCTGCTGTGGCGTGACCAGGACAGTGCTCAACATGCTCCATGAGTGAACTGCCTCTCGTCCTCCCCTTCGCTCCCCACACTTGGATGGACCTCAGGAAGCTTTGGCTTCCTTCTAGGCTGGTGCATTCTTTCAATATCTGCAGTCAGGAACTCGGCACCAAAGGCCTCGTTAACAGGACAAGTGCCACAAGACCCACATAAAGAATTCTAGAATACAAGAATAGTTTGGCTTGGAAGGGACCTTTCAAGGTGTCCCCAGACGTAGCATTCAGAAACTCTCTAAGACTCCATTTTGGAGTTTTAGAAAGCAGGCATTCTCATGGATATCGCTGGGTGCATGGGGGATCGTTCCACTATAGTGCTACCAATTTTCACACAGTTGGATTTAACAAAATGGACATACTAGTCATGATTTTTCCTGGTAACCCAACTCACACATTCATTGAATTCCAGGAACTCATAGTATATGTAATGTCCTTGGCGCAGGCGCACTCGAATCTTTGGTGATCTTCACAGGGGTCCTCTGGTGGTCTTTGATAGTCTTCTCACTTGGCCATAGTTCGACCTTTTCTCGTGATTCTGCGCGGTTGGACAGTATGTTCGATACAAATTATGCTAAAGAATGTGTTAGTACTCTTACTATCCATCTTTTCTCGCTAGACATTCTTTGTCACACAAACCACATTGACACTCTGCAGCCGTAACCCGGGGAAGGCAGCCATTGTGTCCTGTCCCTCTGACAATGCAGCAGGAAGCCTTGCTAGCAGCACGTTCTCTCTACAAACTGGACAAACTGTGAGGTTGTTCTGACAGACGCTTTGGATGTGCCAGGTTTTGGAGACTCTCAGCAAACCACGCATGTGCACGCCTGCAGCCGGAGTCTTCCCAGAAGGCTTTCTCCACACTGGGAGCTCAGCTGTCCTCCCACTGACCTCCTTGCCTCACTCGTCTCCCCGCTACCATGCAGGCAGTGCCTTCAGCCCTGCTGCGCTTCGCAGGGGAGCTGCTCCTGGGCAGAGCCGTCTCTCACAAGCGCTGCCACTTGCTGGGAGTCCCTCCGTCCAGCGAGGGGCCCAGCTCAGGAGCAGAGGACAGCCCAGGCTTCACTTTCCCTGCCTCTTGGGGCTCCCTGGAGATGTCTCAGTCCCGAAGGCGCGGAGTCACCCTTGGGGAATGGACTTTTTAGCTGACTGCAGTAATCACCAATTGTCCCTCTACAAGAGCGGAGAGAGAGCGCATTCCAAAAGCATGGTTTGTCTACCATGAGCGGATGTCTATGAGAGGTGTAGATGTTCCCCTCTGGGCACTGATATTCTCGGCCCATCACAAAAAGGCACACACAGCCGTGACAGGGAGGTGTTGGTTTTAATAACGCTTGGCTGGGAGGGATTCAGCTGAAGCAAGGCAGACATCTATCCCCAGCTGGAAGCTTGGGATGAAGCAGGGTTCAGATCCCCCCATGCATCCCACAGACACCAGTGTTACGGGATGTCAAGACTGGCCACCGCTTCCAGGCACTGCAGCCCAAGGACCCCCTCCTACCATGCCCTCTGACCCAGACCAGTACCACCTGGACACTCCTGCCTGGCTGCTGGAGCCCAGCCCGGTGCCTGGGCATCTGGAGTCTTTGCCAGGTGGGGATGCAGCTGCCACTTTTCCGCTTGCAGCTGCAACTTCTAGCGAAGCTGAGCACGATCCCCGAGATGCACACCACACACAGAAACACCTGAGGAGAGACACTGACACGGCCAGTACACAGACGAGGCGCTGCCGTCAACAGTACCCTCATGGAGGACTATCATAAACACAGAGACAGCCATGTCCCCTCCCTCCTTGGGGCTGCAGAGACAGGAGGTATCTGTGCAGGACACACAAACAAACACTATCTCGTTCACTTTTTAAGACACGTGTTCATGGATCCCAGAGAGTAACTGGCCCACAGCTCTGCCCTGCAGTACCCCCTGCCCAGATCCGGCCCTGCGACCACCCCACGAGTCGCCTACTTGCTGACTGGTCCGTCTGGTGCTCCCTGCAAACATGCAGCACTCACACATTTGTGCTGCAGGACACCACAGCAACCCAGCACAGACCCTATGCCACCTGATAGCCCAGCCAGGGCCGGCTGCACTGGGACCCACGCCAGTAGCTCGCACACAAAGCCAGGGTGCCTACACCCCCGGTGACTCCAGTAGCTGGCAACCCAGTCCACCCAGCCAACCCCCCCGTAGCTGGCACAAGTCCTTTCAGTACACATCCACTCAGGATAGAGAGTGACATGTGCAGAGAGTCCTAGGAAAAGATTTAATAAGAACATAGAAGAAGACGGGACAGAATAGTCTGTGTCCTGCTACCACACTTGTCTCCAGCCAGAATCCGGTGTCATCAGGCTGTGTCATCTGAAACTTCTTCAACCAGATTAGAGGGGACGAAGCCTCTTGTTGCCGTCGTCGTCAGCTCTCCACGTACCAAACCGTCTCGTCCACGTCTCCAAAGACGTAAACGTATTGTCCGCCAACTAGAGGAAGCCTTCTAGTTCAGGCCGCTCGTTGGGACCATTGAAAGGCACCATAGCGTGATCGGTCATGAACGCCGCAGCACCGCGGTGTTTCCTCTAGCCCAGGAGGATGGATCCTTGTTGCATGCACCTGCTAGCCTGGACCCCCGGCCTGGAATTGAGTACCGGTTGGATCTTTCTCTTTCCAGCCCTTTCAACAGTTCCTGAGTAGCTGTGGCCTGTATGCTTTAGCTTCTGACCCAAACCACTGGGCTTTGAAACAGTTTGCAGGGGTCTTGGTGTTCCCCGGTGCTTCTGCTGAGCCCTCGGCAAACATTGCTTGCTCTTCTTTCCTCTGGCGCGCTAACTTTGTCTCCTCAACCTCCTTCCCCAGCTGTTGACTCCTTTCTGCCATTTCTCTCATGGCTTCCAGTTTGCGTCCCAACTCCTCCAGCTCGGGTTTGAAGACACAACCGTTCATCTGGAGGACCAGCATCTCGCTCCGCTGCCACTTCGCCAGTTGCCCTTTCAGGTCCGGCATTTTCCAGCTCGAACTAGCTCCTGTTCGCTCAAACCACATGCCCCACGGAGATGCTTGACGCATTCTTCTTCACAGCACAGGCCCGGGTGGCTTATTCCATCATCTCGCTTGGCAAATCATAACCTCACGAGATCAGCTGGCACTCGTGCGCCCCCTGTAGCAGCCACCTCCTTTCACTTGGGGACATTGGGGGCTCACATGTCAAGCTAGGCCTCTCACCTGCAGCCTTGCTGCAGCTTTCCTCAAGTGATTGAAAGTCAGGCCCTGCTTCGTCTCCCTGGCCCCAGCAAAACGCTCCAGCAGGGCTCTCCTATTCTCCACACCTAGCATGAGGAACGCGATGCCATGCAAGCGTCCCCAAGTGGGGCTTTGGCCCACTAGGCCCCAGGGCACTTGAGTTGTGATCAGGCAACTCTGGTGGGTAACTGCAGTTGCTTGGAATCCTTCTTCCAGCCGCGAGGCGAGGGCAGCTAGGGGCGCATTGTATCTGCCGCAGCCTCTCGACCTGCCTTGCGCGCTCTCTGGGAGAGCACCAGCGCTTGCTGCCCAAAGCTCACAAACGGGTGCGTTCCCTGGCGTCTGAGAGGGGCGGCAGCCCACCTGACCCGTCTTGTCAGCGCTGCCTCCCCTTCCCTGTGCAGAAGAAAAGACAGCGACTGCCCCACGGCCGCGGTGGCGAGCTGACTTATATACTGTCGGGCACCATGCTCACAATGACGGGTGGGGAGTCTGGCCTCTTTATGGAGTCCTGGCACCTGCTCACAAGGGGGGGGCAGATGGCTCTCGCATGGCATACCCGACGTTATACTGGGGAACACCGCTGTCATAACGCATGTGGGGTGGGGCAGTATGGCCTTTTATGGCATTGTTCCCGGGTGGCCCTGCTCTCAAAGTTAGGGCCGCGGCATTTTGCGTAAGAAAATGCCAAAAAGATCAAAGATGTTCTCGTCTTCGAGGACATGAGCAAGAAGGGCGCACAGAGAACTTGAACGATTCCCTGACCCCTCTTCCGCTAGAAGCGGGGTTTGCTGCTAGAAGAAACCAGACCCCCCCCAAAACAGGATGAAAGACGGCACAGGGGCAAACAAAATCTATTGTGCAAAGTCACGCCCTAATATGACGCGCTGGAACAAACTTTACTTAACTCGAGAGAGTGGTGATAAAAGCAGCATGTTTCTTTCAGAGCTGGGTACAAGGCCCTGGGATCGCTCCACCTATCGTGCACACCGTCATAAAGCTCCTTACGTGAAGTTTAACTCGTTATTGTCGTGATATAAATTATGCATCTTATTTCCCGGAAACCCATTTCTTTTTTCCCTATACATATTCATCTAAATTCCGAGGAAATAATTAACATGTTGCAAATGTCCTTCGGCCCCGTCGAAGTGCCTTGGGTGGTCGCTCCCATGTTCTTCGGGGTCTTATTCATCTCTTCCTCGCTTAAAACGTTCTTTATCCTTTTCAACTATTTTGATATTAAATTCTGTTCGTACCTTTGTTCTTCTTCTATATTATTGCCAATAAATCTTGACCCCAAAAGTGCTGTTCGCATGCCCAAACCAAAAAACCTACCACTTCCTTATATATCTTTACTTGCATTCTTAGTTATCCGTCCTCGAGTCCATCTGTCGGTTTTCCCTGTGTTCTCCAAAAATTCATCTAAACATCCTTAATGTACTTTGATGTTACAGGATTTGTCTTATCCTCGTTTTAATTTTAAAGGAAATCCATATATTTTGCTTTTCTTTTATACCCTACGTATGCTTACAACCACTACCAAACTTAGAATTGTACATCTGGAACGCTACCTAGTATCAACTACCATATATCAAATAAACCTGCATTAAATGTCTTGCACGGCGGGGTCGTGTGTACAAATGATACAAAAAGCGAATGGTAAACAGGCGCTATCCCAATGGCCAAGCCACAACAGTTTGTGTAAATTGTATGTAAATGGAACACGTGAGAGTTTTAGGGTTGCGGACCTAGATCAAGAGCTGTAACACGGGTGGTCTACTCAAAACCCCGCTCCCAGCCGAGAGGCACCTCATTGCGGCCAAGCAAAAGGGGTTACCAAATAGTGTGGCACTTCTGCTGAATTCTTTCCGGTCCGGCACAGAACTCGAAGCGAGAAAGAAAAGAAATGCAAACAAATCCACTTGGGAACCACCTCTCAAGTCTAACCACTGCAGAGAGGCATGGGAGCTCTGAAGATCCCTCCCTTGCTCGCATTTGGGAAGGGGTGAAATCACCCCCGTCAGAGGCCGTTTGTTTTGATGTTCTTTAAAGCTAAAGACCCACGGAGGCAGGGGCTACACCAGGACACCTCAGGGGGATCCACGCTCCTCTGGAGCACAAGCTTCGGTGTTTTTCCTAGTACTTCTGAGGAGGGCACGGGATGACGATAGCTCCTTGGTCAGGGAATGGTCAAATGAACTGTTCTCTCTTTCTGTATCGTGTCTGTCTCTGAAGATGCCTCTCGGCTCGTGGCCCATATCCTCTGTGGCTGCTGATATGCCTTGCGCCCAACTTGTATGCGTTTCAGAGCTGACCCCTGCCTGAGCCCTAGGTGACTAGGACCTTCTCGAAGTCCTCCCCCCCCTGAATTGTCACTAGGACGCGTCCACTGCCTTAGCCTGCCA